>NW_022437045.1:6607490-6732026 GCF_009761245.1 Sapajus apella | reverse complement strand
GATTCCTCAAGGACATAGAAATAGAAATTCCATTTGATCCAGCAATCCCATTACTGGGTATATATCCAAAGGATTACAAATCGTTCTACTATAAGGACATGTGTACACGAATGTTCATTACAGCACTGTTTACAATAGCAAGGACCTGGAACCAACCCAAATGCCCATCGACAATAGACTGGATAGGGAAAATGTGGCACATATACACCATGGAATATTATGCAGCCATCAAAAACGATGAGTTTGGGTCCTTTGTGGGGACATGGATGAACCTGGAAACCATCATTCTCAGCAAACTGACAGAGGAGCAGAAGATCAAACACCGCATGTTCTCACTCATAGGCGGGTGTTGAACGATGAGAACACATGGACACAGGGAGGGGAGCACTACACACTGGGGTCAGTTGGGGGGAAATAGGGGAGGGACGGTGGGGAGTGGGGAGCTGGGGAGGGATAGCAGGGGGAGAAATGCCAGATGTAGGTGATGGGGAGGAAGGCAGCAAATCACACTGCCACGTGTGTTCCTATGCAACAATTTTGCATGTTCTTCACATGTACCCCAAAACCTAAAATGCAATAAAATAAATAAATGGGGAAAAAAAAAAAAACAAAACTCTCACACAGGTCTCTAAAAAAAATAAAATAAAAAATAAAAAAAATAAAAATCCAAAAAAATTAGCTGGGCATGGTGGCATGCACCTATAATCCCAGCTACTCAGGAGGCTGAGGCAGGAGAATCACTTGAACCCAGGAGGCAGAGGTTGCAATGAGCCAAGATCAAGCCGCTGTACTCCAGCCTGGGTGACAGAGCAAGACTGTCTCAAAAAAAAAAAAAAAAAAGAAATATTTACTATTGATAAATTTGTAATAGGTCATATACTTTGGGTGCTAGAGAATGGACACTACTGAGTTACATTTTATTAATTTACTTATATGACTTTTTTATTACCAATTTTGTTTGAAAACAGACTTGAAGTGGCTTGACAAATAACCAATAAGGAACAAAAAAATACTCCATCTGTGTTCCTGTAAGGACAGAGACACTTTTCAAAGCAAATCGACTCTGCAGCAGGTTTTACTAGGCTCTTTTCCAAATCAGCTTGCTAAATTAGTTTTATTATTTTTTGGTGAAGAAAGACTCAACAATAACCACCTTTATTCAACTACAGAAGCATATTCTAGAAACGGCCCAGTGAGAATTTACAGACAATGATCTTGTCATGCTCTGTCTAGTCTTCCACAGCAGCCATCACCAGGTGCCTCAGAAAGACTGAAAACACCAAAAATGTTCATAAATATACAAAGTTAGCTCACTGATTTCTTCCAGGAGCTTCTTCTGGGCTATACTGGCTGCCCACTTTGCAGCCTGAACTATGAAGCAGTTTTTGTTCATGTAACTAGCTCTAGTTACAGAATTCTTGTCCAGCAATTGCCTTATGCATATGAAATTGTCATTTTTAGAAGCCACACTCCAACCCTGTTATATAACATACCTTGAATGCATGTTTAGCTTTGCTTCTTTTTTTGTGGTCTGATATATGGCAATAGCTCATTATAATCTAAAGCTAATATAGCAGTATTGAAACTAAATTATGTTTACTTATCTTTGCAGTGTGAGAAGAAAAGACACTTCCATCCCCTCCTTTGGGAGAAAATTTCTTAAAGCTTTTCATTAGTTAGGGGCTTAAATGCATGAACAAATACAGGAAGGATTATCTTGCAGGTGTTGCCATTTTGATAGCCAGTCGGTTAGTTTTTAAAATGAGAGTCAATAGTCAACATCTCAAGCTCAATTCGAAAAATTTTCTGCACGTGTTTGCTCTGAAGATTCCCTAAAGAAAAGTATTTTAGACTCAAATGAAAGTAGGGCTGTAACCTTTTTCTGTCTGTATTCCCTATCACTGCCAAGACATGATAGATCCTCAGTAACTGCTGAACTCAATAGATTGTTAAGAATTGGTGAAAATCTTGATTTAGAGACTTGTCCTAAAAGCAAAAACGTGGACTTTGAAGTCCAGCATATCTCAGTTAAAAATAGGTCCCTCTTGCTTGCCATAAGACAGGGCAGTAGAATTACCACATGATCTCCAGGCTTCTCATCAATGAAAGGAGAGTAAGAAGACCAACATCTCTGGGCTGTGGGGAGAACAGTCATAACGGATGTTGGGTGCCCAGTGCAAAGAAAAGGAGGCTATGATTATGAGGATTATAAGATAAGGTCTTCACCATCATCATCAGAAAATAAGTTTTTCTCTAACAATGCCAATCAATACCCCCTTCCTTCCTTTGTTATTCTTTCTGTTGATATTTATTTCTTAACACTTAGTTCAATTTCCTGCTTTACGGCAAAATATCGAACCTGATGGTCTCTTTCTGATATTTGATGAGGGTTCCCATGGTAATTATTCATTCTAAACATCAGGTAGGGTTATTGAGTAAATGTTCATATGGAAAGTGTGAGCAACTGTGTTAAATGTGTATTGAACCCAATACACTCTGGAAGATGTTTTATTATTTGTTTATTTTTTTCAAAAGCAACATTATCAGTTTGCTCCCTTTAGATTGCCTAACTTCTTTCTTCTAAAGGTAGGGGACAGAAAACATTTAAGTCAGTGATCTTATTGGTGAATCTGGGGAGCACACTGGACATACTAACTTGACACACTACTCAGGAATGAGCTGTTGCTTTGTAAGTGGGTGGGAAAGGCTTCAACTTGCCCTAGTGCCTAAGAGGCAGAATCTCAGATAAGGGCGGATGGACCATGCAAACAGGTGCTTCACACACAAATCACAGGATAAGCCTCCGGATGTGAAGTGTGAAAAGAACTGCTCACCACCCGGAGGCCTTATCAGTGATGGCGCGTGTGCGGGCACACAGGCCTCTTTGTGGGCCATCCTCAGGGGTGTCTTTGAATTACCAGAGACAGGACACTAGTAGAAGGGGTCAGGAAACAGCTTCTGCATTCTTGAGCTGAGTTGGAGGGATGAGAGGTTCGGAGGTAGCAGAGGGGAAAAGACGTTCAGCTAGAGAGGAGTTAGGAAGGTTTCAGCACTCTGTCCCTTTATGAAGACTTTGTGCAACACAAATGAAGAACATTTGTTTGCACAACTGCCTTTCTTATTGCTTGACTTACAGTTGCCAATATACCTGTCATCAGAGAACTAATGAGCAGGCCCTTGTGCTGCTGCTTAGCATAGACAAGAGCCACAGGCACACCGTGATGCCTTTGGAGCCTGTTTTTTCCATCTGAGTCATTCGAAATATGTCCTGCACCATGGAACATGAGTGATATTTTGAAATAAAAAAAGAGGCCGGGCGCGGTGGCTCATGCCTGTAGTCCCAGTACTTTGGGAGGCCGAGGCGAGTGGATCACGAGGTCAAGAGATCGAGACCATCTTGGTCAACATGGTGAAACCCCGTCTCTACTAAAAATACAATAAATTAGCTGGGCATGGTGGCGCATGCCTGTAATCCCAGCTACTCAGGAGGCTGAAGCAGGAGAATTGCCTGAACCCAGGAGGCGGAGGTTGCGGTGAGCCGAGATCGCGCCATTGCACTCCAGCCTGGGTAACAAGAGAGAAACTCCGTCTCAAAAAAAAAAACAAGAAATAAAAAAAGGAGCTGTTTCCCCAGCTCAGGACCCAGTGTTTGTAGTAAGGCTGTTTCCTGTGATCCTCAGCAGGCAGGCACCTCGCCTGCTGGGCCTTTTCCTGCGTATAGCATCACATCTCCTGGAAATGATCTTGCCCTAGAGGCCTTGTTGTGTTTGAAGACACATGGTCCTCAAATCTGCAGCTTCAACACTGGGAAGCATCGCTCCAAGCAGTGGAGCTGGAGGAGGGCTCTGGAAAGCCAGCGGTAGAATATGCCTCCATCTTCACCAAGACAGGCCCCTTAGAAAGGCCAGGCTTGGTGAGCCAAGATCGCACCATTGCACTCCAGCCTGGGCAACAAGAGAGAAATTCTGTCTCAAAAAAGGAAAGAAGGAAAGAGAAAAGAAAGAAAGAATGAAAGAAAGAAAGAAGGAAGGAAGGAGAGAGAGAGAAAGAGAGAAAGAGAAAGAAAGAAAGAAAGAAGGAAAGAAAGAAAGAAAGAAAGAAAGAAAGAAAGAAAGAAAGAAAGAAAGAAAGAAAGAAAGAAAGAAAAAGAAAGAAAGAAAGAAAGAAAGAAAGAAAGAAAGAAAGAAAGAAAGAAAGAAAGAAAGAAAGAAAAAAGAAAAAGAAAGGAAGCAAGCAAACAAGCAAGAAAGAAAGAAGAAAGAAACAAAGAAACAAAGACAGAAAGGAAGGCCAGCCTCCAGGCCACACACTTGCTTGGTCCTGGAGTCACTGAAGGCCTCTCTGGCCGGTCCAGTGTTCCTTCCTTAGGCCAGGCTGCTTCCACACCTATGAGCCAGTGCTCACACCAGGCCCATGTGTGACCATGTGGGCCACAACATGTAAAGTAGTCACCCTGTTTTTTGGATTGTTTCCTGATGTTCATGATTCCTGGCAACCGAAAAGTGCTTCCAGGGACAGGACTTACCGTGGGGCGGAAGAGGGAGGAGAGGAAAGTGATGTGAATACTGCTGACACCGTGGAAAGGCCGCCGGCAGGGCCCCTGAATCAGCGGGAGTTCACCTTCCTTCCCGTCCCGCTCTCCAGGCCCCAGTGCTGGGGTCAGCAGTTCATGCATAAGAAATCAGGATTCTTTGGAGCAATTCATGCTGCTAAATGCACACTGACATTCCAGGCCAAACCCTGCTCCACGTTTGAAGGTCGCTTGACTTGCGTCAAGCACACTTGACAATTGCTCAAAGGGAAATGAGGGAATTGTGTTCTATAAATGAGTCAATTTACCTTCCATGAACACCAATAGAAATGAACCTCGTAATGATGGACGAGTTTGCATGGCTTTACCTGAACACCATCATAAACTATGACATGTATCACATACCTCTCAGTTTATGCTCTATGTCAAATGCAGGGAAGAAAATAATATAGTCTAGGCAATTTCAGCAAGACTGGGGGCAACGTGTTAGGAGTATGTGTTCACATGTCAGTGACCTGCAGGAAGGAAGAGAGAAATGGACATAGTCCAAGGTGGAAGGTAACCAGCACCAACCTCTTCCTTCCCCCCATATCCCCACCCTTGGTGTCCACTTCTTCTCGGGGTGGCTGGCCACCTACCTCTCAGGGGGACGTGCAATTAGACACGCATCACACGGCACAGGAGGCCTGGGGCAGGCTGAGGGGATAGAGGGGTGGCCTGCAGAGCAAGGTTAACCTGTACCAGGGACAATGAGGAGCTGGAGATGCAGGCACCTGGATAAATAATAGAAAATACATTCAGTGTGAGAACATATTTACAAGTGATTCAGGGAAGAAGATGAGTCCATGCTGTGGGTAGTAAATTAACAACCATATGTATTGTATGCTGAGACAAATCAGGATTGGGAGAAGCCATTTTCATTTAAGAGGAAAGTGGGTTTTCCCCATCTTTTCCAACTTGTGCTGCAAACTCCGATGACGCTGCTGGAGAAAAACTTAACTCGTGGAGGTGTTGACTACTTTGTATCGTGGTACAAGATAAAGGTAACCTCAGAAACTCAGCCCTTTTACGATCCATGTTAACTCTCTCCATGATGAAACTGGTGCCTTGGCAGAGGGATTCACAATCCTCACTGGATTCTCAAAGACATTTACCACTTAGTCATAAATTTTCACCTGAAGTCAGATGACAGCTATAGGCACAAAGGAAGTAAAAGATCTTTCTAGTCAGTTTCCCACTAATCCCCAACACATGCTCAGTAGGAGGGCAGGAAGAATAAATCCAACCTTAACATCTGCAGGGAAGCCCAAAGCTCTACCAGAGACCCCTTGGGGTTGGCTGCTGCGGTCACCTGGTGGCCCTTCTGCCTGGCTCGATGGAAACTTGTGCACTCAGTCTTGGGGACTGCAGACAACCTGACCCAGAAAAGGACTTCCTGCCAGCCTCTCCTTCTCTCCCCCTCCAACCCAGTATGCACAAGACTCCAAGAAAAAAATAAAAATTAAATGTTCCTACCTCACAGCAGTTGAGGATTCATGTCATAACTTGAATCTCAGCTAGCAAACCAGGAGAGAGAGTCAGGGTGACTCTCTTTTGACTTCTAAATCTATGCTCTACCTTTTAGTCATCCTGCTCAATGCTTTGCACTGGAAATGGATTCCTTCGATTGTGCTAGATACCCACAATGCCATATGTGTGTGTGTGCACATGTGTATGTGTGTGTGTGTGTATGTTTGCATGTGTTATATGTGGGTGCATGCATGCATGTGTATGTGTGTATATGCTTGTGCAGGCATGCAAATATCAGGGAGCCAAGGCAGGGTGCAGTGGCTCATACCTGTAATCCCAGCACTTCGGGAGGCCAAGATGGGCAGATCACTTGAGGTCAAGAGTTTGAGACCAGCCTGGCCAATAGAGACCAGCCTGTCTCTGTTAAAAACACAAAACAATTAGCCAGGCATGGTGGCAGGTGCCTATAATCTCAGCTACTCGGGAGGCTGAGGCAGCAGAATCACTTGAACCCAGGAGGCAGAGCCTGCAGTGAGCCGAGATCACACCACTGCACTCCAGCCTGTGTGGCAAGTGAAACTTCGTCACAAAACAAAACAAAATTATATATATCAAGAAGCCAAGTTTGCCTTCTAGGTGATGAGGAGAGAGCGCTCTAATCCCTTGCTGGTGTTGCCCTACTGGAAAGAACTAGTGAGAATGTGGGGAGGCGGAGATGAGCATCATCAGGGAACCAGAATGAGACCTGGCAGTGCCAGCCAGCTTGTAGGAGGAAAGATGAATTCCTTCCAGAAGGTTGCATTATTGTTGGCATTAGAGGGAGTGTGGACATTTACCCTGTATGTCCTGGGGGGGCCTGGAGTAACTGATCAAAGTCTCTTTGGGTTGAGAACAAGGCACAGGCTTGTGGCTCCTTTGCCTAAAAACAACCTGGGAGAAAACTATGGAAATTAGAGATCACAGATATGAGGAACTAACAGAACAATGGAGAGAATTCTTGTGGAACTGAAAGCTTCTGTGATCAGCATGTGCTGTATGTGACCAGTGCATGGAGGGCACAGATTCAGTGGGGCAGGGAGACCTTTTATGCTTTGCTGTAATCTCATTTCCTCACTAGGGTCTTAAAACACAAGCGATCAGGCACACACACACACACACACACACACACACACACACACACACACACACACCAGGAAATAGATATGGAATATTTCAAGAATCAGTTATCAAGCATGAGCTATGCAGAGCTCTGACAGCTGGTGACCCTGCACTCTGCCCAGCCTCAGCCACCCGCTCCCTGCTCACACCTGTGACCTGACTTCACCATACGGGCAGTCGCTCCACAACCTGAGGTCTAGGCTCCCCACCATCGCTCAGTGCTTCAAGCATCACTGTCCATGAGCATTACATCAATAACCCTTGAACTTTACCAGGACCCACAATCCAGCACGTTTGTCCTCGTTTCTAGCCCACCCTCCAGCATCCTCACTTCCTTCTGCCCCAAGCAAAGATCCCATACCATACCACTGTAATCATTCCCTTTCTTGTACCCCAAACACCTGCTAACCTCGCTTCAGCTTACTTACCTGGAAATACCTCCGCTCCTGGTAACACCTAACTCCCTGCCTTCTCAAAGCCTGCACTCAGGCAGCTGACGCGGCCGCAGACACAGCATTGGTCAACACTGTCTAGCAGTCTTCCCATATTTCCTTAGAAAACTCATTCCCTGACTCTCCCAGGCAACTCTGTCTTACTTCTTCCTTCTCCTCTGTCCTTCGACATCCCTGCCTTCGAGGCCTTGTTTTTCATTCATCTGAGATCACAGAAACCCCCAGAGGCCACGCTTTTCAGCTTCCTGTGCTCAGACTCACCCATCTGACCGGACACCCTGCCTTCCCTTTTTACTGCTTGAACTCACTAAAGCTAACTCCCTAGTTCTAGGCTGGGTTCCTCAGAGGTGCTTCCTGAGATGAAGATTTGGGTGAAGCAGCTCTTAAGGAAATGCTCCCAGGAGAAACCAGCAATGGCATGGAGAAAGCACAACAAGGAGAAGAAACCGGGCAAGGGTGCAATTTCAGACAAAATCCCTTAGGGCGTGGCTTGAGTTGGATCCTGTGGAACTCCAGATTTGTCCTGCCTGCAGGCCAGGGGGCTGGACTCTCACTGGCCTGCACTTATCAGCCACTGGCCAAGGGTGGCCCAGGGGCATACACACTCCCAGGTATTTACAGCTTTGTGGGAGCAGGAAAAGGGCTCTATCAGCCTGACGGCAGGATCTGAAGAATTGTAGGTATGGGCCTTTGGAAGCAAAAGCACCCAAAGTAGATCTATATATATAATAATTATATTGGGATATGCAGGAACATGATAAGTTGTAGGAATAAAAAAAGAAAAAGTGAAGTAAGAGAGATTGGAAGCGGGGGATTTAGGAGAGGAGAGTAGTTCAGTATGTTCAGTATCAAACGGGGTGTTCAGGATAAGCCTCATTCAGAAGGTGACATCTGAGTGAAGACATGAATGAGGCAAAGGAACTAGTGAAGAAGACACCCCGGGAAGAGTGGCTCAGGCAGCAGGACCTGCTAGAGCAAAGCCCCCCAGCAGGTAACACTCCTGGCAGTTGGGCGACTTGCCCATCCCATTTGCCTGGGACTTTCCCGGTTTACACTAGATTCCAGGTGCAGCATTTTGGCCGGCGTAGCTGGAAAAGTAAGAGGAGGAAGGAGAAGTAGGAGAAGAGGTCATGGAGGTTCCAGGGAGGGTGGCCAGATTAGGTAGGACCTTGTAGAATGGTTAAAGTATTTGGCAACGAGTAAAATGCAGAGCAGAGCGTCGATGGGATCTGGTGTCTTCTCATTCTCCATCTCCTTTCCTGCTTTATTTTCTTAGCACTGATCACTGATATTTTTCTATTTGCTTGTTTACTTTCCTATTCCCTGATTGAGATACAGGCTTCATGAGAGCAGAGGCTGTCCATGTCGTTTTCATTTCTATGACTTCAATGCTGAGAACAGTACCTGGTGAATAGCAGCTCATTAATGAATATTGGTTAAAGTGAATAAATGGGTGAATCTGGTATCAGATCCAGGAATCTGCCTGAACTGTCCCTGCCAACTCCCTACCCCTCTCAAACCAGGAGCCAGTGGCTTGGAAGCTCTTTTCTCTTTGTCATTGGGAGACAATGGGACCCCAAAGCCCCTGGCACTCTGGTTTCCCCTCCAAAAGTACCTATCTTGATAGGTTGCTTTTTTCTGAGCAGTGTCTTTCAGGATGAAATTGCCTCTCTAATGCCCTGGGCAGTTAGATCTGAGCCATTCTCAGTTAGGATTGCACCATAGATTCGTGCTCAAAGAAACAACCAATTCACAAAAACTATCAGAAGTATTGTATGAGGCTCACTTGAATCTCGTAGCAGGATACACACTCTTCCAACATGCCTGTAAGGAAAAGAATTTCAAAATCAAACTGAAGTTAAATGTTGAGATATCTTATGCCATTTGGTTGAAAACTCTTAAAGAATATTTTTTTTCCCAAATTGAACAGAAGATACATTTCTGGCCATATTTCATCAGTCCTTAAGTAGCCAAAACACTAAGTATTTGTCAAAGACACTGCTGCTTAAGCAATGAAAATGGGGGTCTAAGGGCTTCTCTTCCATCAAGGACTTCACTGACAGTTCATTGACCTGACCTCACTGTGGATTCCATGGAAATACACCAGGGAAAACGCAGTGATTATTTTAGTCCATCTTATTACGACTGTAACTTTACTTCCATAGTAAAATTTGCCCACACTTTACCACCCACATATTAGTTCTAGCCGAGTTGTCTGATGGCACATTGTTTTCCTAATACTGATGTTTCTTCTCATTTAAAATTAGTGCATACACATAGTAAACATTTTTTTATTTGCTTGCTCCAATTCATTCCACTTCTCCTGGCCACAACAACATCAAGATAGAAATACGAAAGAACTTCTCAGTTCGTTAGTACTGATGGTGTTGTTTATGAAAATTTCATCTTTGGCTGTGTGTGGTGGCTCACACTTGTAATCCCAGCACACTGGGAGGCCAAGGTAGGAGGATTGCTTAAGGCCAGGAATTCGAGACCAGCCTAGGTCACACAGTGAGACTTCATGTCTACCAAAAAATTAAAAAAAAAAAAAAATTACACTAAATAAAAAATAAATTCCATCCGCTTTGGCATGTGGTCTTTTCTTATACTTAATATTCAGGAACTTCACAAGCTTTTCTTATTTGGGGTGTGTGAGGACAAAGCAATAGTGTTGTCATGGAAACTGGCAGAAGGTGCATCAGAAATGTCAGGCCCAGCATATAAACCAGAATCCCATGATAAATCCTAGGCCATGAGTATCAGAGTAATAATAAATTCTAGTTTTTAAAAATAGTAAAAACCTACATGTATATATAATAAAAACAGCAAACACATAGTGTTTTATGTGTTAATGCCAGACACTAGTCTAAGAGTTTTAAACTAAACTCATGGAACCCCGCGACATCTCTTGAGGTAAACACTATTCTCTCCAATTTATAGATGATAAAACTGAGGCACAGAGAGGGTAAGTAACTCATCCCAGGTCACACAGCTCCCAGGTGGATAAGCTGGGATTCAAACCTGTAGATCTGGTTGGAGATCTACACTAGACATTAGAAACTGTACCGTCCACTTGCTATGAGTGAGGCTGTCAAATACAGAATTTTCCGATTCTCAGAACAAGCCGCTCTCCACTGATTCTATTTTTTTCCTGTTCTTGGTTATCCAGTCCAATCTAGAAGTCAGTACATTACCCTTCTGTAACCTGGCGCAACAGCACGGGGGAGACCAGTTCTGTCACTGACTCAGGAAGCTGTAAAAGTGCCGGGAGATGTGTTTTTCTGGTGCAGCTTAGGCCTTCTAGGATCATTCTTTTTTGTTTTGTTGTTGTTGAATTTTTCCCCCCCTTATCTTCTGCTCTCTGGTTGGTGTAGACAAGCCCCAGGTTTTCCTCTGTTTAAAACATTCTGGATGCGAAGTTAGTAAACAATTTAGGTGGTGAGCGTATGTGGAGGAAGTGGAAACAGCTGGGGCTGGGAGGCTGCACTGGCCCTGGTTGTTTTTATGTGGGGAGTCACTGGGAAAGCTCTCAAACCCGGCCTGGAGTGTCCCTCTCTGGCTCCTGTGAGACCTGCTTCCTCTTCTCCCTTCCCTCCTCTCCCCTGCACTCCCTTCCATTCCTTCCTCTCCCTCCTCTCTCCATTCTGTTCCCTCCTCTGCTTAGGCTTCAATGTGAAGAAGCACAAAGTCAGCCAGGTGCGGTGACTCACGCCTGTAATTCTAGCACTTTGGGAGGCCGAGGCGGACAGATCACTTGAGATCGGGAGTTTGAGACCAGCCTGGCCAACATAGGGAAACTCCATCTGCACTAAAAGTCCAAAAATTAGCCGGGTGTGGTGGCAGGCACTTGTAATTCCGCTACTTGGGAGGCTGAAACAGGAGAACTGCTTGAACCCTGGCAGCGGAGGCTGCAGTCAACCAGGAGCATGTCACCACACTCCAGCCTGGGTGACAGAGCAAGGCTCTGTCTCAAAAAAAAAAAAACAAAAACTGCAGGAGGAAAGCGGACAGAGGGCAAGGAGGAGCCCCTCGCAGACAGCATGCTCACGGGGCCAACTAGAATTCTAATGGCAGCGCAGAGCCTAACTAAATGACTCCCTTTTCATTAATAATAGTACTGATAATAATGCAATAGTAGCAAACATTTCTATGACAGTTGGTACAGTCCAGGCACCAGCCTGAGCTCTTTATGTATAAACATATACATACACGTACATACATGTTCTTTTCCTCCTTAGAGCAGCCCTGTGAAGTCTGTCTGTATGTTGTTGTTATTTTTATGTTTTACAAACAAGGAAACTGAGGCATAGAGAACATAGGTAACTTGCCCAATGCCACCCTGCCCATAAGTAACAGAGCTAGGACTTAAGTTGAGGCAATCTGGCCAGAGTTACAGCAGCAGTATTAAGAGCCCATTCTTATGCCTGGCTTAACCATGACAGTGAAACAAACAACATGACCATTTGGCACGGTTCCTCTCTAGAGGCGCTTGTGTGTAACACACTAGAGCAGTGGTGCGAAACGAGATTTGGGTGTTCTCTAATTCTTCTGACAACTTCACACACGATCATGTGGCTGGATGTAGGCCTGTGAGTGAACACATTCTGTCTACACGTGTGTCTTCTCTGGGTGGTCTGCAGTTGAGAAGGAACACCAGAAAAGCAAGTAAGCAAGTTACCCATTCACTTATTCAATCAGGTACTAGTTGTCTACATGTGCCAGAGGCTGGGACAGACCCTATGGGCATGGAAGAGGAAAGCCATGGCCTGGCTGAGAAGAGAACCAAGTAGAAATAAAGCATATTAACTGCCTCAGTGTGAGAAGAACTATAAAACCAGACAAGCACACTGTATATGAACGAAGCTATGAGAATCGCTCCTGCCTCTGGCAGGACACAGCAGACATTGGGAAAGGGAGCTATCAGGGCATCTTTCAGGAAGACATGGTGTATTAGTCAGTTCTCACAGCGCTGTAAAGAAATATCTAAGACTGGGTCAGTTTTATAAAGAAAAGAGGTTTAGCTGGCTCATGATTCTACAGGCTCAACAGGAAGCACAGCGTCTTCTGCTTTTGGGGAGGCCTCTGGAAACTTCCAGTGATGGCAGAAGGCAAAGGCAGATCAGCGTTCTTATATGGCACAAACAGGAGCAAGAGAGAGTGACGGGGAGGCGCTGCACACTTGCAAAGCACCAGATCTCATGAGAACTCACTCGCTGTCTAAAGGACAATGGGAAGGAGACGGTGCTAAACCACTCATGAGAAATCTGCCCTCAGGATCAATCGCCTGCCACCCGGCCCCACCTCCAACACTGAGGATTACAATTTGACATGAGATTCGGTGAGGACACAGATCCAAGCCATTTCAGATGGCATTTGCAACGAATCCTGGAGGATGAGTGGGCACTGAGTTAGTGACCTTGGGCAGCATTTCTTCTCTCAGGGTGGAGTTCCAGGACATGCCGTGGTCCTCATGGTGTACACATAATTGGTCATGCTTCCTGGCTTGTCGTCTGCACCGTGGGGGAATCAATACATTAATTTTTCTCATTTGGCACAAACTCCCCAATGCGGCAAGTGAGGGTATGAGTGAGCATCGGGCAATGCTTCTCAATGTTAGGTGGTGAAAAATCCTAGTTCTAATTGTTACGGACTTGTATTTCATGCCCCTCAATTCATATGTTCTAAGCCCTAATATCCAGTACCTCAAAATGGAACTGTGTTTGGAGATTGGGTCTTTAAAGAGGTAGTTAAGTTTAAACAGGGTCATTAGGGGTACCCTAATCCAATGACTGGGGTCTTATAAGAAGAGATTAGGACACAGAAACACACAGAGGGAAGACCATGTGAAGACACAGCGAGAAAACGATGGTCTGCGAGCCGAGGAGCAAGGCCTCGGAATGAAACCAACCCTGTCTACACTTTGGTCTTGGACTTCCAGCCTCCAGAATGGTAAGTAAATACATTTCTGTCATTCAAACCGCCCAGTCCATGTCACTAATCATGGAAGCCTGGGAAACTCACATGCTGCCTTACCCTCATTAATGTCTGTGCCGAATAAATATATCTTTCACTGGAGCAATGTCTAAGGAGAAACTCCTGGTTGAAAGCACGAAGGCTGGCAAAATGGGGGCTTCGGAGTAAAGACAGTCACCATTCCTTGTCTTAAGGAGCTCTGTGACTTGAAGTGGCACACTGAGAAAGAATGTCTCCCAGCAGATCCGGCCACCTGGCATGATGCAACATCCAGAATGCAATAAGCTTGGCCTTCCTGTTAGCCCGTACTCGGCCAAAAGTTACAACAAGAAGAGATCTCAAAAACGCACGCACAACACATGTGTACTGTCAGACAGGATTTCATGTGTAGAAGGATTCCAATCCCTTCAATGTGTACATAGTTAAATGTGGTTGATGAGCTTTGATTCCACATTCTGCCAAAATATTTTCTTCCAGAGTAGGACTATAATTTACTTGCGAAGAGCAGACGGATGGGCACTTGGAATCTTAGCTGTTTTCTAAAGTAGTGTTTTTGAGGTAATCCTTGAGCAAATTGAATGACTAAGTCAGCTGAGATTTTTTTTCTGAAATAGTAAAAGAGAAAATTGTGCTATTTTTTCCTAATCTAGCATAATTTAGAAGATAATTATAAGTAATTCTTTCCCAACACTCCCCATTTATTTCTAGTAATAAAAAAACAAGCAGATGGGACAATGCTACTTATTAGTGAGAAATCCCTTGTAATTACAGTGGTAATATAATTTATCTTTCAAACTAGGACATTTTTCAGAGTAAAAGAAGGCACTATTAAAAATTATGCCGAGATAAAGTGGGAATCCAGGGTTTTTCTAAGCAAATATATAATCATCGTGCTACACAAACAAACGTGTTTACTCTCCTTACAGCTGTTATTGAGGAGTCTTCCAGTGCACTGTCTCATTGTTAAATCCTAAAAATCTCAAGCACATATTTTTCTTTAGACAAAGCCATTTAGATAAGTTGAGCATATCATGCATTTTCAGTATTTCTCAAAGCTTTGCCCTGTGCAGAACTGTAAGTTTGGGTGCCCACATCTGGATGCTTCAGATGAGCTGCAATTCTGCTGATTGACACGACACATTTTATAAGATTGAGAAAACAGCAATTGTCCACGTCTACAAATGAGGACTGGGCGCAGACAGAAAGTGCTGAGGCTAAAGCACTCCTGCAGTGTTATCTCCATGATTCAGCTCTAAAGCACATAAACCTAGGATTTGGTAAGAATAACAACAAAAAAAAATGAAAGCTGAACATTAACTGCAAGACTAGAATGCATCTAAAATGCCAAAATTCCTAGAGAAGAGTGGAACATCATGATTCTGGTTGAGAAACGAAAACATGGAGAAGTGTAAGTGATCATCCTAACAACTTTCTCATTAGCCATAGCTTCATTGGCAATAACTTTCAGGATATAACTCTGTAGTTTGATCTTATCCATAAATACTTATCGCATAATAAACAGACATTAATCTCAAAGTTGGAATTACGCTTGTCACTCACTAGAGTGGCAAAAAGTTTAAAATTCAGTAATAACTGGTGACAGAGAGGTTCTCAGGAAATGGACATTCAAATGTACTTGGAAGGTGTATGAACCGCTTCAATCATTTTTTTAAAAATAATGTTTTTTATTGAGGTATGGCTCACTTACAATAAAATGTACCCATTTTAAGTGTGCATTTTAATGAGTTTGACTAATACACCCATAAATCACTACCACAAACATGTAACATTTCTATCACCCCCAAAATGTTCCTTGTACCCCATTCTAGTTAATTCTCCCAGTTCCTTGAACCCCAGCTCTCCATTATCTGATTTCTGTCACTATAGATTAAATCTATCTTCTCTAGGGTTACATGTAAATGGAATCATATGTATGTGTGCTTTTGTATCTGGCTTCTTTCACTTAATATCTCACTATCACGTTTTTAAGATTCATTCATGTTGCTCCACATGTCAGGAGTTCATTCTTTCTATTGACAAGTTGTGCAGAGATACCACCATGTGTTCATGCACCCACCTGCTGACGGACATTTGGGTTGTGTTCAGTCTTTGGCTATAATGAACAAGGCTTCTATGATCATTTGTGTAGAAGTTTTTGTGTGCGTACAGATATTCATTTCTTTTAAGTAAACACCTAAGAGTAGGTTCGCTGAATCATATGGTAAGTGTATATTTATAATAAATTGCTTACCGTTTTCCACAGTGGTATCTCATTTTACATTCCCACCAGCAATTCTGCTGATGTGTGGTAGAGTCCCATTGTAGTTTTGATATGCATTTCTCTGATGACTAATGGTGTTGAGCATCTTTTCACATGCTTATTACCCATTTATACATCTTTTGAAAAACATCAGTAAGAGTTCTTTATATATTCTGAATGAAAAATGTTCTGGATAGTGTATAGAGAGAATATTTTCTCTCAGTTTGTGATTTGTGTTTTTATTCTTCATGTTTTCTGAAAAACAGAAATTTTTCATTTTGATTAATTGTAATTATATATTTTTTCAAATTGTGTGGTTCGTGTCCTTTATTTTCTTTTTTACATGTAGAATTATGGCCACCTGAAACTGATTTTTGTGTAGTGTGAGATAAGGGTCAAAGTCCATTTTGTGGTATTGATTTTTGTGAGGCTATCTGACTAACTATAACCATTTATTGAAAAGTTGTTCTTTTCCTCTGTTGAACTAGTGTTTGTTTTCTTATTCTTGACTTGTATTCTAGTTGCAAATTCTGTGTTATTAATAGTTATATGTATTAAGAGCATTTTTTCTTCGTCTGTTGTTTATATTTTCACCTTCTTTTGAAAAGTAAAAGCTTTCAATTTTGCTTTGAAAAGTTTAAATTTTGATGGTCCAATTTATCTATTTTTCTCTTTTATGGTTTTTCTTTCAGTGCCCTAGGAAATCTTTGCCTAACCCATGGTCTTAAAGGTTTTCTCTTCTGTTTTCTACTTGACGTTTTATAGTTTTAGTTTTACATTTAGTTCTATGATCCATTTTGAGTTAATTTTGGTATATGGTGTGAAATAAGAGTCAAAGTTCTTTTTTTGTTGTTACATCATTTTTTATTAATAGACTTTTTTTTGAGACAGAGTCTTACTTCGTTATCCAGGCTGCAGTGCAGTGGCGTGATCTCGGCTCACCACAACCTCTGCCTCCCAGGCTCAAGTGATTCTCCTGCCTCAGTCTCCCAAGTAGTTGGGATTACAGGCACGCACCACCACACGGCTAATATTTGTATTTTTAGCAGAGACAGAGTTTCACCATGTTGGCCAGGCTGGTCTCAAACTCCTGACCTCAGGTGATCCACCCACATCAGCCTCCCAAAGTGCTGGAATTACAGGAGTTGGCCACTGCATCTGGCCTATTAATAGACTTTTTAAAGAACAGTTTTAGATTGACAGAAAAATTGAACATATAATAAGGAGACTCCCCATATATCTCACACCCAGTTAACCCTATTACTAACATCTTACTTTAGTATATACATTTGTTATAATTAATGAATCAATATTGGCATAGTATGATGAGCTGAAGTCCATAGTTTATTTAGATATCCTTAGTTTTTACCTAATGTCCTTTCCTGCTCTAGGATTCCATCCTCCTCTACATGTCATGTCTCCTTAGTCCACTCTTGGCTGTGATACTTTCTCAGACTTTCCTGTTTTTGATGACCTCGAAGAGTTTTGAGGAGTACTCGTCAGGTATTTTGTAAATACCCCTACAGTGAAATTTGACTGATGTTTTTTCTCAAGATAAGACTGGAGTTACTGTGTTTTGAGGAGGAAGATCACAGAGGTAAAGTGTCATTTTATATCATAATCGATATGATTTATGACTATTGATGCTGTGACCTTGATTGCCTGGGCGAGGTAGTGTTTGCCAGGTTTCTCTACCGTAAAGACATTCTTTCCCCTCACTTTCCATGCCACACTCTTTGAAAGGAGTCACTGTGCACAGCCCACATATAAGGAGGAGAGCATTATTCCTTCTCTCTTTAGGGTGGATATCTACATAACTTACTTAAAAAAATTTTTTTGAGACAAGGTCTCACTCTGTCACCCAGGCTGGAGTCCTACGGCACGATCTTGACTCACAGCAGCCTTGACCTCTCCAGGCTTCAGTGATTCTCTCACCTCAGCCTCATCTGTAGCTGGAACTATAGGCATGAGCCACCGTACCTGGCTAAATTTTTGTATTTTTGGTAAAGATAGTGTTCCACCATGTTGCCCAGGCTGGTCTTAAACTCCTGGGCTCAAGTAATCCTCCCACCTGGGCCTCCCAAAGTGCTGGAATTGCAGGCATGAGCGACTGCACTCGGCCTAGAACTCTTCTGCATAGGGAAGTCATCTCCTCCCTTCCCCATTCGTTAATGTATTTAGTCTTTTATTTATATCAGCATGGACTTTTGAACATTTATTTCATACTTTGGATTAGTTTAATACTACCTTATTTGTCCTTGCTCAAATTACTTCAACTTTGGCCACTGGGAGCTCTTTCAGCTGGCTTCTGTGTTCCTTTGATCTGCCCCATCAATGTGGAGTTATTCTTTTGACTGTTTTAAAGGATAGATTTCCAGTCATTTCAACATTAATTTTGGAAAGACTCGAATTTATTCCATTGACACCTTTGCCACTTTGGCGGCTTTGATGAAAACCATCTATGTAGTCACCACGTCTTTCTCAGGCCATGGATGCTGTTTTCAACCATTTACCCCTCAAAGTGGGAAGAGGAGTAGCAGGAGACACCCCAGAGGACCACTTGATGATTACCTGTTTCTTTCTTGTGCACATTTTGTAACTGCAACCCTACCTGCTCCTGTGAATCAGAATCAATTACCACTGTTAACGTGGGGACTCCTATTTCTGTCGTCTGATCTCTCAGACCAGTAGACTGATTGCTATGGTGTATAAAATGTAAAGGGACACTTTCTGATCCCCTGGTGGAAATGTCCTCCTACTAATAACCAAGATCCCTAGAGCCACACAGCCTAAAGCTTTTGTAATGGGAAGCACAAATTCCCAATGGGTTCTTGAGACTAATAAGTGAGCCACTCATATTTCTTTGTATTGGTTTCTAGACATTTTGTTCAAACTTTCACGGAAACAGCAGCATATAAGGGTTGTCAATTTAGGATGTACACTAAATCCTGCAGAATGGTGCCTCATCCCTCAGAGTGTCATGTGTAAGTTGGCACTACAGCTATGCCTTCAAGAGTGTTCTATCCTTATATCAGACCAGCAGCTTCTGGGTGGTGTGTTATGTGATAGGACCAGTGGATTCTAGAGTGTTGCACCCACTCTCCCACTTTCTTTGCTGTAAAGTGTGTTCTTTGGTTTCAAGGGATAGTATGTGAGATCCTGTAGTGTGCAAGTCCTCTGCTGGTGGTACTGGTAGAAACCCTGAGGGTAGAAAGGCAAACTCACACAGGGACTATGCATAAATCACAGCCTAGATGAATTATTGCTCCTTCCAGTTTAATCAACTTCTCACCAAATTGAGGGTAATATATCAGAGAGTTATTGTGGGTCTCTTGCTGGCAGGCTGGATGTTAGGCAGTAAACTAGCTAGATCAGCCTTGGTGAGTGTGAGCCTGTGCTACTGTGCCAATGGGCATCTTTCATTCAACCATCATGGCTACTCTGTTCAAACACTCATCATCCCAATGCTAGAGTGGGCCATCTCAGGGAGTGGCTGACATCAGCTGGCTTCATCATTGGGTCTTCATGGCTGCCCAGGGCATTTTCCATGGTGGGCTTGATCTCATAGGTCCATCCACACACCTCTTCCAGGACACCTTCTCTTCCATCTTCCAAACTTTCTCTTTTTAGACTTCATAGCAACAGCAAACGCAATTGCCACTGCCCAAGAATCCATTTATCTTCTCGTCTTAGGCCACTTCTCTTTCACACAAAGTTGAAAACCAGGTACACTGCCCAAAGATCTTCCAATTGGGAGGATTTCCACTCACCCCTGTTTTCTAGGGCTACCCCTGAGTGCGGCAAAGGTGCATCAGCAGTTCATTTTGAGCTTACATCCACATGCCAAGCCAACACACCTCTAATAAAACTCTGATGTTTCTCGCCTCCATCAGCTGGTGTTAAGAACCCTTCCCTCCCCATACACACACACCTATGCAGCCACAAGCATGAGCAGAGGGTGAGATGTGTGCAATAGCAGAGGACGACATGGAGGTCTAGGCCACCTCTTTGTGCGGCTTACTTACACCGTTTGGCCCTGCTCATTCCTAGTCCTGAATGCACTCCTCTATCACACAATGGATTGCGATGGGGCCCACCCAACTTTTAACTTGGTAGGTCTGACAAGACCTTGCTCATGATGGACAGCTTTAAACACATGGCCACTTAATGTCTCATGGTCAAATGCTATGTCTTTACCAGAGGCAGGTAGCACATCAAGAGATGGCCTTCAAATGATATAGAATCCCCTCCTACAGAGGGCATGGTCTTGCTCCAGAACTACAGGATCTACACTGAGATTCTTCTACTATGGCTTGCCACAAACTCCACGTAGTGACTTTCCCACCACAGACATCTCTGGTACCATAGTGTCTGCTGGATCAAATGGCCTAAGCAGCAGGAAGGCTTACACTTCTGCCAGACCATTCAGAACCTTATCCCTCTCTGGGCCTGATTCAGATCTTTTTTTTTTTTTAATTGCATTTTAGGTTTTGGGGTACATGCGAAGAACATGCAAGATTGTTGCATACACACATGGCAGTGTGATTTGCTGACTTCCTCCCCTTCACCTATATCTGGCATTTCTCCCCATGCTATCTCTCCCCACCACCCGTCCATCCCCCATTTCCCCCCAAGAGACCCCATTGTGTAGTGCTCCTCTCCCTGTGTCCATGTGTTCTCATTGTTCAACACCCGCCTATGAGTGAGAACATCCGGTGTTTGATTTTCTGTTCTTGTGTCAGTTTGCTGAGAATGATGGTTTCCAGGTTCATCCATGTCCCTACAAAGGACACGAACTCATCCTTTTTGATGGCTGCATAATATTCCATGGTGTATATGTACCACATTTTCCCTGTCCAGTCTATCATCAATGGGCATTTGGGTTGGTTCCAGGTCTTTGCTATTGTAAACAGTGCTGCAATGAACACTCATGTGCACGTGTCCTTATAGTAGAACAATATATAATCCTTTGGATATATACCCAGTAATGGGATTGCTGGGTCAAATGGAATTTCTATTTCTAGGTCCTTAATGAATCGCCACATTGTCTTCCACAATTGTTGAACAAATTTACACTCCCACCAACAGTGTAAAAGTGTTCCTATTTCTCCACATCCTCTCCAGCATCTGTTGTCTCCAGATTTTTTAATGATCTCCATTCTAACTGGCGTGAGATGGTATCTCAATGTAGTTTTGATTTGCATTTCTCTAATGAACAGTGATGATGAGCATTTTTTCATATGTTTGTTGGCCTCATGTATGTCTTCTTTTGTAAAGTATCTGTTCATATCCTTTGCCCAGTTTTGAATGAGTTTGTTTGTTTTTTTCTTGTAGGTTTGTTTTAGTTCTCTGTAAATTCTGGGTATCAGCCCTTTGTCAGATGGGTAGACTGCAAAATTTTTTTTTCATTCTGTTGGTTGCAGATTCACTCTAATGACTGTTTCTTTTGCCATGCAGAAGCTGTGGAGTTTGATTAGGTCCCATTTGTCTATTTTGGCTTTTGTTGCCAATGCTTTTGGTGTTTTGGTCATGAAGTCCTTGCCTACGCCTATGTCCTGAATGGTTTTGCCTAGATTTTCTTCTAGGGTTTTTATGGTGTTAGGTCTTATGTTTAAGTCTTTAATCCATCTGGAGTTAATTTTAGTGTAAGGCGTCAGGAAGGGGTCCAGTTTCTGCTTTCTGCACATGGCTAGCCAGCTTTCCCAACACCATTTATTAAACAGGGAATCCTTTCCCCATTGCTTGTTTTTTTCAGGTTTGTCAAAGATCGGATGGTTGTAGATATGTTGTGTTGCCTCCAAGGCCTCTGTTCTGTTCCATTGGTCTATATCTCTGTTTTGGTACCAGTATCATGCTGTTTTGATTACTGTAGCCTTGTAGTATAGTTTGAAGTCCAGTAGTGTGATGCCTCCTGCTTTGTCCTTTTTGCTTAGAATTGACTTGGCTATGCGGGCTCTCTTTTGGTTGCATATGAAGTTTAAGGTAATTTTTTCCAGTTCTGTGAAGAAGGTCATCAGTAGCTTGATGGGAATAGCATTGAATCTGTAAATTGCTTTGGGCAGTATGGCCATTTTCACGATATTGATTCTTCCTAACCATGAACATGGAATGTTTCTCCATCTGTTTGTATCCTCTCTTATTTCGTTGAGCAGTGGCTTGTAGTTCTCCTTGAAGAGGTCCTTTACATTCCTTGTTAGTTGTATTCCTAGGTATTTTATTCTCTTTGTAGCAATTGTGAATGGCAGTTCATTCTTGATTTGGCTCTCTTTAAGTCTGTTATTGGTGTATAGGAATGCTTGTGATTTTTGCACATTGATTGTGTATCCTGAGACTTTGCTGAACTTGCTTATCAATTTCAGAAGATTTTGGGCTGAGACAATGGGGTCTTCTAGATATACAATCATGTCGTCTGCAAATAGAGACAATTTGACTTCCTCCTTTTCTATTTGAATACCCTTTATTTCTTTTTCTTGCCTGAATTGCTCTGGCTAGAACTTCCAGTACTATATTGAATAGGAGTGGTGAGAGAGGGCATCCTTGTCTAGTGCCAGATTTCAAAGGGAATGCTTCCAGTTTTTGCCCATTCAGTATGATATTGGCTGTTGGTTTGTTGTAAATAGCTTTTATTATTTTGAGATACGTTCCGTCAATACCTAGTTTATTGAGGGTTTTTAGCATAAAGGGCTGTTGAATTTTGTCAAAGGCCTTCTCTGCATTGATTGAGATAATCATGTGGTTTTTGTCTTTGGTTCTGTTTATGTGGTGAATTACGTTTATAGACTTGTGTATGTTGAACCAGCCTTGCATCCCTGGGATGAAGCCTACTTGATCATGGTGGATAAGCTTTTTGACGTGCTGTTGCAGTCGGCTTGCCAGTATTTTATTGAAGATTTTTGCATCTGTGTTCATCATGGATATTGGCCTGAAGTTTTCTTTTCTTGTTGAGTCTCTGCCAGGTTTTGGTATCAGGATGATGTTTGTCTCATAAAATGATTTGGGAAGGATTCCCTCGTTTTGGATTATTTGGAATAGTTTCGGAAGGAATGGTACCAGCTCCTCTTTGTATGTCTGGTAGAATTTGGCTGTGAACCCATCTGGACCTGGGCTTTTTTTTGGTGGTAGGCTTTTAATTGCTGCCTCAACTTCAGACCTTGTTATTGGTCTATTCAAGGTTTCAACTTCTTCCTGGTTTAGGCTTGGGAGGAGGCAAGTGTCCAGGAATTTATCCATTTCTTCCAGGTTTACTAGTTTATGTGCATAGAGTTGTTTGTAATAATCCCTGATGATGGTTTGAATTTCTGTGGAATCTGTGGTGATATCCCCTTTATCGTTTTTTATTGCATCAATTTGGTTTTTCTCCCTTTTCTTTTTTATTAATCTGGCTAGTGCTCTATTTTGTTGATCTTTTCGAATAACCAGCTCCTGGATTTATTGATTTTTTGAAGGGTTTTTTTATGTCTCTATCTCCTTCAGTTCTTCTCTGATCTTAGTTATTTCTTGTCTTCTGCTAGGTTTTGAGTTTTTTTATTTGCTCCTCTAGCTCTTTCAATTTTGATGCTAGGGTTTCAATTTTAGATCTCTCCTTGCTTCCCATGTGGGCACTTATTGCTATATGTTTTCCTCTAGAGACTGCTTTAAATGTGTCCCAGAGATTCTGGTATGTTGTGTCTTCATTCTCATTGGTTTCAAAGAACATCTTTATTTCTGCCTTCACTTCATTGTTTATCCAGTCAACATTCAAGAGTCAGTTGTTCAGTTTCCATGAAGCTCTGCGGTTCTGAGTTAGTTTCTGCATTCTGAGTTCTAACTGGATTGCACTGTGTCTGAGAGACTGTTATGATTTCCATTCTTTTGCGGTTGCTGAGGAGTGAGTTATTTCCAATTATGTGGTCAATTTTAGAGTAGGTGTGATGTGGTGCTGAGAAGAATGTATATTCTGTGGATTTGGGATGGAGAGTTCTGTAAATGTCTATTAGGTTTGCTTGCTTCAGGTCTGAGTTCAGGTCCTGGATATCCTTGTTAATTTTCTGTCTGGTTGATCTGTCTAATATTGACAATGGGGTGTTAAAGCCTCCCACTATTATTGTGTGGGAGTCTAAGTCTCTTTGTAAGTCATTAAGAACTTGCCTTATGTATCTGGGTGCTCCTGTATTGGGTGCGTATATATTTAGGATCGTTAGCTCTTCTTGTTACATTGATCCTTTTACCATTATGTAATGTCCTTCTTTGTCTCTTTTGATCTTTGTTGCTTTAAAGTCTATTTTATCAGAAATGAGAATTGCAACTCCTGCTTTTTTTTGCTCTCCATTAGCTTGGAGAGCAAATCTTCCTCCATCCATTTATTTTGAGCCTTTGTGTATCCTTGCATGTGAGATGGACTTCCTGGATACAGCACACTGATGGATTTTGGCTTTTTATCCAATTTGCCAGTCTGTGTCTTTTGATTGGGGCATTTAGTCATTTACAATTAGGGATAATATTGTTATGTGTGAATTTGATACTGTCATTTTGATGCTAGCTGGCTGTTTTGTTCGTTAGTTGTTGCAGATTCTTGATTGTGTTGATGCTCTTTACCACTTGGTATGTTTTGGAGTGGCTGGTACTAGTTGTTCCTTTATATGTGTAGAGCCTCTTTCAGGAGCTCTTTTAAAGCAGGTCTGGTGGTGATGAAATCTCTGAGTACTTGCTTGTTCACAAAGGATTTTATTTTTCCTTCACTTATGAAGCTTAGTTGGGCTTTATAGGAGATTCTGGGTTGAAAGTTCTTTTCTTTAAGGATGTTGAATATTGGCCCCCACTCTCTTCTGGTTTGTAGGGTTTCTGCTGAGAGATCTGCTGTGAGTCTGATGGGCTTCCCTTTGTGGGTAACCCAACCTTTCTCTCTGGCTGCCCTTAGCATTTTCTCCTTCATTTCAACCCTGGTGAATCTGATGATTATGTGCCTTGGGGTTGCTTTTCTTGAGGAATATCTTTGTGGTGTTCTCTGTATTTCCTGGACTTCAATATTGGCCTGCCTTGCTAGGTTGGGGAAGTTTTCCTGGATAATATCCTGAAGAGTGTTTTCCAGCTTGGATTCATTCTCTTCGTCACATTCAGGTACACCTATCAAATGTAGATTAGGTCTTTTCACATAGTCCCACATTTCTTGGAGACTTTGTTCATTCCTTTTTACCCTTTTTTCTCTATTCCTGCCTTCTCGTTTTATTTCATTGAGTTGATCTTCGACCTCTGATATCCTTTCTTCTGCTTGGTCAATTCAGCTGTTGAAACTTGTGCATGCTTTGCGAAGTTCTTGTGTTGTGTTTTTCAGCTCCATCAATTCACTTATATTCCTCTCTATGTTGTCCATTCTCGTTAGTATTTTGTCAAATCTTTTTTCAAGGTTCTTAGTTTCTTTGCATTGGGTTAGAACATGTTCTTTTAGCTCACTGTAGTTTCTTATTACCCACCTTCTGAAGTCTGATTCTGTCATTTCATCACACTCCTTCTCCATCCAGCCTTGTTCCCTTGCTGGTGAGGAGTTGTGATCCCTTTTAGGAGGAGAGGTGTTCTGATTTCAGGTGTTTTCGTCCTTTTTGCACTGGTTTCTTCCCATCTTTGTGGGTTTATCCACCTGTTGTCTTTGTAGTTACTGACTTCCACATTGGGTCTCTGAGTGAACATCCAGTTTGTGGATGCTGAAATTACTTCTTTTTCTTAGCTTTCCTTCTAACAGTCTGGCCCCTCTGCTGTAGGACTGCTGAGGTCCACTCCAGGCCCTGCTTGCCTGGGGATCACCTGCAGCAGCTGCAGAACAGTAAGGGTTGCTACCAGTTTCCTCTTCTGCTATCTTTGTCCCAGAAGGATGCCTGCCAAATGTCAGTCTGTTCTCTCCTTTATGAGGTGATTCTTTGGATATACGGGGGTCAGGGAGCTGCTTGAGGAGACAGTCTGTCCTTTACTGGAGCTCAAGTCCTGAGCTGTGAGCTCCGTTGTTCATTCAGCGTTGCTGGACAGGTACGTTTAGGTCTGCTGCAGCAGAACTCATAAACTGCCTTTTTTTTTTTTTTCCAGGTGCTCTGTCCCAGGGAGTTAGGGCTTTATTTATGAGTTTCCGTTGTGCTGCTGCCTTTTTTTTTTTCTTTCAGGGCTGCCCTGCCCAGCGAGGAGGCAGCCTAGTCACTGTCTACCTGCAGAGGCTTTGCTGAGCTGCTGTGGGCTCCGCCCAGCTGCCATGTGATCTTCCCTGCAGTCCTGTTTATATGGGTGTAGTTAGAACTGCCCTGGCAATGGTGGCCCGCCTCTGTTATGGCGGACTCTCTCTGTAATGGCAGGTTGCCTTGGCAATGGCGGGATGCCTCAGCGATGGTCAGACAGCCTCCATAGTGGTGGAGTGTCTCAGTAATGGCGGACGCCCCTCCCCCACAGAGCCTGACCATCCCGGGTTCAGCTGTGCTTACTGTGAAACTCTCAACCCAGAGCGTTGTCAATTACTGTTTTGTTTTGTTTTGTTTTTTTTTTTTGTGGGCGGGGGTGGGACCAGCCGAGCCTGATCACCTGGCTCCCTGACTCAGAGTCTTTTGTTGTTGTTGTTGTTGTTGAACGGTCGACTCTCTCCCAGTGTTCCAGTCGCCTGTTGAAAAGGCGCCGGGATCTCCCGTGCTGCGACTCACTGAGCCGGCTGAAACAGCGGCGCTGAGATTCCTGGTGGTTTTTTTGCCTAGGAATCTCCTGGCCTGGCTCGCTATTTCAGATGAATGGGCGACTCTGCCATCTCAGGGCTCCAATCACCAGCTAAGAGGGCTCCTGGACCAGTGTCTTTTGCACGGAGAACCACCACGCCACGGCGCGGGCCAAAACAGCAGCGCTGGCCGAAACAGCCAGGCCGGCCGAAACAGCCGCGCTGGCGACACATGGGGCTCCTCCGCCTGGGAATCTCCCGGTCTGTGGGCAATAAAAATCCGTCTGGAAATGCAGTGTACACTCACCCTCTGGACTTTCACTGGGAGCTGCAATCCTGAGCTGTTCCTAGTCGGCCATCTTCCCCCGATCCCCTGATTCAGATCTGAAGCCTTCCAGAGCACTTAGTAAATGGGTCAGATAGCATTCCCAAGTGTGAAGTATGCAGGTTCCAGAGCAAGAAGAGGCCTGCTGAGAACTGTGCTACCTCCTTAGTGCTAAGAAGCAACAGATGTCATAACTTGTCCTTTAATTTGTTGGGATGTTCTGGTATGCCTCTAAACACTTCACTGATGTGATAGGCCCCTGAACCTTCATGGAGTTTGCCTCCCACATTTATGGAGCGTACCAAGGCCTCCAATATACTAGCCACTTCTTGCTACATAATTAACATAAGGATTAACATAGTATTATCATATGACAATGTAATTGGTATAATGGACTAGTGTGATACTCTACAAGATATCCAGATGGTGCATAATATATCCTTAGGGATATCCAGGTGGTGCGTAATATATCCTTAGGGATATATTATGACAGATGGCAGGAGAGTTAACACAGCTCTGGGGCAACACTGTAAATATATACTCTTGTCTGTCCCATATGAACAAGAACGGTTTCTGTGCCTTCTGCCCAATAGGGGTAGAAAAGAAAGTGTTCAGGAAATAAATGGCCACATGCCATGGACCTGTGGTGATGTGAATCTGCTCTTGTAAATGAAACACATCTGGCACTGCAACTGCAATTGGAGCATGAAGAGAGAGAGTGTGCGAGAAGATGAGACTAGAAATGTAGGTTAGTTGCAAGTTGCTAATGGACCTGAAGGACTCACTATGGGATTAAACTTGATCCTGAACACAATGAGGAGACCTTACAGGTTTGGAAGCAGTATATTCTATCCTCTCACTAGCTTCAAAGAGAAAACAATGTTTTCTAACACTTTAAGAGCTTCCAAATGACTGTCTCACTAGGCGGAAGGGATACTGTTTGCCAAAATGGGCTGCCCGGATCCTAACTTCAGGACTTAAACAGGCATTTTCATGGCTGCCAGAAGTGTTGACTGCTGAAGTCTCACAGCACGGCCCCAACCACCATGATTTTCATATTTCCAACTCTTTGCACTTGGTATTCTTTCTCTGGAATATCTTCTCTACTACCGATGCCTGAAGAAATTCTATTCATCCTGCAAGACTTCCTTAGGCGTCTCTTCTCATCCCAGGTAGGATTAACTGCTTCTTTCTGTGTTTCTAGAGCATTTTGTTCATCGTGTGGGTTTAGAACTGAAAGAGTTCTGTATATTATATCCTGGCCATCCATTTCATTGGCTCCCTAACTGGGTCATGCATTTCTTGATGTTCAGGTCACATTTCATTATCTTCATGTCACCAGAGGTTTGCATGGAGCCTAACATTCAATGAATGATTACTGAGTTCAGTTTTTTATTTAATTGAATCTTATTCTGGTGTAAAGAAAGGAAAAAAAAAAAAAACTCAGGCTGAGATCCACTTATTTATTCTCCCATAAAACTATTCTTTGCTGTCACCAAACATGGGGCTCAAACAATACTTTTGTGCTGGTGCCATTTGTCATTCTGACTTTGTAAAGTAAAACTCTCACAAACCTAAACCTTTTTATCTTCCTTTTATCTGAATTGGAACTATTTAACCGGGAATGCAAATTACTCTAACACCTTTACAAACTGTTTAAGTGTGTGTGTGTGTGTGTGTGTGTGTGTGTAGATGTGAGTTTGTGTTTGGAAACTCTCAGACACTCTTTGATTCTTTCATCTTTTGTCTTCAAAGCATCCATTTAATAACAATTAAAGCAACCAAATAGGGCTGAGGGCAAAGATGCCTTTGTTTCTATAGTCTCAAAATTACAGCCTGTTTTTTATTTGGTAAATAGATTGAGGGCGTACAAGTGCACTTTTGTTACATGGATATATTGCGTAGGGGTGGCATCTGGGCTTTCAGTGTAGTCATCAGCAGAATAGTGTTCATTGTACCCTATAGGTGATTTCTCATCCTTCGCCTCCTCCCCAACTCTTATCTTTTGGAGTCTATTATTCCACTCTGTATGTCCGTGTGTACACTGTTTAGCTCCCACTTATAAGTGAGAACATGCAGTATTTGACTTTCTATTTCTACATTTGTAACTTAAGATAATGGCCTCCAGTTTCATCCATGTTGCTGCAAAAGATGTCATTTCATTATTTAAGGCTGAGGAGTATTCTATGGTATACATATACCACATTTTCTTTATCCATCATCTGTTGATGGACATTTAGGTTGATTTCATTACTTTGCTGTTGTGAGTGGTGCTGTGATAAACACACGAGTGCAGGTGTCTTTTTTACATAATGGTTTCTTTTCTTTGGTTAGATACTCATAGTGAGATTGCTGGATCAAATGGTAGTTCTATTTCTAGTTCTTTAAAGAGTCTCCCTGCTGTTTTCTGTAAGGTTGTACTCATTTGCATTACTATATAAATGGTCCCTTTTCTCCACATTCTTGCCAACATCTGTTGTTTTTTGCCTTTCTAATCACCATTCTGACTGCTGTAAAATGATATCTAATTGTGGTTTTAATTTTCATTTCTCTGATGATTAGTGATGTTGGATATTTTTTCATATGTACGTTGGCTGCTTGTATGTCTTCTAAAAATGTCTGTTTATGTCCTTTGCCTACTTTTTAATGGTTTTTTTTTCCTGGTTGAGTTATTTTGAGTTCCTTATAGATTTTAGATATTAGTCCTTTGTCAGATGCATAGTTTACAAATATTTTATCCCATTCTGTATGTTGTCTGTTCACTCTGTTGATTATTTGTTTTGCTGTGTAGAGCTTTACATTAAGTTCCATTTGTCTACTTTTGGTTTTGTTGTATTTGCTTTTGAGGTCTTAGTCATAAGTTCTTTGCATAAGCCAATGTTCATCTTGAGTTGACTTTTGTCATATGGGTCATATGGGTCCTATTTCATCTTCTGCACATGGTTATCCAATTTTCCCAGCATCATTTATTGAATAGGGTGTCCTTTCCCCAGTGTATATTTTTGTTGACTTTGCTGAAGATCAGTTGGTTTTAGGTATGGAACTTTATCTCTGTATTCTCTAATCTGTTCCATTGATCTATGTGTCTATTTTTGTACCAGTACCATGCTATTTTGGTTACTGTAGCCTTGTAATATAATTCGAAGTCAGGCAATGTGATACCTCCAGCTTTGTTCTTTTTACTTAGTATTGCTTTGGCTGTTTTGGCTCTTTATGATTCCAGATAAATGTTAGGATTGTTTTTTCTAATTCTGTGAAAAGTGATGTTGGTAATTAGATAGAAATTGCATTGAATCTGTAGATTGCTTTCAGCAATATGATCATTTTAACGATATTGATTTTTCCAATTCTTGAGCATGGGATGTTTTTCTGTTTGTTTGTGTCATCCATGATTTCTTTCATCATTGTTTTGTAGTTCTTGTGGAGATCTTTCACCTCCTGGGTTAAACATATTCCTAAGGTTTTTGAAAAGGTATTGTAAATGGTACTGAGTTCTTGATTTGGTTCTCAGCTTGATTGTTATTGGTATATACAAATGCTCCTGATTTTTGTACATTGATTTTGTATCCTGGAACTTTACTGAAGTTATTTATCAAAGCTAGGAGTCTTTTGGAGGAGTCTCTAAGGTTTTTTAGGCATAAACAAGATTGTATCATCAGCAGACAAAGATAACTTCCTTCTTTCCCAATTTAGGTGCCTCTTATTTCTTTCTGTTGCTTAATTGCTCTAGCTGTGACTTCTAGTACTATGTTGAATAGGAGTGGTGAAAATGGGCATCCTTGTCTTTCTTCAGTTCTTAGAGGAAATGCTTTCAACTTTTCCCCATTCAGTATGGTGTTGGTCATGGGTTTGTCGTATATGGGTTTTATTATTATGAGGTATGTTCCTTTCATGCCTAGCTCATTGAGGGCTTTTATCATGAAGGGATGCTGAATTTTACCAAATGATTTTTATGCATCTATTAGATGATCACATGGTTTTTGTTTTTAATTCCGTTCATGTATTGAGTCACAATGACTGATTTTGAACATATTGAACTATCCTTGCATCCTTTGAATAAAGCCCACTTTATTCATGGTTTATTATCACTTTGACGAGCTGTTGAATTCAGTTTGTAGTATTTTGTTGAGGATTTTTGCATCTGTGTTTATCAGAGATATTGTCCTGTAGTTTTCTTTTTTTGTTGTGTTCTTGCCTGGCTATGGTATCAAGGTGATGCTGGCTTTGTAGAATGAGTTAAGGAGGACTTCCTCCTTCTTGATTTTTGGAAAGCTTTAGTAGGATTGATACCAGTTCTTTGTATGTCTGGTGGTATTTGGCTGTGAATCTATCTGGTTCTAAGCATTTTGGTCGGGGCGGGGGGTGGAGATTTTATTCATTACTGATTCAATCTCACTATTCATTACTGGTCTGTTTAGGATTTCTGTTTCTTCCTGGTTCAATCTTGGGAGGTTGCCTGTTTCCAGGAATCTATCCAATTCCTCTGGATTTTCTAGTTTGTGAGCATAGAGATGGTTGTTGTAGTCTCTGATGGTCTTTTGTATTTCTATGGCATTAGACACATTCGGTTGTAATGTCTTCTTTTTCATTCCTGATTATGCATATTTGAATCTTCTCTCTTTTTTTCCTGGTTAATCTTGCTAGCGGTGTATCAATTTTCTCTTTTCAAATAGCCAACTTTTTATTTCATTGATTTTTTTTTGTATTTTTTGGTCTCAATTTCGTTTAGTTCTACTCTGATCTTTGTTATTTCTTTTCTTCTGCTACCTTTGACCATGGCTTGTTCTTGTTTTTTCAGTTTGTTGAGATGTGGCATACAGAACGTTCCACCCACAACCACAGAATATACGTTTTCTCAGCAGCATATGGAACATTTTTCAAATAGACCATGTTAGACCACAAAACAAGTTTCAATAAATTTTAACAAATCAAAATCATATCAATTATCTTCTCAGACCACAGTGAAGAAAACTAGAAGTCAATACCAAGAGAAACATTAAAAACTTTGCAAATACATGGAAATTAAACAACCAGCTCCTGAATTATCTTTAGGTCAATGATGAAATTAAGATGAAAATTAAAAATTTTTTTGAAACAAATGAAAACATAGATATTACATACCAAAACCTCTGGATATACCAAAAGCAGTGTTAAGAAGGAAGTTTCCAGCCTACATCACAAAGAAAGATCAAAAATTTACGACTCAATTTTTAGTTTTAGACCAACTCCAATTCTTTTAAAAATTTGATTACAGTACAAACTATTTCCATGAAGGATTGTGAGTTTGACATGTGATTACACCTTTTCAGGTACAAATATTCAGTGGAAGGATTCCCAGTACAAAGTTCTCAGCACATAACAACACGCTCTCACCATGTTTTCTAAATGTGAACCAGATTGACATACATACATCATTTGCCTGTGTCTGCATTATGGACCAAGTGTGTGCATTTTAGACAATAAAGAAGACATTTAAACACGCTAGAAAATTGCCATACTAGTTAGACCCAGCTCATCATTAACTTTAAAATCTTAAATCATAGTGGCTTAAACATATAGAAGAACATAGAGTGCACACCATAGAAAACACATCTCTCTCATGCAAAAGTCTAGGTATAGAGCAACTGAGAGCTTCCACGGCATCTCCATGATTATCTGAGCCCAGGTGAATCCAGCTTTCTGTTAACCAACTCAAGAGTCTGGTCCTCATTCTCGTGGTGCTCCATGATATCTACATTACAATATTGAATGGATGAAGGGGAGGAGAAGGGGTGTCCATCTTCCCCATGCCCTTTTAGAGACCTGTCCTGGAACTTGTGTATATCAGTTTCTCTCATATCCCATAGGCCAGAACCTAGTTCTGTGACTACAAACAGCTGCAAATGAGACCAGGAAATACAGTTTATTTTTAGAATGGCCATGTGCCCAGCTAAGTATTGATGGCTCTGTTACTGAAGCAAAAGGAGAAAGCATACATTGGGGACCACTGATATCTCTGCCACATGTACACATACCAAAGAGAAAACACAATGCTCAGATGACATTTTGCAAAATAATAAATTGGAGGATTCCAGCTCTGGGGACACTGTCTTTGTTTATCTTCATTTCTTCCAGTTGCCCTAGTAAGCCCCCTGCTCCCATTTCCTGTTTTCGTGTCTGAAGCCATGTGTTCATCAGAGCCTCTATAGCTTGGCAGGCTCACTTCACAGAGGGCCTCCACACTGGCTTTGCTTATTCAGGAATGTAGCTAATCTACACCCCATGAGCTCTGAGCATTGGATTCATTTGGCAACAATCATTTATTTATAAATAATCATTAACCTTTTCTTACATGTTTTGATTTGCATTTTGTTTGCTGAAGTTAAAACACTGATTTTCTGAGGGCTTAGAAAAATAACTCCAGCAAATTGAGAAAAAGAATGAGGGACATAAGGTGGGAGTGGGAAATTGAAGTTAAAAACTGCTTAAATGGCTCTCTTGGAGTTGCTTCAACTACCCAGAGTAGTAAAATTTTCCATCTGTTTCTCTTTCAACCTGGAATATTTATTACTTTCATAAACCACATCAATGCTAAAATATGTTTAAGGGGAAGACTGCTATAAGCTTGACATTATCCTTGTTGCTGCAGGATATACAAAAATGTATATATGTCCTAGACTTCAGTGGGTAATCCACTCAGACAAATTAGACAAGGGTATGAATTTAGTCAGGACAAAATAGGCTATGCTGCAGTAACAAATAACTTGTGAAATTGCAGTGATTTAACACAAGAAATCTGTATTGCCTACTCACCTTTCAGTCTGAGGTAGATCTGACAGTCTTATAGGACTGCTATCTGGAACTCAGGTCCTTCAAATTTGCCATGGAAGGACAGGAAGGGCTACTGCTTACAGTATTCAGAACATTAACATGTTGTATAGGACTGTAGCCTAGAAGCAATGGCTATACCCTAAAGCCTAGGTGTGTAGTAGGCTGTGCCAGCTCTGTGTAAGCACGCTCTAATGTTCGCACCTTGATGAAATAGCCTGACAATGCAGACTGTATCCTCATTGTTAAGCAACACACAACTATACCGAAATTATATTAGCTTTCAATATTATTTCAAAGGCTTTATATTTTTATCAGTCCAATATACCATTCTATTTTCTCTAAATTTTCTATGGCATCCTTCTTAAAATGTAAGAATCTGTGCATGGCTATTTCACTTAACCTAATGACCTCCAGCTCTATCCATCTTTCTGCAAATAATGGGATTTCATTCTTTTTTAGACAAATATCGCATGTTCTCATTCATGTGTGAATGAGGACTCCAAGTTAATCTCAAGGTGGCAGAGAGTATAATGGTGGTTACCAGAAGCTGGAAAGGGTGAGGAATGGCATAAGAAAAGCTAGTTAATGGGTATAAACACAGAGTTAGATGGAAAGAATCAGTTCTATTGTACAATAACATAGTGGGTGACTGCAGTTAACAACAATATGTTATATATCAAAATAGCTAGAAGATTTGAAATCTTCCCAACACAAAGAAATGATACATATTGGAGGTGATGAATATCCTAAATAACTTGATCATTACACATTGTATGTATATATCAAGATACCACATGTACTCCATAAATGTATACAATTGTTATGTAACAACAAAAAAATTTTAATATAAGATTCTAAACAATAAGAACTTGACCAAGAGTGGGAATAAAAGGAAGATTGGCAGGACCAACTGGTGTGGGGGTCAGAGGTCAGATCTGTTTGTTTCAGTGCTAAATACTATGCCTTGATCCACATCTGATGGTAGGAGATCAATAAAATAAACGACACCCTGCCCCCACCATCCTTCATCCAACCCATCGGCTGTTGGTATCACCAGTTCAAAGGAGTAGATGGCACTTTGAAGAAAGATGACATATCATTGCCTATGGCAGCATCGAAAGTGGTGACTACAGGAAAGTTTCATCAGAAAGTCTGGATCAGAAGAATATTATCACACCTGCAATAACTGGAGAGTTTAATCACTTAAGAGTCAAAGCAGGACTGGGAAAACAATATAGGGAATAAAAAGAAAGAGAGCAAGTCAGGAAAGAAAAAAGACAGCATTAAAACACAAAATAAATACACTACAGCTGAGGTGGGTGGATCACTTGAGGTCAGGAATTTGAGACCAGCCAAGCTAACACAGTGAAACCCCGTCTCTACTGAAAATGCAACGCTTAACCAGGCATGGTGGCACATGCCTGTATTCCCAGCTACTTGGGAGGCTGGGGCAGGACAATTGGTTGAACCTGAGAAGTGGAGGTTGCAGTGAGCTGAGATCACACCCTGTACTCCAGCCTGGGTGACAGAACAAGACTCTCTCAAAAAACAAACAAACAAACAAAAAAATACACTAGTTTTTGCCTGGTGACTATATGTCTTTGTAAACTCATATTTAGAATGACAGCAGTTTATCAGGGAGAATTATGTGTTGACTTAGTACTGGTCACAGATGATTCTTGGACATAACCATCATTATAAAATATTTTGGAAGTTTATAAGTAAGCAGAACACACAATGTTATGAGATAGAAAAGACAGCCTGCTGACATGGCCAGTATTCTCCAGGCCGTACATTTAGTGTTTTAAATCATTAGCCAGCTTTAACTCCACCGAGCTCCTGAAGGTCTTCAGAGCATGAGGCCGCACAAAATCATGTTCATTCATGAGCGTTTACAAGAGGGAAGCAACTAGGAGAAATCAGAGGCTCTTTAGAGCCAACTGACACTTCCTGGCTCTGATCGGTGAAGCTCCCATTTGTGTCAGTGAGAAAGCCAAGAGCTATGGACTCATTTATGAGCCAAATCAATTCCTTAAAACATAGTGGGAATAAAATACTAGGAGATTTGCAAACCCTCTCTTTAAAAATCCAAGATAAGGAGCCTTGGTCCTGGCTGGGCCATGGGCCACCAATTCATAACTAAGCCATGACAAGGGCTATTATTGTCATTGTATATCTAGGGCTGACTGTCCAGGGCCATTCTGAGTGAGCCAAGGCGCACAGTTGAGTTTGTAGCCAAATAATTTAATTTGGAATAAAGTTGCTGGAGGAGAAACAACCGTAAAGTATGTACAATTATGATTTGTCAATTACAAAATTAAATTAAAACAAGCAAACAAAAAACAGTCATTAAGGCCACGTATGGACCTCATGCCTCTGGCTTTCCACCTGGGATACGGAAGGAGGCAGGACTAAGACTCTTTCACGAGGTGGAACTCACCAAAGCAGAAAATTTATGTAGGAAAAAGCTAGGAGAGTTTGGTGGGGTGGGGCCAAAGGCAGGACTGTGGCCCAGAAACGAAGCAAGGGGAGATGGGGGAGACATTGCAAAGCTGACAGGTCACAGAGATTTCTGTATTTTTGGTAGTGTTATGCTGAAACTGTATATTTAAAAAGAATTCTCTTTTCCCATAGAAATGTGTTCAGACCAGCAAGGCAAGATAAACCAGCTGGAATTTGTTGTTCATGTATGTATGTCTGTGAGCAATGAGGGCTTGATTTTGTTAATTATGGGAGGAAATGCCTGCGGTGGTGACTTCTTTTGAATTCCTCTGATTTATTAATCTCAAGTGTTGTATACTAAAGAAAGATCTCAAAACAAATGAACAGCTGGGTATGGTGGCGGGAGCCTATAATCCCAGCCACTTGAGAGGCCAAGGTGGGAGGATTGTTTGAAGAGAGGAGTTGAAGATTTACCTAGAAAACAGAGCAAGACCCCCTTCTCTATAAAAATAAAACAAATACCAAAAACTTAGCTGGGAATGGTTGCATATGCCTGTAGTCCCAGTTGCTAAGGAGGCTGAAGTGCAAAGGTTGCTTGAGCCCGGAAGTTTGAGGCTGCAGTGAGCTATGATCATACCACTGCACTCCAGCCGGGGTGATTGAGCAAGATCCTGTCTCAAAACAAAGCAAAACAAAAAAAGAAAACAAAAAAAAAGAACAAACAAACAAACAAGTTATCATAGACCATGGACATCCATGGTGCCTATTTTAGTGGCTCACTTTTGACACGAGATCATTAGAAAGGAAAAAAGTTGAAGCCCTTTCTTCGGGAGAAACAATTTAGAGGGGGGACGGAAAGGACATTTTATTTATTATATTTGTCAAGTGCTATTTTTATTTACTATATAATTTAAATTATTTCATCTAATAATAGTCACTGTATTTTTTTTAAATTATGGATAAGGAAACAAAGACTCAGTGTATTTTAGAAATTCGCCAAGGTCACACGGTTTCTGACAGAGCAGGTCATTAACCAAAGTGGCCAGGGCAGAACTTTTTGAATCGTCACAGGAGCACATGGTTTTGTTTTGGAGCTTTTGGTTTTTGTCTGGGACTTGATGCTGTAGTCCCACAAGTGGATTTCTTCTTCATCAAGGACACCTTAGTTTTGCTCTTAAGGTCTTCACCTGATTGGATGAGGCCCACACACATTATCAAGTGTAATCACCTTTGCTTAAAGTCAACTGGTTGTACGTGTTAACTACATCTACGAAGGAATTCCTAGTTTACTCATTGATTGAATAAATAGGTGCTGTAACCTAGCTGAGCTGACATAAAACTAATATCACCCTCCCCCAAACTCACATAATTCTCTTTTATACAAAGATAATCCTGACTGAGAGATCAAAGAAAGCAGTGCTCTTTTCTGATATCAAGGATTCCCTTTGGGGTCAGGAATGATATTTGACTTCTTGCCTGCAGTGATCAGATGAGGGTAATTAGCATATCCATCATCTCAAACATTTATTATTTCTTTGTGTTGGGAATATTCAATATCCTCCTTTGAGCAATCTGAAACTATATGTTATAGGTAACTATAGTCACCACACAGTGCCTAGAATACTAGATCTTATTCCTCCTACCTAGCTGTTATTCTGCACCCTTTAACACAGTGGTCCTCAACCTTTTTGGCACCAGGGACTGGTTTCATGGAAGACTATTTTTCCATGGACCAGGATGGGGACAATGGTTTGGGGATGATTCAGGCACATTATATTTATTGTGCACTTTATTTCTACTATTATTATTTTGTAATAAATAATGGAATAATTATGCAACTCACCGTAATGTAGAATCAATGAGAGCCCTTGTTTTCCTGCAACTAGACAGTCCCATCTCGGGGTGATGGAGAAAGTGACAGATCATCAGGCATTAGATTCTCATAAGGAGCATGCAACCTAGATCCCTTGCATGCGCAGTTCACAGCACAGTTCGGTTCGTGCTTCTATGAGAATCAAATGACGTAGCTGATCTGACAAGAGGCAGAGCTCAGGTGGTAACGTGAGCTCGCTGACACTCACCTCCTTCTGTGTGGCTCAGCTCCTAACAAGCCACAGACTGCATCCAGGGCCCTGGGGTTGGGGACCCGTGCTTCAATAAATCTCTTCATATCCCCCACCTGCTCCCCTTCCCAGACTCTAGTATTCTCTTTTCTACTTTTTACTTCTATGAGGTCAACATTTTTTTTTTTTTTGAGACAGAGTTTCACTCTTGTTACCCAGGCTGGAGTGCAATGGCGCGATCTCGGCTCACTGCAACCTCCGGCTCCTGGGTTCAGGCAATTCTCCTGCCTCAGCCTCCTGAGTAGCTGGGATTACAGGCACGCGCCACCATGCCCAGCTCATTTTTTGTATTTTTAGTAGAGACGGGGTTTCACCATGTTGACCAGGATGGTGTCGATCTCTTGACCTCGTGATCCACCCGCCTCGGCCTCCCAAAGTGCTGGGATTACAGGCGTGAGCCACCACGCCCGGCTGAGGTCAACATTTTTGTAGCTTCCACATATGACTGAGAAGATGCAATCTGTAACTTTCTGTTCCGGACTTATTTCACTTACCATAATGTCCTCCAGTTCCACCCATGTTGCTGCAAATGACAGGATTTCATTCAATTTTATGACTGAATAGTATCCATGGCCAGCATCTACACTGGTGTGGCCTTTGTGTCAAGCCCACCCAGGAACTTACAGTGCTAAGCTTGGAAGCCACAATGGCAGCCTGTGTGCCTTCCTGTCTGACCAGTAACTGGTTGGTCAGACAGAATGTAAACTCCGCAGGGTGTGGAGGTTGAGACCTTTGTTCTCTACCTATTCAAATCGTACCATTTGCCTGGTCTACTCTTCTCCCTAAAATTCTACATGTCCTTCGAAATCCTGTTGCACTTGCCTGCTTTTGCTGATCAACCCTCCATGACTTAGGCACTATTTTGCCTTGTCTTCACTGGGAACCGCCTCGATGGCTTGGCTGTGCACTGATTTTCCCATTTGTTCTTGTCATAGATCATTCTTGGCTGGTAGCAATGCCGGTGCCGTCTCGGGGACAACCAGTCATTACAAATTTCAATATAACTAGCCATGCAAAGGTGAGAAGCTTCTTTAACTTCCTGGAACTCACAAGGTGAGTATACACATATGCGATTACAAACATAAGATTATTGTCATTGTATATCTAGGGCTGATTTCAAGCAGTGAAAGGTCCAGGGCCGTTCTGAGTGCGCCAAGGTGCACAGTTGAGTTTGTATCCAAATAATTTAATTTGGAATAAAGTTGCTAAAGGAGACACAACCGTAACACAGGGTAGCTCCTTCTGTCTACCCAGGGACTCAACCTTAATAAAAGGACACATTCAAGATGCCCCTGCCCCACTCAGTCATATTCCCAGGGACACCCTTTTGTCCAACGTCAGGAATTTGCTCCAGTTTGAAATGGTTGCTCACCTCCTTGACAGAATGCAGGAGTCCTGTTTCCTTGTTGTTTCCTGATGGATAAACGCTGACCTAAAATCTCTTTTGTCAATATGTCGGGAAGGAACCCATCCACGTGAGCGCTTTGTCCGGTCCTGCTGCGGTTGTTTGTAGCCTCAAAGGCCGTGGCAGGATGTTTGTCTCCCAAGTCTCTCAGGACTTCTCATCCCTCAGACGTCCTTGAATAACTCAACAGAGATGACGTCATGCTCCAGACGTCTTCTCACCTGCATTCAAGGAGAATAACCCACCTCCCTATGCCCGGCCATGTAACTTTGTCTTAGTAAGTAGAGGATTCTACGTGTGCGTATATGTGCATATGCATATATTAGTATGTTTGTATGTTCATGTATATGCACACATACAAACACATGTGTGTGTGTCTTTAGAGCTTTACTTATCACTACAGCCTTACACCAACACTGCAACAAAGTGGTTCATCTCACTGCCGAGGGCAGCTGAACATTTCTGAATACTAAGTACCGAGTAGCATGCCTCTGTCATGTAAACCTGCATGACAGGTACTCACTTTACAGAGGAGCAAAGTGAGGCTCAGCTCACACAGCTCACAAGGGTCTGAGCTGCAATCCCAACTTCACTCCATCTGGCTGCTGGACCTTTCTCTGTTTCTTCTTCTGCTTCTCCCTCAGGCTGTTTCCCTACGGAAGTCTCTTCTCTTTCCTCCCAATCTGCCCCTTTTTAGAACCTTCTGAGATTCGGTTTCTTCCTAATTTCCCCAGCCCTCATGCTTGCTGGGATGCTGGAGCCAGCTTGTACTCACTCAGACTGACTCACAGGAGCCAGCTGGTGGCATGTCTTCCTACTTCTTCTTCCTACTTCGTGTTCAGTGGCATCATGCTAGGGGCGTGGAATTGGCTGTGGGGGAATATTTACACTTCAGAAACCACCAAACAATACAAGTCAGGGCTTTTCTTTTAGAACACCAGTGGTTAAACACTTATACCAGTATAATCTCTTCTAAAACTTTAAACTTACATCCATTTGCAATGCATTATTTCCTTTCAAGATTATTCTTCACATATGCAAGCCCCAGCTCTCAATTATATTACATAAATTTCTCAAGGGGGAGGGATTTTATTTCTCTACCTCTTAGCATCGTGAGAGACTCAGCACTGTGAAACTGGGAGGCATTAATGAGCACTTGGTTAACAGATTTTGTTCTGTTTTGTTTTTGAGACTAAGTCTTGCTCTGTGGCTCAGGTTGGAGTGCTGGAGTGCTGTGGTGCAATCATAACTCAGTGCAGCCTCAGATTCCAGGCGCAATTGATCTTCCTACCTTAGCCTCCTGAGTAGCTGGGATCACAGGCACAGGTCACCATGCCCGGCTAATTTTTTATTTTATGTAGAAGCAGGGGTCTCGCTACATTTCTCAAGTTGGTTTCAAAGTCCTGGACTCAAGCAAGCCTCCTGCCTTGACCCCCCAAATGGCTGGGATTATAGGCGTGAGCCCCTGTGCCCAGCCAGTTGACAGATTTTGATGCAACAAATGTGCACTGATTCCCTTTGTAACATCATGAGTATCAACTCAGGGACTCCACCAGTTCTGACATATCTTCCCTGACACATTCATCGTGCCTAAAATTTGAGGAGTTAAAACCAAGCTTCCCATCCTCCCTGACCCCTCCAAACACCCCACCTCACCTTTGGTGTCTCAGCCACACCATTCTCCAGCTTCTCAGGCCTGGAGTTACTTGTGTCTTTACTTCTTTCTCTCACTGCCTGTATTAGTTTCCCAGGACTGCCATAACAAATTACCACACACTGGGTGGCTTAAAAGAAGAGAAATTTATTCTTTCACAGCTCTGGAATCTCAAAGTCTGAAATCAAGGTGTCAGTAGGACCATGTCCCCTCTGAAGGCCCTAAGGAGGGGTCTTCCCTGCCTCTTGCTAGCTTGTAGGGGCTGCTAGCAGTCCTTGGCATTCCTTAGTTGCCAGGTGCGTCACTCCAATCTCTGCTCTGTCATCCCACAGCCTTCTGTCTTGTGTGTCTGTGTGGCTCTGTACCGCTCAAATTTTCCACTTCTCAGACACCAGCCATTGGATTTAGGGCTGACCCTAATCCAATGTGAGTTCATTTCAGTTTGATTGCATCAGCAAAAACCCTATTTCCAAATAAGGTCACATACACAGGTACCAATGATTAGGACTTGAAGATATCTTTCCAGGAAGCACAATTCAATCCCCAACACCATCCCAGCTGTCAATAATTGTTTTTTTTTTTTTGCTAATTTGCCTCAGATCTGCTGCTTCTATAACACTGAGAATGCAGACACTCCCAGGAAACTTTCTCGGACTCTAAGGAGAGATGGGAGCACACAGCTTCCCCCGTGGATGGTCTGCCACTGGGATGACCATCCTGGCCATGTGACCACTTTCTAGAAAGGCCTCTGACCTGACTCTACATTGCTGCATGCACCTGCTGATGCCGTTAGAGTCCTCGCAATCACCTCCATTTGATCCCCTCTCCAGTCGCTTTTCCTAGAACCCAATGTGCGATAAAATATTTATTAATTCAGCCAAATGGAGTGCTCAAGTGAAAATGCCAATAAAATAATGTGGGAGAAAGAACACCTAGAGAGACTTTTCCAATGTGTGTCCATGGTTTGTTTTCTTCCAAAGCTCTATAAAAATACAGAATTCTGAGCCTTGCCCTGGAATCAGTAAATGAGAATTCGAGAAAGGGGATTTGGACATCTACATAGTTCTAAACTGTTTTATTGAGTAGCTCATAGTTTACATGGTCTGAAAATCCATGTGTCAAATACACATACAACAAATTATTTAGACTGCTTCCATAAAGTCCTATCCCCAGTCACCCTCCTTCTCCCTTATCCCCATGCTGTTCATTATTTTTTGTTTTTTATGCAAATACACATAAATATTAATGTATGTTTTTCCTTCTTTCTTAAAAAAGTTCAGTATATATAATATATATATATATATACAATCTGCTATTTAATTTTTTTATTTAACACTATATCCTAAAGATCTCTTCATATTAGTAGTATATAGGTAAATATTCCCATTGCCTTTTGTATACTACATAAAATTTTTTGTGTCGATCTACAATGGTTTAATTACAAATATCTTACTGCTTCACACTAAGGTTATTTCCTATCCTTTTGCTAGACAAACAATGAGACAAGAAATGATTGTCAGCATGTGTCATTTGTTATATGTGCAGGTGTATCTCTAGGATAGATGACCAGACATGGGTTTCTGGATCAGAGGGTAAATGCACTTGTAATTGTGTTGACTATTGCCAAATGCCCCTCCTCAGGGACAAAGCCAGCCATGCATGAGTTTATTTCCACCATAACCTTACCAACAGAAAGTACTAGATGTTTTGCTGATTTCACAGGTTAGAAATGTTGTCTTGCTATAGTTTTAATTTGTGCTTCTGTGATTATAAACGAGGTTGAGCATCTTTTCATGTTTAAGAACAGATAAGCTCCATTTTCAATAGAATCCTTGGATGATTTTTATATACATAACTCTCTAAAGTTTCTGGCCTAAAGCCAAAGGATTTAAAGGAAAAAAAATATGGTGTCATGGATGCTAAAGCTAAGAATTCCTATTCAGTGTTCCTGAAGAGTGTTAACAGCCCCTCTGGGAACCATTTCCCACTGAGCACATGTTCCCCTGGGACTTTATACCCAGAGAGTTCACCTCGCTCCGCCCCCAGCAGATAGACCAGCAGGTTTTAAAACAGGTTTTGTAAACTGTAGCCCATGACCCACTTCCAGGCTAAATAAGGTGTCAGGAGACACTGAAGATTCTGGTAGAAGACAGGCTTGCTTTGGAGCATTGGCCTCGTGTTCTGTTCTTCTCACATAGCCTGTGTACTTCCCCTACCACGCAAGCTTAGAGGCAGGCGGGCTACGCTAGCCATTTGGAAGGTTTCTCATAAGTCCCTGGAGTTTGACGCGCATATGAAATGGTATTTGATTCACACCTGAAAAGCCTAGTGGTGCGACACTGCAGCTGACATGCAGAGATGTGGCTGTTTCAGGTCCATATGTTCTAGGGTGACCCACCACCTTGATTTGCCCAGGACGGAAACGTTTCCTGGGAGGTGAGACTTTCTGTGCTAAAACCAGGACAGTCCTGGGAAAACCAGCATAGTTGGTCATGGAGAGTGAGACAAAGGTACCTTTTCCTGAGGAACAGGACATGGACTATGGGGACATTGTCTAGCCATGAGTCATCTTTAAGGAGCTCCCATGCTAAAGGAGCACCTGGAAGGAGAAGGGATCCCACAGAGGAGTGCACACAAAAATCTCAGGCCTCTGTGGGGCCATGGCAGCTGGCCGGAGAAGCGCTGTCTGTGCAAGGAACTGCAATCAGAGGTCCTCAGAGGGATCTTTAAGGAAATCCCAAAAGGTCCCCATTGAAGACCAGCTTGCACTTACACGTCTGCCAGAAGGTTCTGTGGCAGATCACACCTGTACCACCTAAGGATTGTGCCTTTCTTCTCCAGTTCCCTATAGTGGACACTGGGATGCCCTGAACAGGATGAAGTGTTGGTACCCCTGCTGCTGGGACTGCTGCCTGCAGAGACTCCTCAGCTATCAGCTCCTAGAGGCCATGCTTCCTTCCAGGGGAGGCCGGCAGCCACTGGCCAACAGATGCGGGAGAATAAATGCCTGGGCCCCTTGCCAACTGGGGACATCTCTGAAGGGTCATCCCAGCTTCAAAACTCTCAGGGGTCAGCTGAGGTTCTATCCAGACTATATGGCACCTCAGATTTCCTTCCTCCCTTCCCCTCCCCAGGTGGTGTGGCCAGGTTTCAGTCCAGACACAGGCAGAGCAACTAGTCCAGAGTGAGTTCACTGGGGCCCAGAGGTTTTGGCTGACATCCTGCTGAATTCAGCTCATTCAACAGTAGCTCCACGACTCTTTCACTATCCCCAAGATGGATAAAATAGTGCAATATTTACAAAATCCTTAACAAGAAACAAAATAATTCAAGCTCTTTGAGATAAAGGTAGTCAAAGTCCTAACCACAAGTCAGGATGTGGGGATTTTATCTGAGTCACTTAACCCAGTTAGTCATTAGCCCAGTTTGCCAAGTGAGCTTAAACTATCTCCTTATAGAAATGATATGGACCCTGTGCTAGCTTTGAGCAAATGTGGATACTTGAGCTCTGGGCTTTTCCTGAACCTTTGAAGACCCCAAGTCACATTTGGTCAGGGGACATAAGCGATGTTTGAAAAAGCACTTCACATGTTTAGCTGAGATCATGTCACAAATGGCTCCAGAACAGAAACCTCAAGAGCCTGGTTTCTTCCCAAGTGTGTAAGGTTGCAGCCCCCCACCCCCTCCTCACATTCTCAGCAGGTGTTTCTGTGCTGCTCTATTTCAGGAGTTTAGGAAGCCTAAGAAATACGTGTCCATCCAGCTCTGTTTTCACAAGGGTCAAACCAAAAAACCACAGGACAAAAGGAACCAGGAAAAGGAAAAATAAAATACACTTTACCCACAAAATGTATTTTTAAACATGTGTTTTTCCTGTGCAGCTGTCTGGCCTGATTCCTCTCCATTGAAGAGCAAAAAAATTTTTTTTAATGTATAATAATTAAAAATGAATTTTGAAAACTTATCTCCGGATCCGAATTTTTTTTTAGAATTGAAAAAGATCTCATAATTCATTTAATCAAATCCCTGTTGTATGTAGGTGAAGAAATGGTACCAGGAGGATGACTTGCTGGTTAGCGATGGGACTCACCTCTACTGATGTAAGGGCTGACTGCCAATATCACCTCGTATGTGGACATTTATGACATCCCAAGACTTAACAATCTCCCTTGAGAAGTTCCAAGTTCAGTAGATGGAAAAGATGTTGCTCGCTCCACGTAATACTGGAGACATTAGGTGATGTGCTTCAAATTTCACAGCTAATAACCTTATATCCCTGTTCAAAATTAAATGGTACATCTATATTTAGAGATAAAGCCTTTGGCCCGCCCCCTTACTAGTCCCACCCCTTCACTAGTCCCACCCTCCACTGGCCCTACCCTTCTCTTGCCCATCCCTTCTCTCTCACTCCACCCTCTTACTGGTCCCGCCTTCTTGCTGACCTGTCTTTTCATTGGCTCTGCCCTCCCAATGGCCTTACCCTCTTCCTGGCCCCACCTTATCAATGACTCACCTTTTCATTGGCCCTGCCCTCACACTGGCCCCACCCTCTCACTGGCCCCACCCTCTTTGCCCCACCTTCTTACTGGCGCCACCTCCTCACACTGATCTGCCTTTTCATTGGCCCTGCCCTTTCATTGGCCCCACCCTCTTGCTGGCCCCACCTTCTCTGTGACCTGCCTTTTCATTGGCCCTGCCTTCTCACTGGACCCACGTTCTTGCTGGCCTCTCAGGTCCTTCCAGCCTCCCTTCTTGTGGTCGCCTGGCTTCCCACATGCTGTGCCTCTGGTGGCATAGAGTTCCAGCACCATCATTCGCTGCCCAGGGTGATCCCTGCCAGTCACCTGAGATTTGAAATTCACCTTCATCCTCTGTGAAATGAGAAGACAGGACTGGCCCCCTTCCAAGGTTGTCTGCTGGAAGTCTTGCCTCTGGCTCGAGGGGCACCGATGCGAGAGAATATCATCATTCTTGCTGGACTGGCACACCAGGCCCACAGAGAGATTCAGCCATGCAGTCCTCGACCCCACAGGTTTCTTGGCTCGCTTCCCTGACTCTCCTTTACTCCCTTTGTCTAATAATGCGTCTGAAAGTAAAACAGTTTCCTGGGGAATGTTGTCTTTCCATTATAAATCCCTTTTCCAGCAAGCGCCCAAGTGACTGGCTGTGCACTGGGTACAGCTTAAGGGCATTACCTGAAGGCTATAGTATGGAAACTTTATTTACTTGCCTGGAGATTGCGAGTGAATGGATTAAAAATATAAATATTTCCTTCAGAACTCAGTTAAAATGCCATTTTCTCAGAGACTCATTCCCTGATATCCTTTAGTTCTCTGTTATTTGCTGGCATAATACCTAGTCATTTTCCTCATCATGAATGTAATATAATAATTATGCACGTAACTATTTCTTTACCATCTGCCTATCCAGTGGCACTATAAACTCCATTTCTCTTGTCGTGTTTTTATCTCCAGCACCTAGTATAGTATGTGGCACAGGGTAGAAACTCAATAAATATTTGTTGAATGAACAGCCACCCAGGCCTTGGCTCTCCAAGTGTGGTCCACAAATCCACCGCAGCCAGCCTCCCCTGGGGACTTGTTAGAAATGCAGTCTCTAGTCTCTCACCCTAGCCTTGCTACAGCAGATTCTCGGGGATGGAGCCCAGCATTCTGTGTTTCATAAGCCTTCCAGGTTACCCTGATGAACACTTCAAGGGCCCTGGTGAAATAGGTTAAGATTTAGCACAAGACTATCCCATAAGGGATCTGGAATCACAGGGTGAGATGGAAAAGAAAGAAACCTGAACCTGTGGCTTCAGCAAGCACAGCCAGGGGTAGGGGGTGGTATTGTAGTGGGTGGGGGCTGCAACCACTGGACACAATGGACCCTGACAAACTTAAATTGGTCCTGTGACCTCCCATCTAATAAGAACAATCAGCTTACTCGGCCTGAGCAGATTTATATGTTTTTTTAATTGTTCTTTTCCTAAGACAAAAGGTCAATGGCTACATTGTTCAGAAAATAGATTCATATTGGATACACAAATTTCAGTGGGAAAGAGAAGGGTCCCAGCAAAGAGGAGTCCCTGACCATGAGCTGGGCCTGTCAGGTCCACCGGTTTATAAGGTCTCAGGCTAGTTGCAATAGATGGTGCTACAGAAAGGCTTCATTCGGGATCAAGTTGGAGAAGGTATGTGAGGGGAGAGGGAATCTCCTCAAGTAAGTTACATAAGAAGGTGCCTAATACGTTTGGTTCTGTGTTCCCACCCAAATCTCATCTCGTAGCTCTGATAATTCCCATGTGTTGTGAGAAGGATCCAGTGGAAGATGATTGAATCATGTGGTGGATTTTTCTTATGCTGTTCTCGTGACAGTGAATGGGTCTCACGAGATCTGATGGTTTTAAAAATGGCAGTTCCCCTGCACAAGCTCTCTTTTTGCCTGCTGCCCTCCATGTAAGATGTGACTTGCTCCTCCTCACCTTCTGCTGTGATTGTGAGGCCTCCCAGCCATGTAGAACTATAAGTCCAATAAACCACTTTCTTTTGTAAATTGCCCAGTTTCGAGTATGTCTCTATCAGAAGCCTGAAAATGGATTAATACAGTGCCTCAGAATCCCATATGGCTATTCTCTGAGCTACTGTGGCCTCTGTCTCTCCTTATACCTGCGGCCTCCTGGGTGTTCCCTATAACCTGTTAGGTGAGAGGACAGAGAATTTAAAATGGACTTGAGGAGCAAAATGCAACACATCAAGTCTTGTTTTTAAGAAATTGTTACCAGTTGATGAAAATACAGATGGAGTATCCACAATGCCTTTGGAATTGAACTGCTATACTTATTCCTCCAGATTATTTCAGACAGTGAGAATGTTCTTTCTGAAATGTTCTTGTCTATTTCCAATGAGTAAAAATAGAAGAAAGGAGAAAAAGCCAGGGCCTGAGCCAACCTGTGGGCCTTTCTAGGTCACTGTTTTATTGGTAATCATTTTTTCATAACTGTGTATTTATTCCCTATGGGTGTGTCCTGGATTCCATGGCAAATATCCTTTGATGACCACAGCAATATCTTCCGACGAAGCCTGCATCCCAAACACCCCCACCGACAGCTCAGCCAGCAGGATGGATCACAACCGAAACAGATGTTCTTGCTCCCCTGGCCTAAAAGTTGGAGTCCCTCCCTGGAGATGAGACACTTCCCTTTGACACCAGAAGCGCCTTCCTGATTTCATCAGATGAGTTACTTGTTTGAGGGTCTTGCTTTAGGCAAGCAAACAATGTCTTGGTTTAAGCAAGCAAACAAAATGTATGAATTTAGTGAGAGCACGCACCTGACATGTAAAATGTAGAGTTAGGAAAATTACATTGTATGGAAATAGTACATTCTTTCCCCAGTGAGCCAGCAACCTCCAAAAATGATTACAAAAAATGGGGGATAAAAAGAGCTCAGTAAGAAACCCTTACGTTCTTGAGAAGGCAACCAAATTGGAGAATGAGGTTTGGTGTATGGTATTTCTCAATAAGAACTGTAAAATTGAATTAAAGCCTCAAGGCAATGATAAAACTTTTACTGACATATGTGGTCCGTGTATTTCTTCTGTGATTCTTCTGTGTTATTCTTCAGAAATAAACTCAACACCTTCGGAACTGAAAGGCTCTACTTACGCTTCCAGATTATTTCAGACAGTGAGGATGTTCTTTCAAAATTAACATGCTTCTCAAAACATGTCACCTGGAGATCTTGTTAAAATGTAGGTTCTGGCTGGATGGGGTGGCTCACACCTGTAATCCCAGCACTTTGGGAGTCCAAGGCAGGTGGATCACTTGAGGTCAGGAATTTGAGACCAGTCTGGCCTACACGGCAAAACTCCATCTCTACTAAAAATAGAAAAATTAGCTGGACGTGGTGGTGGGTGCCTGTAGTCTCAGCTACTTGGGAGACAGACAGGAGAATCTCTTGAACCCAGGAGGTGAAGGTTGCAGTGAGCTGGAGCTGCACTCCAGCCTGGGCGACAGAGAAAAACTTCGTCTCAAAAAAGAAAAGTAGGTTCTAATTCAGGAGGTGGTAGGCAAGGCCCCAGATTCTGCATGCCTAACAAACTTCAAGGTTTACACTATTCTTAAAGCAGTGCAGTCATCTCCAAGTGTGGTCATTGGATCACTTGTATGAGAATCTCCTAGGTGATCTGTTGAAAACACAGATTCCTGTGCTCCACCACAGACATACAAAATCCAATGTTTACAGTGATTGCCCAGGAATCTGTATTTAACATGCTTACCAGCTGATTGTTATTAAAGCTTGAGAACTGACACTGTCTGTGGAAAATGGTTAATTTGGGGATTAGCCATTTCCAAATTACTAGGAAGCTTGTAAGAGATGCTATGAGATTGCTGCACACAGTGAGGAAGGTTTGGGCTGTGCTAAGTAGGTTCTTGTGCTTCTACAGGAAGGGAAACTGCCAAGCAGGTAAGTGGCTGGGGCATTAATAGCAGGTGCCAGCAAGTCAGGCAGTCTGGGTGACAGAGAAGGAGCTTATAGGAGTATTAATGATAATATGATATTATACTAATTTCCGTTGCTAAAAGAAACTGTAATTTTCAGTATTGAGCAGATGTTCCTTACTTTAAAAAAATAGTTATGATTTTGGAAAGTTGCAGAAAATTAAGTTTTTATTCTCTTATCTTCTAATTAACTTCCATGATAATTTTGGAGGAGTTTTATCGTCATTTATGTGAATTCAACAATTGGCGGCGGGTCCTAGCATTTAGTTTTTACATTTTTCTAGTCCTCGGTCTCCATTTCTTTGATGGAAGAGAAAAGAATTTGTAAACATATGCTAACTTTTATCAAGTAAGTTGCTCTAAAAAATACAGTAAGTCTTTGTTCAAGATTACACTCGTTTGGTAATAACGTTAGCTAACCTTTGCAATGCACTTGTTATGCACAGTACTTGGAACTGTGACAAGTCAATTAAGTTTATAATTTCAGCTTATCCTAAAAACAATCATATGAATATGTGCCATTATCCCCATTTTCTGTTGCATGAATGAATTGCCCAAGGTCACACAGACCACAAGGGGTCAAGGTCAATGAGGGGCCGGGTGCCAGGGTCTGAGGCCTTAACACTGCACTTCTTAGAGATGCCTATTGATTTAATCTTTAAACATTTTTTATTCAAGAAATGGATGTAGTTTACTTAAGGGTAATGTTTTCAAATTTAGTCTTTTTGTCTTTACTTTTTTCCCTTGATTCTCCATCCCACCTTTTACCCCATCGTCTCACATGAACTACTCAGATGATCTTTCCATATTTTTCTAACTTTATCTAATTTCACACACCCACACATATAAACACACCTGTGTGGATGAAATGTGACTTGTTATTATAATTTGACTTCCCCTGATAATTAGTAGTTTGATCATTTTCCATTTCCACTTTAGCTGTGTGGATTTATTCTTGTGAAGTGCCTATTAGTCTTCTTTCTTCAATTTCTGTTACATTGCCTTCCCTTTTCATGAATTCCTGAGAACTTTTTGTATACTGCAAATACTGTCAGGCACTGTCCTCTGCCTTAGAAGTATTTCTTCAGATCTGCTCTTTTGTCTGTTTTTAAAAGTGTACAGCTTGTATGTGTCAAATATGTCTATTTTTAATTTCTACCTTCTGAGTTTCTAGTCTTCGTTAATAACATCTTCCTCTCCCAATATTGGACAGCTTTTCCTGCAGAAATCATTGCTTATTTTATTTATTTACTTATTTGGGCATTCAGTTTATAAGACATCTGGAATTTATTTTTATATGAAGTAAGTAGTTGTCCAATTTTATTCTCCAGATAGTGGCAGCGCTTATATTAAATAATCCATTCTTTTCCCACTAAATTTAAAACTCACCTAAATTATTTCCTATACTCTATTTATTTGCCTGCATTTTTGGATTATTCTTTCTGTCTCACTCTTATTTATTTATTCCTGTATGAATACCCTACTGTTTTGATTACAATGCTTTAGAGTTTTCCCATATTTGTTAAGGCAATTATTTTTCAAAAGTATCTTGACCAATATCATATAGTTATTCTTCTGTATAAATTTTAAGATCCTTTAATCTAATCTAAAAATTCGATGAAATTCTAACTGGAAGTGCACTATGTCCAAATGCTAATTTGGGGGGATATCAATATTTTTATTGTAATAAGCCTTCTCACCCAGGACTAGATAACATTTTTCTACTGGTTTGGAAATCTTTCATGTCGTTTGGTAAGATTTTATTGTTTTCTTCTTTTAAATCCATTGTATTAGTGTTATTCCTACATGTTTTAGGTTTCTGTCTGTCTGTCTGTCTGATAAGTGGGATATTTTACCCATTTCTTTTTGGTGCTTTTTGATTAAATTGGGGGTGAGGGAGAATATTGATTTTGAGTAGGTTATATCTAAAAACCTAACACAATTTTTATCAATTCAATTATTAGTCTCAGATGTTTCCAGCTACACAGTAGTATATATGTCAGACATATGTGTGTGTGCGTGTGTGTGTGCCATGTATATTTATTCTTTTATTTTCTGCTTTTCCTTAAACTTCATGTGTTGTCTTTATGTACAAAAATGCTGTCATGGTCTATCCTTTAGTAGAATAATTCAGCTTGTTTACATTTAACAGAACTACCAATAGGCTGAATTTTATTCCTTCCATTGATTTATGATTTTTATTTTACTTATCTCTCCTTTCTTTCTTTTCTTTCTTTCTTTCCTCTGGATCACTCAAGTTATTATCTCTTTCCCATTTCTTCCTATTTTCAGAAGTCCTATTCTGCTTTACCATTTGACTAGAGGTTGCCTCTCGAGTCCCTATAGTCACAATCCAACTCTTATTTCCTACAATTACAATAAAACTAATGGAGCCAGAAAACATCACTGCTTAACACTTGTTCACACATATGCAGTAGAAAGGGGCTGAGGAGCAGAAAAGGAAAAGGGGGTAAAAATGAGTTATTTCTATGCCTTTCAAACATCTTTTTCAGCTGCTTAGGATCTAATGTTTCTTTGGATGAAATTCTTTTGTTGATCTGGTTCTGTCCCTATAAAGGTAAGGACTAAAGTCACCTCAAGGCAGGATTCCACGCAGGGGTGCAACGTTTCAGTGCAAAATGCACATAAAAGGACATGAAGATGCAGGCTGGATAATAATACAGCAGAATGGCGACTACTCACATGGACTCTTGCTCACATCTCCTAGCTCAGTGACCCCAACCAAGCCGGGCTAAATGTGACAAAGAAAGCTCTGCAGCAAATTTAGACAATAGAAAAAATGTCCAGGAGAAAACAGATTGCCATCATTCTGCTGTCCAGAGAAAGCCACTGTGACTTTTAGATGTATTTTCTTTCACTGTTATTTTCGTGTGTTTGCTCCTGTGTTCATATGCATTTAGAATATTGACTCTCTGATTTACTGTGTGTCTTTGGTCTAGGTAAGTCTTTTGAATCTCACTTTCTTTTCTGAAAAACGGGTATAAAGATAGTACTAACCTCATGTATTTGTTAAGAGAGTTGAATAAGGTACAATGTTTAGAACCCAATACAGAGTAAACATTCAGTTACTGTTAGCTTTCACCTCCTCCTCTTCTTCCTCATCCATGGTCGTGATGATGTAGCCTTTCTCAGGCTGCTTACCTTATATTTACATAGTCATTGTAAAGACAATAAGAAATAAGAACTATAAATGTCATCCTTGTAAGCCACAAGGCTTCTGGATTTATTTCTAGGATATTGAAGACCAAATGTTTCCTTTTTCAAAAAATATTTGGCAGTCACCACCATGTTCACACAAGTGAGCTAGATTCTGGGGGGAATACAAAACTATTTAAGACTATATCCCTCTCCTTGAATTATAGCAATTGGCTTCTGACATGATTCCCTAGGAGGCCTCTAGATATCAAGTCATACTCTAAAATTAAGGAATTAAGTGTTGTGTTATTGGCATAGAAATAAGAAAATAAATCCATGGAACATATTATGGAGTCTAGAAGCAAACTCTGTGTATATGGGAATTTAGCTCATGAAAACCAAGACATTTCAAATTAGTGGCAGAAGAAACTTCAATCAATAGTGTTAAGAAAATTTGCATTGGGTGATAAAATGGTCTGTACACCACAACCCTGTAAAATGAGTTTACCTATATTTCCAAACCTGCATGTGTAACACTGAACCTAAAATAAAAGTTAAAAAAATAAAAATAAAAAATAAGAGAATTGGCTAAACATTTAGCAAATAAATCATAGAGCTTGGCTGTGTCCCCACCCAAATGTCATCTTGAATTCCCACACGTTGTGGGAGGGACAAAGTGGGAGGTAATTATCGTGGGAGCAGGTCTTTCTCATCCTGTTCTCATGATATCTGATGGTTTTAAAAAGGGGAGCTTCTCTGCACAAGCTCTCTCTCCCTTTGCCTGCTGCTATCCATGTAAGATGTAACTTGCTCCCTCTTGCCTTCTGCCATGATTGTGAGGTCTCGCCAGTCACGTGGAACTCTAAGTTCCTTAAATTCTTTTTCCTCTTTCTTTAAATTACCCAGTCTCAGCTATGTCTTTATCGGCAGTGTGAAAATGGGTTAATGCACACGTCATGTACAAAAAATAAACTTCATACGGGTTAAAGAGTTAAGAACCCAAAATCCCAAAATAAAACCTCATGTTAGAAGAAAATATAGATCAATCAGTTATTTACTGCCTCATAGCAAACTTCCCCTAAACACAGTGCTTTAAAATCATAATTATTATTGTTCACAAGTGTACAGGTCCTCTGGGCAGTTCTGCTGTTCTGGGCCAGATGGGGCTGACCCCAAGCGGGCTTGCTCATGAGGCTGTGATCAGTAGGTGAATGGGCTGTGGCCTGGGTATCTAGGATGACCTCACTCACTATCTTCTGGTTGGCTGGATACTGGCACAAGTGAGAGTGACTGGACCACATGCCTTTTATTTGCCAATAAGTCAGTCTACATTGACCAATGGAATGTGGTCAAAGTGACAGTGCCTTATGAAAATCCAGGCTGACTTACTGGAAAGAAGCAAATGGTGTACGCTGTCACTTCTGCCATATGCCACTGGCCAATGCAGGCTACATACAGGGAGATCAGTGACATCTCTTGATGGACAAAGCAGCAAAGTTGGATTACAGGGCATAGATAGAGACAGTGAAAAACTATAGCCATTTTTGCAATTTCCCATGGTGGGAAGTTATTTTTTTTTTATTTTAATGCTTGCAGAATTGATTTCATAAATATTTCAGATTTAGGCACAGTAAAAGATTTTATTTAAAAAGTCCAAAGGAAAACATCAAATCGAAAAAATAGATGAACTGCAGCATATATAGTAGACAAAATGCTTCTATTAAACAATCAAAAGACAGCATTCTAATTTAAAAATAGACAAGAGTCCCAAATGGTCAATTCCCTAAATGAAGTACACCACCGTTCAATAAACATGTGAAAAGATGCTTGATCTCAACAGTAATCTAGAAAAAACCCATTTAAAGAAACGCAAAATAAAGATCATTATTGAAATGATTGGCAAAGATGAAAGTAGCATTCAGAGTGTTGTAAGCATGCAAAGCAGCACAGTTCATGTACTACTGAGGGAGGTATAAATTTGTATATCTTTTCTGGAGGTCCAACAGCAATATATATCAAAATATATTTAGCATGTGGGTACCCTGTGTCTCAGCAATCTCTCTTCCAGGGATGTTGCTTAAACGATCAAACTTAAACATGTCTTTTTGGCCTCAAACCACACAAACCACCTGGGCTCCATAGTCAGCTAGAATCATCTCACAGATAGAAGGAAATTTCTCAACAACTCCAGGACCAAGACATCTGCAGTTAGGAGGATCCTGAGTGTCCCCTTCCCAATCTGACTGGACTCAAGCAGAGCAGAGACTCAGACAGGTTGGGGGACAAGGGACTTCCATTGGAGAACCTGCCCGCTTTTTCAACTTCAACAAGTTTAAGATACTCGCTCTGGAAACACAATGGAATGACGGCCAGCAGGAGACCCCTGGGGGGAGCATGGCTCATGGATTCTGGTAGTGATATCTAATTTTGTCTTAAGTTTTCCTTGTTCACCAGTTCTACTGAAATACTACACAATCACCACCACCAGCAACAATAATAAAGGCTAATAATCCTTATAAAGTGCTGTTAACTTTACGTAAAAGAATACATTTAACCCTCACAGCTCCAGGAGAAAGTCCTCTTAGTATATCCATGTTACAGATAAGGAAACTGAGGTATGAAGAGATCAGGTAACTTGCTCAAAGTAGCACAGATAATAAGATATGTCTTTCCTGCATCATGTTAGAGCCAAGCCTTTGTTAGCATCTTTTTGAACACTTGAGTCTATTGCTAGCTGTATTTTATGGAATTGAGGTAGGAGCTGTGTCCATGCTTTGGATAAAACAAGGAAGGGCAAAGGGCAGAACTTGAGGAAGGTACACACCATCTGACCAACAGAGGCACAGATGTCTGGGCAGGAGATGACCATGACGACCAGGAAGCTGCTGGGAACACACAGGCACTCCTGGAGGAGGCTCAGGAGCGAGCCGGGAAGGAACCTACAAGAAGCATGGGCTTCCTACTGAGGGGTGCAGTTGGAATTCTGCCGTGAATTTTTAAAAGAATAAGTCCTACAAGTTGGAGAACATTCAGGTTACATCTATGTTAAAGACATAATATTAAAGACAACTTTACATGAAGTGGATTGTGTCCCCCACATTCCTATGTTGAAGCCCTGACCCCCAATCTGGCTATATTTGGAGAGAGGGTTTTTATGGAGGTGACTAAAGTTAAATGAGGCCATATGGGTGGGCCCTAATTCATGCATTTGATGATTCTGCCTTCAAAGAAGTGATTAAATAAAGTGAGGCCTATTGGATGGAACCCTCATTCAATACGACTCATGTCCTTATAAGAAGAGAAAGAGGTCTCAGGAGGCCATCTGAGGACACAGTGAGGAGGTAGCCACCCGCAAGCCAAGGAAAGAGGCCTCAAGAAAAACCATGCCTGCAACACCTCGATGCTGGACTTCAGCCTCCAAAACTATGACGAACAGATTTCTGTTGTTTGAGACACTCCCTCTGTGGCATTCTGTTATGGCAGCATGAATAGACTAAAACATCACTTCAGGCAGAAATATTTCAGAAATACTTCCAAATTCCCACAGGGCCCCATCTTTTCCCCTGCTTCTAGAACTCGGTCTCAGAACACTTGACAGAAATCTTCACTCATTCATTCTGCTGACCACTAAAATCCAGTCAACCCAAACCAAACCCTTTATCCCTGCCCTCAACCAGTGCCCAAAGCAACGCCCCACCCTGACTTTCCAATCGTGGGTAGGTTATCATCTCTCCAGTCATCTCCTCACCTTGGGCCCCCTTCCCTCTGTCACCAAGTCTTCTCAGCCACTCCCTGGGACATCCCTTGAAATCATTTCCTCTTTTTTCTTCCCACGGCCAAGCTGCATATCCACATACTTACAACCTCCTCACTTATAATATCCCCTGGTGGAATTTTTTTTTTTTTTTAAGACAGGGTCTCACTCTGTTGCCCAGGCTATAGTGCAGTGCTGTGATCATGTTTCACTGCAGTCTTGACCTCCTGGGTTCAAGGGGTCCTCCCACCTCCCCAGTAAGCTGAAACCACAGGCACATCCTACCATGCCCAGTTTTGTTGATGTTTTTTTTTTTTTCATTTTTAGTACAGACAGGGTCTCACTATGTTGCCCAGGCTGGTCTAGAGCTCCTGGGCTCAAGGGATTCTCCCATCTCAGCCTCCCCAAGTGCTAGGATTACAAGCATGCCACCATGCCAGGCCCCTGGTAGGATTTTTACCTCCCAGTTGCCCTACTCACACTCCACAGGAAGGTAATGATTCTAAGGGTCTCATTGCACCTGTTAGTGTGCGGTAGTACATGGTGGTGGGGGGTGCTCAGGACAACATGTAGTGGCCAGATATGATGAGGGAGAGAGACATCCATACCAATAGTAACAGGGAGTGAATAAGATGGAGATAGCACAGAAAATTCTTCTGGATTCCAGGTGGAATTCACTCCCAGAGTTGGGGAGACATTAGGAGGTTTGGTCAGTGATGAAGAGACCACTGTCTGAGGCCTGGGGAGGACACGGGCCTCTCCTTTCTGCTTCACCACAACCCAGAGAAATAGACACAAGAATCCTCATTTTTACTGATGAAGAAGCTGAGGCCTGGCAAGACAGTCGAATGGCAAGATTCCTGATGCTTCTTTCCAAGTGAGTGGGTTAGAATAATATTCTGGGTCTCTCTCCACTTCCTGGGATTGGGCCTGACAGCTCAGTTTGTCTCTCTTTGGGATCAGCCTTGCCTGCAGAGATCATTCTGCTCTGAGCCATAACAGAGGTGGTGGAGGGGGCAGGTGAGTTCCTGGCCCTGGGTGGGGTCATGGTGCAGTGTTACCTCTAAGTGTGTATGTCAGTGTCGGCCTCTTGTTGGAGACTGGAATAAGGAAGCCATTGTTGGGTGCACGCACACATATGCATGCACACACACACACACACACACACACACACCCCTACCCTTATCCTTCAAATTAGCCTTTCTCAGTAATAAGGCTGGTATTTTGAGTTCCATCTTCCCGACTTCACCATCTATTTACTAACTGTCTCCAAATAGGGAACAGGGGAGCTGACTGAGCCCCATCAAATAGCAGTAGGGGTCCAAGCACAGGTCTGCCTACAATTTCCCATCTTTTTCTGCTCTGCTCCTCCCCAGAGCCTATTGGCAGTGGCGATCAGGTCTGGTTCAGGGGTAGAAATTGGGAAGCTCCTGACTCCTCACCCTTAGGATTATGTCCAAGGTCCCCTGGGTAGAGTCCCAGGTTGTAGCACTAGGAACAGGATGGATTTCTCCTGGTTTGGCTATAGCTGCCTTTGCACTACGAGTCTGGGGGCACTTAGGGCCAGTGAGCATGAGCGAGGCAGCAGCCAAGCACCAGGCCAACCACATGACTTGGGGACTGTTCAGATCAAGTCAACAACTACTCTTTGCTGGATGCAGAGATGCAGTGACAAATAAGACAGAGACCTTGCTTTTGTGGAAACTATGCCTTCAGGGAGAAGCTGATAGTTCAACCTAATTGACAAGTGGGGTAGGTTGCAGAGTGCTTTGCCTACAGAGGGATGCTTGAAGGTCAAACTGGGGGTCAGGAAAGCCCCTTAAGGAGAGGACACTTGAGCTGAGTCATAAAGAATTGATAGGGATATGCTTGTTGGAGAAAGGTGAGAGGGGCAGTTGAGGCAGAGCTGACACCTGAGCAGAGGCGTAGGGCCTGCACCAGTTTGGCATTTGTAGAGACCTAGAATCAGCAGGCTCTCCTGACCACACTGTGAGCAAGAGGGTGGGTGGAGAGGTCAAGCTGGGAACACAGCAGCCGCAGTACATGGTGAACCTCGTACCACCCCACAAGGAGCTGGGACTACATTGCACAGTGATGGGAGCCTCTAGGAGCTCAGGCTGGCTTTTTTTTTTCCCCTGCTCTTGTTGTCCAGGCTGGAGGGCAATGGTGCGATCTCAGCTCACTGCAACCTCCACCTCCTGGGTTCCAGCAATTCTCCTGCCTCAGCCTCCCAAGAAGCTGGGATTACAGACATGTGCCACCATACCTGGCTACTTTCGTATCTTTAGTAGAGGCGGGGTTTCTTCATGTTGGTCAGGCTGGTCTCGAACTCCGAATCTCAGGTGATCCACCCGCCTCAGCCTCCCAAAGTGCTAGGATTACAGGCATGAGCCACCGCACCTGGCCCAGACTGTCTTCTTAACATATTGTCTGTTGTGTGAAGAAAGAATTAAAGGGGAGGATACAGGGTGGTAGTTTGGAGGCTTCTGCAAAAATGTAGATGAGAAATGATGGCCAGGCAGGGAATCAGGCTAGAGAGTAGAGAGTGGAGTCAAGAATCATTTCCTTGATTGGATCAATTTTTGATGACTGAGGCGGTGAAAGAGAACTCTGGCTGGGATGCTCTATGGTTATGGGTCTTTAAATGGTATTAGAGTTTAGGGTGGGCAGAGGAGGCTGGTGTCCCCAAAAAGATAGACACTCTAAGCAGGAGGAAGGAGGGGCATCAAGAAAGAGTAGTATCCCAGGATTCAGGAGAACAGAGAGTTCAAGAATCAAGTGGTCACTGGAAGCAAATGTGGCAGAGAAAGCCAGGATGATAGGAGATGGAAAATATCCATTGGTTTTGGAAATTGCCATGTCCTTTATCAAAGAAATCTCTGTGAAGTGATTAGGTGGAAGCCAGATTGCAGAGTGTTGAAGAAGAAGGAGATGAGGAAACAAAATCAGCATAGAATATAGAATACTCTTTCAAGAAACTTGAAATGGGAGACATGGGGCTACAGCTAGGGTGAACAAAAGGTCACCTGATACCTTTTTAGGATAGGAAGTCTGCTATAGTTTGGATGTTTGTCCCCCAAACTTCATGCTGAAATTTGATTCCAGTGTTGGAGATGGGGCCTCATGGGAGGTGCTTGGATCATGGGAGTGGGTCCTTCATAAACATCTAGGTGCTGTCCTCCAATAATAAGTGAGTTCCCTTTCTATTAGTTCCCACAAGGGCTGGTTGTTAAAAAGAGCTTGGAACCTCTCCTCCCAATTTCTCTCTCACTCTCACTTTCTCTCTCTCTCTATCTGTGTGTGTGTGTGTGTGTGTGTGTGTGTGTGTGTGTGTGTGTGGCTTCCTGTCTGGCCATGAGATCTCTGCACAGGCCAGCTCCCCTGCACCTTCTGCCGTGAGTAGAAGCAGCCTGAGGCCCTCACCAGAAACTGAACAGATGCCAGCACCATGCTTCTTATGTGGCCTGCAGAACTGTGAACCAAATAAACCTCTTTTCTTTATAAATTATCCAGCCTCAGGTATTCCCTTACAGCAATACAAAAGGACTAAAACAAGGTCCTTGTGCAAATTTAGAGGCTAAAAAGAAAGAGATAGTAAAATAGGGCGATGAGTTAAAGACATAAGAGAGAAAGGGTTAATGACACAATCCTCTACTGGAGAAAATAGTATTAAGAGCATGGGGGCTGTGTGGCCCTTGGACCTGAAGCAGCATGCCTCACCCATGAGACATTTGAGAAGCTCCTGATAACGGGCACCTTAACTGTCCAGAATGTCCTTAATTCTTTCATTTATTGAAAGTTCTGCTTTTCTATTAAAATCCAGAGCAAGTGTCAACTCTTCTCCCTGCTGAGCTCCCATAGCAGCTTCTTTGATTGTATCCTGCAATTGTTATAACTCTATGTTACAATTCTTTCTGGACATGTCTTTTATCCCTACTAGATTCAAACATTTGTGGAAAAAGGAAAAATAGCTTACCTGTCCTCATTTCAACCAAATGATTAATACATATTTTTTGAATTTTTAAAATTTCTTTTTCAATAGTACTCTAATAATTAAAATTAAAATTATATTATAAAGCTTTATAATTGATCAGAAAACACAAGAACTTTAAAAATTGCTGGCAAAAATCTTGGGCCAAGTACTCTAACACAAAACCTACAGACTTGAAGAGAAAGACTGTGAGATCACACCCATGAATTATAACATTTGCTTATTCTTCTGGAATCAAGTTTCAAGTGAAAAAAAATCAAGTCATGAATACCCTTAACTGACAGTAAAAATATGTTCTAAAATCAGTTCGTGCATTGCAATTCAACACATATGTCTTGCTTATAAGCCAATGCTTTAATTTGTTTTTCATTGTAACTTAAGCCAAAAAGAAATTCAGTTTGTTTCAGCCAAAGGAGAAGTTACAGGATTGCACTCTGTCTTAATAAAAGATGCAAGGGTGTTCTGGAAGACCAAAGTCAGATCTTGATTAAAATCGCCCTAGTAGTAAGCATGTAGCTGCATAAGGTAGCCTTTTCCCCTCTATATTTACATAAACAGCCATAAAAAGGGATGAACTACTAACAAACACAACATGAATTAGTCTCAGAAACAGCATATTAAACAAAGGAAGCCAGACACAAAGAGTAAATACTCCATGGCTGCATTTTTATAAACTTCTAGAAAAGGCAAACCAGTGACAGAAAGCATTGGTTTTCTGGATTCTGGGGAATCCTCGCAAGAGGCAAAGGCAATGTTTTGGGATGGTGGAAATAATTTACCCCTTAATGGGAGTGTGGGTCACCCAGGTACACATTTGTCAAAGCTCGTTAAGCTGTACATTTTGAATGGGTATATTTTATTTTAGTTAAGTTACGCCTCAATAAAGGTGATTTTAAAATGCAAATTTTATTTCTGGGTGTGTTAGCTCATGCCAGGAATCCTAACACTTTTGGGGGTTGAGGATGAAGGATTGCTTGAGGCTAAGAGTTCAGGACGAGACCAGCCTGGACAACAAAGCCAAGACTCTGTCTCTAATCTGAAAACAAAATAACAAAATAAAAATGTTAAAACCCTAATAGAAATCAGGTTAATCTGACTAACTCTCTGTGTACTAGGACCCTCTGAGAGCCATCGTTAAGGTCATGAGCGGTATTTCTAGATAGTAGATGGGATGGGGAAGGCTTACTATGAATTTAGAGGTAAAATGTTTGTTTTAAGTGACATAACAACAACAAAATGGAAGATTTTCTTTCCAAGGCTGGAACTTCCCTTTCTCTTCCTCTTAGACCGAAAAAAAAAAAACAAAAAAAAAGGGAGGCGGTGGCGGGGGGCCAGGGGATAGAAAAAAGCAACTGGGAGTGGATGAGGGCTTTTCCCTGACAAGTCTTCACCTATGGTCTTTCCTGACCATATGCAGATGCAAGGTTTCTGTGCATGCTTTGGGAGTCAAATTGCATGGAGGTCCCACAAATTTGGGAGCTAGGAACAAATCCCAGAAACTTCTAGAACCCATTAAGCACATGTAAGAGTGGTTCTATTGAACAGTAATTGATAATAGCAGAAAATCATAAAGTTAAATCATAGTTTCTCTTTGATGGATATTTCTTGTAATTTTTCTATACATAGATGATCTAGCTAAATATAATGATTAGAAACTTTAACAACTTTGTACTTCATTGTTTTAATAACATTTTATTGTTTGAAAAATCATATCTCATTAGTGAAAATACTGTCTAGACCTGTGTCTAGAAGAGGTTTGGATGAAGAGGCTCTCGCACAGGCCCTGCTAGGAGACGCTAACCTGCTTGTACATGGCAGGGTGGACAGGCTTTGCAATGCTAACCCAGCAAGCCTTAAGAAGAAGACAGAACCACAGACACATAACCTGGCATTTAAGAAGAGACTATGCTCCATGTATGTTTATTGCAGCACTGTTCACGATAGCAAAGACTTGGAACCAACCCAAATGCCCATCAATGATAGACTGGATAAAGAAAATGTGGCACATATACACCATGGAATACTATGCAGCCATAAAAAAGGATGAGTTCATGTCCCTTGCAGGGACATGGATAAAGCTGGAAACCATCGTTTTCAGCAAACTAACACAAGAACAGAAAACCAAACACCACATGTTCTCACTCATAAGTGGGTGTTGAACAATGAGAACACATGGACACAGGGAGGGGAACATCACACACCAGGACCTGTCAGCGGGAGGGGGGGCTAGGGGAGGGACAGCATTAGGAGAAATACCTAACGTAGATGATGGGTTGATGGGTGCAGCAAACCACCATGGCACGTGTATATTTATGTAGCAAACCTGCACATTCTGCACATGTATCTCAGAACTTAAAGTATAATTTAAAAAAAAAAAAAGAGAGAGAAGAGACTGTGCTCTATGCACCCAAATATGTCTAATTTGTCTTATATTAGTTTTGGCCCCCACATTATGGGCAGGGATCCGGTTTCTGTCTCTCAGAATACCCACCATACTCAAATTTGGTCCCTGGCACCATGGTGCTCCCTTTTTAATGATTCTTTTATTCATGGTCTCAATTCAGGCCTAAGTTCTGAAACTTGTTGCCATTTACCTGCTCCACTAACATCCTAGATGTACACTTCTTTTTGACTAGTCTGCTCCTGAGACCCCATATTTCTTCACAGTCCTCCAAGGAGCAACCATCTTTCCTCTTCTTCCCCCTCCTAGCAAGAGGGCCTGAGCCCCATTCCTCTCTTCCTTGACGATGTTAATACCCCCCATTAGGCATGTTCTATTCTCCAAGGAGATCTTGCTTTGGGAGCCAACACACAGGGCAGGGAGGCTATTCGTAGTCCATGCAGGCTTACCTTGGTAACTGCAAATACCAGAGGGGGTCCTAGAATCCAAACACACAGATCTCACATAAGAAGTATGCCACTGAGTGTAGCAGGCACCTGTGCCCTCATCTATATCTGGCATGCAGACCCAAATGGACTTTGGAATTATTTATACCTCAATAATTTTCACTGTGAGCTAAACCACACAGGTAGTTCCTTTCTCTCTCTCTCTCCAAGGATTATAGGAGGGGTGGAGACTTGAAACAGCCCTCAGGTCCCCACACAAGGATGAGATGCTCTACCTGGATTACCTTTTTCCCAAAAACACTTTCTTTTTTCAAATAAAATGTATTCAGAAAATTGATTCTGATTCTCAATTCTGTACTTGTGTTCTTATACTACAAAGCCTGTGTAATTATTTTCTTTCCCCAAGATCCTTATTTCCGTTAACTCTAATGCTCAAAAAAATATGTGAAAAAGCAGCTACACATGCCATCAGGCATAAGATTCCCCCAGATTTGAAAAGTAGATAGGTATTCTGAGAGAAGTTATTTCCCTTTTGGAAAAAGAAAATATTAAAATTGTTCCCTTGTTTCTTTTTTTTTTTTTTTCTCCTTCTTCTTCTTCTTTTTGAGACAGAGTCTCCTCCTGTCTCCCAGGCTGGAGGGCAGTGTTACAATCTCAGCTCACTGCAACCTCGATTCTCCTGCCTCAGCCTCCCAAGTAGCTGGGATTACAGGTGCGCACCACCATGCCTGGCTAATTTTTGTATTTTTAGTAGAGACAGGGTTTCACCATGTTGGTCAGGCTGGTCTCAAACTCCTGACCTCGTGATCTGCCCGCCTCAGCCTCCCAAAGTGCTGGAATTACAGATGTGAGCCACCGTGCCTGGCCAAAATTGTTTCTTTCTATAAAAATAAAGCATCATCAAATAGTTTTCTTATTCAAAATAACACATAAAATAAACTCCAGAAATAGCTGCTACTCTGAACTGAAGGGACAATAAAGAGTCTTCAACTCTCAAATACAATTGAGAGCAAAAATAAAATGGGGACATTTCAAAAAGAGCAGGGCTGTTTCCCTATAATATTTGACAATGAGCAATGCTTACAAAAAGAAATGTGTAGAAGAAATTAATCATAAGAGCAGAGACAGAGACCTTGGTTAAATGATTTTAAACCATCATATTTGGTAGCTATTTCACAGGAGATTTTAAATAAAATATCATATCATTTTTTGATGATCCATTCCTCTAGTGGAGGATGTCCATCTGAGGAATTTTATGTGGGCTTTTTAGAGCCAATTTAGTCATTTTCATCAGTTTTCTTTACAAACAATTCACCGCAAACTGAACAGATAGGACAACTGCACAACTCTTTAATGGAGTAGAAAAGAGTAAATATTTCTGTATTCATGTGAGATGGCAAAAGCATGTGATCATTTCAAAGCAAAAGTGATTTTCCATCTTTTCTATTGCTCTTATTAAGAAAGCATGTGAAACATCTAAACAAATGCAGAGCCAAAGAATCTACAATGATTTCAAAGATGTTTTCTCTATATATTCAAATAAGGGTGTGTCTTAGTTTCCAGAAATTCACGTTAAGTTATTATAATAATTTCCATACTTGCATAGAGCCTTGCTTCAGCCAGTCCAGGACTTGGTATCTGACAAAGGCTACAAATTACCTCTTGGAAAAATAAATCGTTATCTTCTCTCAAATGTTAGGATTATAAACAGAAAGTGCCCATTTTCCCGAACAACCCATGTTCAGGACCCATGGTCCTGACCTCAATCCCCCATCCTTTCAGCCACACATTAATATCATAAAAGAGAATTAGAGTCCACGGCCTTAGCGCTAAACAATTCTCCTTCCTCCAAGCCATTCCAACCTTCCTTTGTCCCCTAGGCTTGGGCCTAGGGGGTTTTTAAGTTTCCATTCTTACTTTCTCTTATCCCAATTTGTCTACCCCATGTCTTGTCTCCCTTCCAGAGATTCTGGTTCCCCGTCTTAGCTACCCTCCCTCAAGAAACCCCTTTCAAGCTGTCTCTGCTTTAGACCTTCCTATCCCTGTTTATCGTCGCCCTTCCTGCAGAAATCAGTCCATACAAATGGTAAAAATGGATTCTGATATTTCCCAGAGATAATGAGTACAACTTATTCATTGTAGAATTTCAAGACTGTAGGAAATTATGTCAAATAGAACAATCTTTCTGTTTTTTTTTTTTAACATCTTTCCTAGAAATGTTTACTCTTTGGCTGTTTTTTCTGGCTCCAGCAGGTCAATGGGTTGAACATTTTACAGGTGATTTCTAAGCCCTCTCCTAGGTTGTGACAATTATTTCAATGCTGGTCATGTGAAAGGAAAATAAATCTCGGGACCCTAAAATTGCTAAGCCAAAAGGAAAAGTCAAGATGGGCACTATGTCAGGCAGACCTGCCGCCATTTTATCCTAAATAAGATAGCTACAAGGATTAAAAAGCTACATACCTCCCTATAGTTTTTCCACAGGGAAATTCCTGTGGGCCTCAAGATCGTTATCCTAAAACAGTTCTGTTGAATTTCATCGTGGCAATGTACATTGATCGCTTACCTTCACAGGTGAAGGATAAAGGACAGAACTCAAAGTCATCCCTCTGCTCACCTGAGACAAATGCATATCTGATTGCTTCCTTTGCCCTATTTTTATGTAAAAATACAGATTCAGTAAGTCAGACTAAGGCATAAGTGACTATTCCTCTAACCCCCCTTCACACGTAAATTGTATATTCAGTGAAAGGCTAATCAGAGACTCAGAAGGATGCAACTGTCATATCTACCTATGACCTAGAAGCCACATAGTTCCCCAAGCTATGCCCCACTGTCCCTCAACTGCTTTGGGCACATGTTATCAGAACCTCCTGAGGCTGCATCACGTCACATCCTTAACCTTGGCAAAATAAACTTTCTAATTTGATTGAGGCCTGTCTCAGATACTTTTGGTTCACAGCCCTTTACAAGTCAGTTAGGTTCATTTCCCTTGCGTGCACTCACTTGCATTTAACCACATGCAAACTCAATACTACTCTTCTGGCCAGTCTTTGAGTCCCTGAAGATCTTTTGGTTCAGTACCACATGATCAACATCTGACTGTATAAACACGATTGGTACCACCCGCACACTTTGAAAGTTCCCGGAGCACTTTCCCTTTATATGACAATTTCTTAGTTGTTCCAATCTTGTTTCAACTGTAAATCTAGGCTGAGTGTGAAAAAGATTCCAGTCATTTGGTCAACCAGTCAGTCAACTGGAGTTTATTGAGAATGTGCACTACCATGCCAGGGAGTGTGGCGATCAGGGGAGTGTGTGTGTCTGTCCGGCTTGTGGAGACTGGAAGTTTGAGTCATCGATTTTGGCTCACGGGGTGCCCCTGAGCGCCTGCCTCGAGACATAAATAACACGGACGGTTCAGCAGTTCTCTGTGAAGCACAGTGTTCTTATAAAATTAAAGTTGCAGAATTTGGTCAATAAGTCCACAATTTCATTCCACCTCTTCCTAATGGCTTGGCCTCACCTCTTCTGTTCATGGGTCTATTGTGTTTATCCATCACTCACCCATTTCAAATGACAATTTAGGAGTTGGAATCTCCCTCCAGCCTGTTCTCCAAGGTAATTCTAAAGAAGAGCACATTTGTTCCTTAAAAAACAATCGGAAAGGTAACAATTAGCGATATAATTATCAAGTGATCAAGTGGCAGCACTGGGCAACTTCTTTAAACAGCTTCCTGCACTTGGATTTGGAGCAGCACTGTATCCTCCTTGGAGCTCTTTCTTTGCTTGGGAAGCCAGTTTGAGTTCTGGTTGTTGCTGACCTAAAATATTTTTAGCTCTCCCTGAAGCCAACAAAGCATGGTCCCCAGCCTCCCTCAAGCACCCGACCCCGCCTGGAAAGCTCTGCATGTCTCTCTAGACAGAAGGGACTCTCCTTTGTCCTCTATCATTGCATCCTCTCCTTCTCAGAGTGAAGACCAAGTGTGGGTGAGGCAGTGGTTGACAGGGTGCTCTAGGCTTACCCGGGGTGACTCTGGGTTCCTTGCGACCTGAAGCAAATTAGTGATCCTATTTCCATGTTTCCCTTTCCTTGCCTGTGAAATAGAGATAGCCTGGCTGTTGAAAAGATAAAACGAATTGATATGGATGGAACGCTTGCAATAGGGAACAAAGTAAGGATGAATAATTGTTAGTAGTAATATTAAGGAAAAAATAGAATTCTACCAATTGGAAAAACCACTCAACTCCTGACACCAAAACATACACACTAACTTGCATTCATTTATATCATTTCCTCCATCCCTCTATTATAAAAGGAGAGGTTCTTTCAGGCCGTCCGAGGCTAGTGCCTCACGCTGTGCTTCGGAGACGTCCCATGTCCCCTGCTTTCTCTGCTGCCTCCTGCTACCATACCCTCCCGCTCTTTCTCTCCTACCTCTTAGGTCCCCCCATAGTTTCATTCTAACCCCTCTCATCAGCATTAAGCACATTGAAGCCTTTCTCATTAAAAAACAATACTTTGGGAGGCTGAGGCAGACAGACCACGAGGTCAGGAGTTTGAGACCAGCCTGGCCAACATGGTGAAACCCCGTCTCTGCTAAAAATACAAAAATTAGCTGGGCATGGTGGCAGATGCCTGTAATCCCAGCTACTCAGGAGGCTGAGGCAGGAGAATCGCTTGAACCCGGGAGGCAGAGGTTGCAGTGAGCCAAGATCGTGCCACTGCACTCCAGCCTGGGCAACAGAGCAAGACTCCATCTCAAAACAAAACAAAAAAACTTATCTACTCCCCACTGTAATGATGACTTTGTCTCTCACCACCTCTGCAAAGGCTAAAAACTTGGAAGCACAGTCTCCACTCTGGGCTCCCTCCTCCGCTTCCCTCCTCCCTCAGTCCCTGCAGTCTGCTCCCGGGTTCCTCCTCCACATCCCTCTGCCTGCTCTCACCAGCGCCTCTTCCTCTCATTAAGCCCAGCGACACATCCCAGACCTCGTGGTACTGGAATTCCCCGCGGCATTTGGCCCGGTGAACACTTCTTCCTGACAGCAGTCTCTTCCCCCAGCTTCTCACCCTCCACACTTCCTTAACTGTTCTCCATACTCTGTGGTCGTATTTCTCAGTTAAAACTGCTGGTGCATTTCCCCGACTTTAATTGTTGTTCACTGGGCCTCAGTCCTGGTTTCTCTTCCTGTTCTACCAAGATTCTCTTTGTAGCTGGTGCTTTTGGTGTTCTGTTTAAGAAATTTTTCTTTACCTTGACGTCAAAAAGATATTATTCTATATTATCTTGTAAAACTCAATTGTTTTTCCATTTCCATTAAATCTCAATCCAGTTGGAACTTCTGGCTTTGGTATGGTGAGAGAAAAGGATGAATCTGTTTTCCTCCACTGGATAGTCAATTGATGCAGAGCTGTTTAGGAAAAGACCATCTTTAGCCATTGCTCCGATGTGCCACATTTGCCATAAATACCGTAGTATAAGCACATGTGTGTCTGCTCCAGGGCTCTGTGCTGTTGCATGCTGTTTGACTACAATTGTGCCAATGTCAAGCCTTATAACAAGTCTTGGCCAGGGCGTGGTGGTACACGCCTGTAATCCCAGCACTTTGGGAGGCCAAGGTGGGTGGATCACCTAAGGTCAGGAGTTCAAGACCAACCTGGCCAACATTGCAAAACACTGTCTCCATGAAAAATACAAAAATGAAAAATACAAAAACTAGCCGATCTTGGTGGCACATGCCTGTAATTCCAGCTACTCTGGAGGCTGAGGCAGGAGAATTGCTTGAACCCAGGAGGCAGAGGCTGCAGTGAGCCGAGATCACACCACTATACTCCAGCTTGGGCAACAGAACAAGACTCCATCTCAGAAAAAAAAAATCAAACAAACAAAATAACAAGTCTTGGTAACCAAGAGAGCAAATATTTCCATATTTTTTCTTTCATAAATTTTGTTATTTTAGTGGAACTGAAATTGCATTGAATACATATATCAGTTTGGAGAGAACTAACATCTTTACAATATTAATAATGTATGAACACAGTATTCCCACTGCCAATATATTTAGATTTAATTTATTTTAATGTTTCTTTATATACAAAGAAGTGTTTCACATCTTTGTTAGATTTATTCCTAAATATTTTTGATACAATTTAAATGAATATTTCAAATTGCATTTCCTGTTTTGGGGGGTTGTTTTTCTTTGTTTTATTTTATTTATTTATTTATTTTTTAATTTTTTTGCAATTTGTCACAAGGTCCAGCTCATGCTACACTCACTTTATTAATTAGAATATTGTGGAATATTTTTTGACTCCTCCATATATCTGCATATAATCATGTCATCAGTTTTATTTATTTCTTTTTTTTTCTTCTTCTTCTTTTTTTTGAGATGGAGTCTTTCTCTGTTACCCAGACTGGAGTGTAGTGGCATGATCTTGACTCACTGCAACTTCTGCCTTTCAGGTTCAAGTAATCCTCCTGCCTCAGCCTCCCAAGTAGCTGGGATTACAGGTGCAAGCCACCACGCCCAGCTAATTTTTATATTTTCAGTCAAGCAGGGTTTCACCATGTGGGCCAGGCTGGTCTCAAACACCTGACCCAAGGTGATTTGCCCACTTGAGCCACCCAAAGTGCTGGGATTACAGGAGTGAGCCACTACACCCGGTCTTTTTCTTCCTTTTCAATATTTGTATGTTGTGTTTCTTTACCTTTCCTTAATGCACTAGCTTGAACCTCCAGGTTCATGTTGGACAGAAATGGTGACAATGGGCGCGCTTGCTTCTTTCCCTAATGCTATTTGCCTATTGCTATTTTCCTTACTATTATTTCTCTGGTTAGCTCAAAGAAAATTATAGCTGAAAGAAATGTTGAAGGACAATGTTTGAGATACGAAGAGGTGAATTAAATTCCTTAATGCCACACATTGAAAGCAAAAACAGGGATTACAAGTGAGATATTCTAACTACTAGTTTAGTGCTCTTTCTCCTTCAGCAAAGTCTTTCCAAAGAAGGAATACAATTAGGACAATTTCTTTTTATCTCCTAAAGTTAGGAAGAGCATGAAGTTCAGAACTTTGGAAGTTGAATAACTTGCCTGCCATGCCATTAACAAGGCAACCATAGTCAAGCCAAAAACAAGGAGGCCTCATTGAATAAGCCCAACTCATTCCACTAGAGCTTCGGCCTATTGCACCTCCAGAGAACTCCCAGAATAGGCACCAGCCCTATTTAATTTGGTAATCTCTAGTAATTCCACTGACCTTTCTCCATGGTCCTACATCAACCTATCCTGGTACCACACAAACAGGTGAATAGAAGTGTTTCTAGACACCTCTCCTTTAGTCTAATCTCCTGTGAGATCAAAGGAAATGATTTCGCCCTTTCCTCTTTTCCGTTTGGAGTTAAACTATTGGCAGAGCATGTCCAGTGATACTTTTGTCTGTCCTCTTGCTATTGGTAGCTCTTTCAATTCCTTTATCTCCTAGCCCCCTCACCGGCCCCTGCCTGGTAAACCTCGTCCTAATCTTACAATCTGATTTCACTGCTTCTTGTAACTGGACTGCTGAGCCCTACTGGGACCTAGTCAGCATAAAAAAGGATAATCCATTGATTTCCAAGAGGCCCCCTCGAAAGACAATAGAGATATCCTACCTAATGCTAGACTGTAAAGATTATAATCTGGTTGAAGAGACAAGATTAACACACGTGCATTGGACAGCAGTAAATGATATAATTTCTGTTAGCAAATAACATCCAATGAATAGCTCTAACAAGGGAGTAAGTTCAAGAGTACTTAGTCTATGTGTACCTATGCAACAATCTTGCATATTCTTCACATGTACCCCAAAACCTAAAATGCAATAAAAAGAAAAAAAAAAAGAACTTAGTCTAATGTCCACATTCCGCTTTGTAATGCCTCCTCCTTTCTCACAAGTTACTCCCTGGCATCTTAGCTACTCACTGCTTCATTCTTCTCCCTTCCCCCACCTAAGCCACTGAGGGAAATATTTGCTTTGGGTATTCTCGGCTGAAACTTGGCATGCACTTTCCTCTAAGACAGAGTGGTTAGCAATGATGTAAATCCTTCAGTCACATTACAGGTTAAATGGGCTTTTGTGAAATGACCATTTATAACTATTTCTTTGGAAGAGTTGTTCTGAATACAAAATGAGCTGCTTTCAAATGAAATTTTAGAACACAGACCCTTCTTTTAGCTACAAATACTCAAGACTAAGCACTCAGGAAGCGTGTCCCACCAACACTGTGAGGTTTCCTTCATCGGCAATGTTGATTGCCTTGTTATCATATACACGCAAAAGAATGAGTGTGGAAGTGCCCAGCACTAGAGCGTGGCAGGGCACATGCTCTTTGTTTTCATGGAGACAAGCCCTCTTCTACTCCTTGCAGTCTTCTCCTACACAAGGGCAGGAGGGCTAAAAACATTGACGAGAATGGACTGGATGTGCTTTCTGCACAACCGCAGCACCCAAGTCTGTGAAATGAACCATGAGATCTTGGCTTGCACTCTTAGCCTAACCTGAGGAAGACAGCTTTTAGAACACATATTATTCATCATTCAGAGGCTGCTAAGGTATAGAAGTGGAGCTGGATTTAAGGAGGACAATTTCCCCCGCATGTCACACAGCAGTGCCACTCAAAGTGTGGTCTGTGGACCTATAGCATTGGCCTCACCTGGAAGATGCATTAGACATGCATATTCTTGGGGCCACCAAGACTCTGAGATGAAGTCGAAGTATCTGACTTCATCAAGTTTTCCAAGTAATTTCTATGCATACCAAAGAGAGCACACTAGGCTGTCTTCCTTCTCTCAGCCCTGTGGAACCAGCATTGGTGACAATTTGCTGGGGCTTGTAAAGGTTGCATGGCCCCGAGGTGCCCTGCCTGGCTGTGATGGGGCAGATGTTCGGCTGAGCTCAGGGCTGGGCACAGAGTGGTGCTGTGGAATGCATGCAACTGGTACAGCCCTGGGTACCTTCTGCATCTCCTTGCACCCTACAAACTTCTTGCTAACTGTTAGAGGCTGAATTGTGTTCCCCAAAATTCATATGTTGAAGTCCTAATCCCCAGTACCTCAGAATGGAATCCTTTTTGGAAATAGGGTCTTTGAAGGGGTAATTAAGTTAAAATGAAGTTATTAGGGTGGGCTCCTAATCCAACGGCTAGGTCCTTATGAGAACAGGAGGTTAGGACACAGGCACACACAGAGGAAAGTTCAAGACAGAGGGAGGAGGTGGCCATCTACAATTTGAGCAGAGAGGCGGCAAGAAATCGCCCCTGCCAACACCTTGATCTTGGACTTCAAGCCTCCAGAACTGTGAGCAATTAACGTCTGTTTTGAAGCTTCCAGTCTGTGGTAAAGGGTTGTGGCAGCCCTAGCACATGACCACCCTCCCCGCCTCACCCTCACATGCCTGGGTGCTTCACACAGAGCTCTGCCCAGAGTGATCACTAGCTCCTGCGGCAGCACACCACTGGCCTTTGCAGTGGGGATTCTCACCAGATTTTCTGCAATGGGCCATTTGTGCAGAGCACCTGAGCCCAGTTCTGCCTCTGATGAGAATGTGATCACCTGGGTCCTGATGTCCGACCAGGCGTAAAACCCAGGAGCCCAGGCGTCTCATGTTTACCACTAGCTACAAGTGTGTCTATGGGAAAAGGCCCTCACTCCGGGTTTGTTTATATATAAAATGGAGACATTAGCGACCTTCACATTGACAAGTCTCTTTCTCGTCCATTCAGAAAAGAACGAATGAAGTAATACACACAAAGCAGGAAAAGGCATTGTACATGGAAGGTGGGGCCATGAACTATTGTTTTCACTTTACCATTAGGGCTGTGATTAGCAAACCTTCTCTAGTTCTGCAGCTTGCACAGAACAGCAGCTCGGAGCCAAAAAGGAGCATCTGCTTCACACAGCTCCATCACCTGGTAGAAGTGAAGGGCCCTTAGCTTCCACTGGGCAGCCATCCCTTTGGAAATTTGCCAAAGAGTCCTGTAAACACATTTGTATTTTTGCGATATTTGTCACTAGACATTTTCATCTCAACTTCAGGACGTATGAGTGAGAGAGAAAGACAGAGACAGAGGTGTATGTGTGTGTTCCAACTCTCAGCAGATCCTCTATCATTTGGGCTCCATCTGCCTGTCTCCTTAGTTTAAACATCACATTCCTTCTTGCTTTCATTAAAGAATGCCTGTATCTTGAATCAATATGGGTACAATTAGATTAAAAATAAAGGCCCCCTTATTTCTGAGTTTAAGACATCAGAACAAAGAAGTCATATCAAGGGCTCTCTTCATCCAGGAAACACAGCAGATTGAGTGCTAAATGACACCAGACAAAACAAGGGAATGTTTTGAGAGATCACTGGTGTGGTTTAGACTCAAAGACTTCTATTTAATTCAAACCACATAACAAATAGTGATGATATCATTAAAATAAATATCCCACATGGGCCATCCTTTCCCTCCCATATCACAGCACTGACATCATTTTTGCATATTATATCCATGGCATTTTCCATATTCTGCTGAAAGGCCACAATTCTGTCAGTAATGAGATTCAGCCCCCAGTCAAGCCGGTCCAAGACACCACCGCCCATTTCCAAAACAATTTTGAGGGTGGCTTCCCAGCAGTATGAGCTCCAGAGAGCAGATGTCTCCCTGGGTGTGAGCTACAAGCTGAACTGGGGCAGCACCACAGCCATCAGTGCTGTGGCCAGGTTACCTAGGAGGACCATAGTAGCACATTCTATCCTGGAGATTAGAGCTGCCACAGAGCAGGTGGAGAAAGACCAAAAGGGGCCCAGCGGCACCATCTCTCTGGGCCAGCCCTGGAGTCCGTGTTAGTGCCTCCACAATTGTCAAATAAATCCCTGAAACAATACTGGGAGGCACAATGTGTCTGAAGATTTTAAAGCTGTTTGGAGTTAAGTAGTACTGGGACAGAGCCCTGGCTGTTTCCCGTGTAGCTGTGTGACTTTAAGTAAATTGCCTAGGATCTCTGAGCCTCAGTTTCCCCAGCTGCAAGATAAGAATGATAACGATCCCTCCCTCATAGGCTTATGGTGAGCATTACTAGATAATGGATGTAAAGTGCCTAGCATGCAGACCAGAACATCGTAAGCACCCCATAAATGCTGGCTGCTATTTTTACTGTTAATGAGGATCTTCGGTGTATGCTGAGCTTGGATATCTGCCGCAATAAGGACCAAGCAGTTCTCTTGCTAGGGCTGGGATGTAAGGTATATTTGATACTTGAGGAATGTGGTGATTCTCAGAACAGAAAGGGAAAGAAGTACAAATCTGTGAGTGTGTCCTGGAATCCTCAGAGGCTGTGTCATCAGTTACACACCTTTTTCTCCATGTAAAATGTGGATCTGTGCATGGTTCATTCTTGAGCTCATTTACTAAGTCAGTAAGACTTGTTTCATTCCCCGTTCTGCTGTGGCTACACACTTTTTGTCTTTATGTTAACAAACCCCCTCACTTTCCCCAGGATCCAGTAACCCTCCCATTTCCACCTGAGTCAGATAGAAAGGGGTCTCTTAGGCCACTAATTTAGTGTGGATTAATACAACATGTTAGCCTTCCCGGGAGTGTTTACCTTTCAAAAGAGAATGCATGGAAGAGAAGCAGAATCTTTTGATTACTGTATCAGGAGAATGATACACACATAGATTATCTGGATTTCAGGAGTGCAATTGACAAAAGCTCTCACAATATCTATGTGAAAGAGATGGAAAAAAATATAGACCAGAAAGAGCACAATTCTACTTATAATCAGTTCAATGTCCCTGACCAAAAAATACTTATTAACAAAATAAAGGCGCAAAGGGTAGTGTCCTTGGAAAGGGACACAGGGCTCCTTCCCAGGTCACATCCTGGTCAACACTTTTATCAGTAACTTGAATGAAAACACAGATGGCATGCTGAACAAGCTCACAGATGGTTGGATTTGTCGCTGCTAAATTTGATGATCAAGACTATTCTATGCTCTTATTTGACTTAAGGGTGCGGTGTAATGGGCCAAATCATTCCGTGATTGAGCTCCTGCTCAGTCCAGGTGATGTACCAGGCAATTTGCACACATTCTCTCTATCCCTGCAACAGATAGATTATTGCCCTCATATTATGAATAAGGAAATTGATGTTCATCCTGGTCAAAAAATTTGAAGGGGCACATGTATGTTTATTGTGGCATTGTTCACTATAGCAAAGACTTGGAACCAACCCAAATGCCCATCAGTGATAGACCAGATAAAGAAAATGTGGCATGTATACGCTATGGAATACTATGCAGCCATAAAAAAAGGATGAGTTCGTGTCCTTTGCAGGGACATGGATGAAACTGGAAATCATCATTCCTAGAAAACTGACACAAGAACAGAAAACCAAGTACCACATGTTCTCACTCATAAGTGGGTGTTGAACAATGAGAACACACAGACACAGGGAGGGGAACATCACACACTGGGGCCTGGGGGGTGGGGGATAGGGGAGGAATAACAGGGGCTGGGGGGGATTGGGAAGGAATAGAATTAGGAGAAATACCCAATGTAGATGACGGGGCAATGGATGCAGCAAACCACTACCATGGCATCTGTATACCTATGTAACAAACCTGCATGATCTGCACAAGTACACCAGAACTTAAAGTATAATAAATAAACAAACGAACAAACAAACTTGAAGGGGGCTGGGTGCAGTGGCTCATGCCTATAATCCCAGCACTTTGGAAACCCGAAGCGGGTGGATCACAAGATCAGGAAATCAGGACTATCCTGGCCAACATGGTAAAACTCCGTCTCCACTAAAAATACAAAAGTTAGCCAGGTGTGGTGGCATGCACCTGTAGTCCCAGCTACTCAGGAGGCTGAGGCAGGAGAATCGCTTGAACCTGGGAGGTTGCAGTGAGCCGAGATCGCACCATTGCATTGCAAGCCTAGGCAACAGAGCAAGACTGTCTCAAAAAACAAAAAAACAAAAAACTTGAAGGGATCCCATAGCTAAAAGGAATTACTCATCATTACATATTGTATGCTTGTATCAAAATATCACATGTACCCCATAAATATGGATTATTATGTACCCATAATAACTAAAAATAAAGAAAAAACTTTAAGCAAATCAAATCAAAGGAAGGACACACTGAGACTTGAATTCAGCTCTGCATAACTCTGAAGTATGGGCTCTTTCATGACCTCACAGTTCTTGTGTTAGTTCTCTTCTTTCCTTCAAAGTGCACATGTTATATAATGGAGGGAAGCAATGCCTAGCACAGTTTTTGGCACATCGAGATGCAGAAATACTTGTGGGGATTAAAAGAGGAGTGAGTGGAAGGGAGGAAGTGTGGGAGGACAATTCTGCTTTAATCTGTGCTAGTCATCATGACCAATGAAAAACAGCTGAAGATATTTAGTTTGGCAAATGGTGACACACTCGTTCTCTTCAAATATTTTAAAAATTGTTATGTGGAAAAGTATTAGATGCAAGCCAGGGAGGTGGATTTTAATTCAACCACAGCTGGAACTTTCTGAAAGAAGGAGCGGGCATTGTCTGTTCGTGCGGCAGGCTGCCACCTGGGGTGGCATCCTGTCCTTGAAGGTCTTCAGGCCATATGGGATCACCACTCACTGGAGGTGACAGAGAAGGGACCCTAGAAAAGGAGCAGTGGGACTAACAGCCTCTGCTTTATAAAAATATTCTGGGCTGGGCACAGTGGCTTACGCCTGTAATCTCAGCACTTTGGGATGCTGAGGCAGGCAGATCACGAGATCAGGAGTTCGAGACCAGCCTGACCAACACGGTGAGATCCTGTCTCTACTAAAAGGTAGAGCCGGGCATGGTGCCATGTGACTGTAATCCCAGCTACTTGGGAGGCTGAGGCAGGAGAATTGCTTGAACCCAGGAGGTGGAGGTTTCGGTGAGCCGAGAGCGTGCCACTGCACTCCAGCCTGGATGACAGAGCAAGACTCCATCTCAAAAAAAAAAGAAAAATTCTGGGAGGATTTCAGATACATTAGCCTTTGGGTGGGACTCTTGGTTGTGGAGGGAGTGCTCTCTATTCTTAAAGCATACCACATGGGTTTCTGCTTCCCCACTGGACATGCAAAAATTATAAGTCTCAAACAGATATGGCCCCTTGTTATGCCAAATGCCAGCTAAACAGTGGCCTAATTTGAAGGAAGGGGCTAAAGGTCCCTAAAGCAGGCGTCTGGGGAAAAGAAAAACCCTCGAAAGTACAGCAGGGGTGCTTTGGGAAGCACAAGATAGGCTTTGTTCTGTTGCTGCAAGCCTGTGCCAGCCAAGCAGTGAGCAAATGGAAAACCATTCTGCCAGCCCGCGTTGATCACCAAGGCCATCTTGCTTTATTCACAGATTCATGGGGTCCTTCTTGCTGGGATGCTTATGCTGACAAGCTTGAGCTGTATGGAGTGTTGCTAGTTTTTTTCTTTTAATTTTCAAGACAGTAAACCGGGAAGAGCTTTAGACATCCTCCCGGTAACTGGAATACTAACAATAAAACACACCAAGACCACAGGCTGCTTGATTGTTTCCTAATTTTCTCTTTATGCTGGTTCCAGCCCGGAGACCCTGCCAGATGCAGAAAGCTTCCTTCATGGCAGCACAAATAGTTTCCATTTCCCAGCTGAGAGCCAACATCCAAGAGGATCTTCTGATGTGAAACTGAATGAAACAAAAGATGGCCCAGAACCCAGCTGCAGCCAGGAAACAGAGGTTCAGAAGCCAGAAGACCTCTGCAATGTCCCAGAAATCCCCACAGAGCAGAGAGGGGGCACATTGGCTACTCTGTGCAAGGAAGCAGGCTTGCAGCACAGCCCCCGGCTGCTTGTCTATCAAAGATGTTTTCAAGTTCTTCATGAACTTTTGTAAAAATACATTTCACATGATACTTCTAATAGTGAGCCATCAGTCCTGTTCTGTTTTCATTTGTCTGTACAGGACTCCATAAATTCATCCATCTGTTGTTTTTTCATTTGTTGTTTTATTCATTTAGCAAACATATATTGAGCATCTCGTAATTCATTCATTTCTTTAATATATTTTGAGTACCTACTGCAAGCCAGAATAGGGTTGGCTTAAAGAGGTCAATATAATTGGTTTCTGCTCAGTATCATTGCCCCTTTTCACTGAGATCTGCACTTTCCTTTTCCTTTTTTTTTTTTTTTTTTTGTTTGCATTTTTGAGACAAAGTTTCAGTATGTCACCTGGCTGGAGTGCAGTGGCATGATCATTGCTCAATGCAGCCTCAAACCTCCCACATTCAAGCAATCCTCTAACCTCAGACCTCAACCTCCTGAGTAGCTGGGACCACAGGCATATACCTCCATGCCTGGCTACTTTTTTAAAAATTTGTTTTGGCCTGGGCGCGGTGGCTCAAGCCTGTAATCCCAGCACTTTGGGAGGCCGAGGCGGGTGGATCACGAGGTCAAGAGATCGAGACCATCCTGGTCAACATGGTGAAACCCCATCTCTACTAAAAATACAAAAAATTAGCTGGGCATGGTGGTGCGTGCCTGTAATCCCAGCTACTCAGGAGGCTGAGGCAGGAGAATTGCCTGAACCCAGGAGGCGGAGGTTGCGGTGAGCCGAGATCGCGCTTTTGCACTCCAACCTGGGTAACATGAGTGAAACTCCGTCTCAAAAAAAAAAAAAAAAATTTGTTTTGTAGAGATGGGGTCTCCCTATGTTGCCCAGTCTGGTCTTATGCTCCTAGCCTCACACAATCCTCCCTCCTCAGCCCTCTGAACTGCTGGGATTACAGGCATGAGCCAGCGCCCCAGCCAGAGCTCTGCACCTTCTAAGAGCTTTCACCCACAGGCAAAATGCTTTCAACTATTTATCTCCAACTCTGTTTTCCAGAGCCCTCAGTCAGATGTCAATGCACCTGCTGGATCCAGCCTCTTCTGAATGTCTCATGACCTGAAACATCAACATAGTGAGAACTGAACTCATGTCCTACCCCTCTCAGCCTCCTGAGCCCTCCCCATCACTTCCCATTTCTCCTTTTCTCATTTTTCATTTTCTCAGTACCTGAGCTCAGGCTCAAGGATAACTTTGAGGTTCCTTTCTTTTTTACTCAAGTTCACCTCCAATATGTCAAACATTTGTTTTGTTCCATTTCTGCTGCGACCATCCAAGGACAGGACAGGAGCCCAGAAATTCTAAACTGGACTTCAGCAACAGCCTTTCAACTGGTCTTCTGGCCTTCACATCACCACACTCTGCTCCATCCTGAGCTTTGCCACCAGAATAACCTCCCTGATTCACATTCTCACAGTGTCACTTTCCTACCCATTACCTACAAGACATTACCCTAGGATGGCATTCATAATCCTCTGCCATATACTTTATCCTCTACTACTCCCCAGAAGTTCCGTGTGCCCCTTAAAACTGGCAAACCCCTTTCCCAAATACTCTCTAGGCTTTCCTGTCTCCATGTCTTTTCTTATGCTACTCCCCTTGGCTGGTGCCCCATTTCCAATTTCTGCCTGCAGCAATTCTCCCAGACCTAGTCTTCTAGCCCTCCATCAAACCTTTGTACCAGCTCTCTGATGATGAATGTTGTCTGCTTCCCTGACCTCTCACCACACTGACTGCATCTCTCACGCTCATGCAGCACTTACTCATACCCCATCTCTCCTTTCAGTGCCTGAGCTTCCTGAGGTCAGCACTCTGCCATGTCAGTCATTGAGAGGGACTGCCTACTCAGGTTCCATATTATTTTGCACAAGGAGATGAATGGACAAAAGCTTTTTCATGAGAAAGAATGAGTGGAGAATGAAAGATTAAAGGTACAGAAAAGGAAATGGGAGGGGAAAAAATCTTATAAAATAGAAAGGAATAGAATCAAGGCAAAGGGCATGGGTCCATTTTAGACCAGGTGAGACCTCTCTTTTTTTCTGACTTTTCAGGGAAGGATGGAGAGTGGAGGAAACGCTAAGGAGGTGATATGCCTGGTGCTTTCAGAAATCCAAAATGCAGCCGTGCTTCTGCTACAGTGAGGGAGGGCACAGCAGAGTTGACAAATGCCTCACTCTGTGGCTTGGGTAAGTCACCCTCCAACCCTGGCTCTTCATTTGTAAAACTGGGGAAAGGGCAGCCCCCGTCATGCATTCGTTTTATGCATATGAAATAATATAAGTAAAGGGTTTCGCATAGTGCCTGGCCCTCATCACATTAATTGATATGGGTGCTGCCTGTGTGGTGGCTGCAGAGGGGAAGAGATGGAAGTCCTGGAGTCTAGAAATGGCAGGAAGTGTGGGAGAGATGTAAGCAACAGGCTGTTGAAGCAGATGTTAAAATTGAGGAGATAAGATCACAGGAGGAGGCCTGATTAGTTGGCAGAATAAGTGATGAATTATGAGCTGGTCCCTGCCTTTATCAGGATCTTAAAGATAGGGATTGGCTATCTGCAACACTTACCGAGGATCATAGAGGTAGTTTGGTTGGGCATCTGTAACTGGCTATAATAAGAACCTGTTATAGAGAACGGTATAGAAGGGAAATGCTTCTTCCCTCCTAGATACAATTCCCTTCATTGCATCGTCAGTAAACCTCATCTTTATTCACTCCTTCCCAGGACTCATCTCTCTCCTCTTCAGACTCTAGTACTGTCCCAGGACTTCAGAGTAGGTGAGGGACAAACTTCAACGGCCAGAGCTCCCCAGCCCCCTGAGCTACGTCTCCAACAGCTCACATGGGGGCTCACACGTCTCTATGGCATAGTGATTTGTAGAGTAAGGAAAGGAATTAAGGACAACTGCCCACCCAGGGGAGCATATTAAGCTAATTTTAATTAGGAACAAGAATAAGAGGGCATCTATATAGAGGTATTTAAATAGCTCCTGGAAGAAACCCCTCTCTCAATTTACATGGCTCTGGCCTCCTTGCTGGAAAGATTTTTAGTGTCCCTACCGTTTATGTTAGGGGTTCATCAGGTGATTTTGCAACCTCTCTTAGCACACACAACTCTGATTACAGGTAAATGCGCTAAACCTGAGACTGTCCCGGAGACCTAATTAGTGTCTCTGACTGGACTGATGCATTGTCAGTGACCTGGGAAGCCAGCATTCCTGGATGACACTCTTTGCCTTAGTGGGTGATTCAATACAGGATTCATTTTCTAGTTCTGATTCCCATATCAATATCAAAAGTAGAAAATTATCTCCAGGCAATCACCTCTCCATATGTATTTTGGTTAACTGGCATTTAAGCATAGATAGTTGACAGATATCACTTGGAAAGGCCAAAGGTAGCACCTTTCAACTGAAGCAGGTGGCTGAATTAGGACTGCAGGTTGTTAAACAGAAGGCATAGGTTCATTATTTTGCCTTTATATTTCCTGGATGTGGAAGGAATAGTAAATTTTCACACACTTGAACCCAGAACTTCTAGGAAGTGTTCCCAATAGTATATTCTTCTTGTCTTGGTTTTATGTTTTTTCGGTAAGTGCCTAATTATTTTGTTGAAAGATCAAGTTGAAGTTCAGTAAGAAAGAGTTGATAATTGTTTATCTTTCATACTTGCTTGTCTATTTTTAAAAAGATGTGTAGCTGAGTGTGGTAGCTCACGCCTGTAATCCCGGCACTTTGGGAGGCCAAGGTGGGCAGATCATAAGGTCAGGAGTTCGAAACCAGCCTGACCAACAAGGTGAAACCATGTCTCTACTGAAAATACAAAAATTAGCCAAGCATGGTGTCAGGCACCTGTAATCCCAGCTACTTGGGAGGCTGAGGCAGGAGAATCGCTTGAACCCAGAAGGCAGAGGTTAAAATGAGCCGAGACCATGCCATTGCACTTGAGCCTGGGCAATAGAGTGAGACTCTGTCTCAAAAAAAGTATTAAAAAAAATAAAAACGTGTATTAGTCTGCTCAGGCTGCTATAACAAAATACCAGGCTATGCGGCTTACTCAACAGTAATTTATTTACAAATAGGTCTGGAGACCAGGAAGTCCAAGATCAGGGTGCCAGCATGGTCAGGTTCTGGTGAGGACTCTCTTTCTGGCTTGCAGACGGCCATCTTACTATGTCCTCCCAGGGCGAAGAAAGAAAGAGATTGAGGGCTCTCTAGTGTTTCTTAAAAGGACACCAATCCTATCAAACTAGGGCCCCATCCTTATGACCTCACTTAACCTTAATTAGTTCCATAAAACTGTGCCTCCAAATATAGTCACATTGGGAGTTAGGGCTTCAATACATAAATTTGGAGGGGGGACACGAGTTATACACAAGAGTCCATAACAAAAATTTACATATAGAACATATATGTTTATATCTATCATGAGTTAGAAATGCCAAGAAGCATTGGGTTTAAGGGTAAGCCCATTGCTTGGGCTCCTAATGCAGTTTCATTTTCATCTCTAACTGCTAGATGAAAATAAAAAGGAATGTGTTAGATTAATACAGATCCTAGTCTCACAGATTTTTTTCTTCCTTGGTTTTAATGTGATTCTCTGTCCTTTTTACAATAAGCAGATCTTATTTTATTCAATAACATCTACCTGAAAACAATATAAATGCTAATTTTATAAAATTATTTCTTTTTATCTTACTTCAAACAACAAGTGCTTAAGGTGGTTGGCAGAAATGCAGACCGGACAATAGACATTTTCAGTGAGGTGAGGGAAAGGAAAAACAACACTGGGAAAAGAAGATGAAGCCAAGAGTAAGGCTGCACAAAAATTTGCCATAAATGTCCAGGCAACAGCCTCCGATGGACCCCAAATTTGAGGTTGAGCTCCCTAGTAGCTAAAGCAATAAGAAAATCAGGAACATAGGTTTTCTATATTGATGGTTAATAGCAAGTCCAAGTTCTTTGAAGGTTGACCAAGGGAGAGGGAAGAGTGAAGAAAAAACAGTTGACATGGTCTTAGGGAAATTAAGAAACCTAATTAGAAGACAGAATAATCATAGGTGTGCTGAGATCACACATATGGGTAAGCCCAAGATTTTTCTGAAAAGACTCTCTTTTGGACATAGATCAGGAATTCTAGAATTTTAGGATGCAAAAGAATTGCCCAGCAGATGCTGGGTCCATCTCCTGGTTTAGGGAGCCTAAGGTGGGGCCTAGGAATCTGCATTTTTAACAAGCTTTCCAGGTGATGCTCATCCTACTTGTCCACGGACCATACTCTGGAAAACATGACCACAGAGTTTGGCTGTGATAACTCTGCCAGGAAAAAGTTTTCAAAGCAAAACCTACAAATTCCTCACTGTACCTAGAAGTGTCTGTATGTATGTGTGTATATACACATACACACACAAAGGGGCCATAGAAATCTAATTTTAAGCAATGCTACTTCCTGGTTAACCCTCAAACATAAACTGGTTGTAAAATGTATCCATCGGAAGCTAAGTAAGTTGATTTGCTCTGCATGGATTTTGGATAGAAGCCAATTAAAACTCTCAGGTCTTTTTGACATAAACTGCACTTGAGTTACTGATTTTTTTTTTTTTTTTTGAGGCTCAAACACAGGACTTTACATTTATTTCTGTTTCCAGCCATGGTTCCATTGGAGCAGCTGGCTTGAGTCCATGAAGCTGGCCTCACTTGCCCTATACTCTCAACAGCTGAATTCATAAGGGACAACACTGCATTTAAGCCTGTAGAATGTTTATCAAAGTCAGTCAAATTTCGTGAATTGACAATGAACAACGTATTCTATTTAAAGTTTTTCATTTTCTTCCTACATTTAATTTATTATTTGGCAGTTAACTAAAAAAAAAAAATAATAATGACTTAATGCTTCTGGAAGTCTTTCAGTACCTAAAGCGCAATGGCTACGTACCATTCATCTTTAGGTGACACCAGTTCTTAATGAGGGAGGGTAGCAGATGGTTGCTGAATGAGGGCATGAAGGAATTCAGCTATAAATTAGTTTAGAATTTGAACCAAATTTTCCAATGAAACAAGATTATACCTGATGGTTAAATGACCACGCTAACACCAGAACACAATTAAATAATTAATTAATATAGATCAGCTGTTCTCAACTGTGGTTTTTCTCCCACCAAGCAGCATTAGCATCACCTAGAAACTTGTTAGAAATGCAACTAGGAATCCCTCGCCCCAGATCAACTGAATTGGAAACGCTGGAGGTGAGCCCAGAGATTACGGTTTAACCTGGCCTCCACATGATCCAGGTGCACTAAAGTTTGAGAACTTCTAAGATAGTATTGGTCCTTCAGAGGTCACAGGCATTGCTGGTTTGATAAAGTGCTTTGCTCTATACTTGTAATTTGTGATTCAAAACATTTCATTGAGCCCTTACTGTATACTAGGAACTGAGCTAAACATTCAGGATAAAGACAATAAAGATGAACTGATATTTTACCATATTATATTTTTCTTCGGCAACAACATAATATATATTCATGGTAAAAATTTTAAAGTATAAAAATATGTACCTAAGAGGAGGGGGAAAACCCACATAATCCCATCACCCAGAGGTGACCTCTGTAATTCCAGGGAAGTCTAAATAGTAGCACCAAGAATGACCCTGAGTCCTGCGTCTGAGGCTGGTTTGGGAAGTTTCCAGAGCTTGGGCAGCCTTACAAGCAGCAGCACAGAAGGCCCTGGAGATGAAGCAGCCAATTGGTACATGCCGCTGTATCTTCAGCCAGTGTTAGGGTGACCAGCTGTCCTTGTTTGCCGAGGTTTTAGACATGAGTCTTGAAGTGCCCAGTGTTAGCACCTCCTGGGGAACCCCTCAGTCCCCAGAAAATCAGGACAGACAATTGGTGACCCTAAGCAGATGTTCCTTTCTCTCTTGGTTTCTTCCTGTTATGAAGAAAAAAGGTCTGAGGACTTCAGACAGCTGCGATGTGATGGAAGTAACGCTGGAGTCAGAAGTCCTGATTCCAAGCCAAGATCTGCCACTTACCAGGTGATCCTGGCAATTTATGCATCTTCCCAGAGCCTGTGAACATTAAATAACCTCAATTTGCTTCCTTTGTAGCTCAAAGTATTTACAGTGGCCTCCACGGTTCCTCAGAGCCCACCCTTCCTCTATTCTCTGGGCTCTCCTCTACTGTTCCCATGGTACACTCCATTTGAGACCCACTAACCTTCTTGCTATTCACCAGACACAAGAGGTATTTCCACCCCAGGGCATTTGCACTGGCTCCTCACTGCCTGGAACAGCAACTCTTTACCCAGACATCCACAGTCTTGCTTCCACACTTCTTCAGGTCACCCAAGAGCCACCTTACCAGAGAAGTTTTCCCCAACCACTCAATATAAAACAGCAATGACCCTCCCCCTGTTCCCTGCAGACCCTATTCCATCCCCCTTCACACTCAGCAGTCTCTACCCCTTTTCCTGCTTTATCTTTCATAGCACTTATCACCAGCTGACCTGCACTTTATTTGTTGCCAGTGTATTTTCTGTCATCTCCAACTAGACCCTGGTCTCTATCTCCGCAGAGATGTCTGAAACCTTGGTGACTCAAATAGTGCCAAGCACTGTGTGAAATGAATGCTCGACGGAAGAATAAATGAGTGAATGGTGGAAATAACTTTTGTGAAAGTGCTTTTCACAAAGTGAAAAAGTATGAAAAGTGAAAGGTGAAAAAAGAAAGGTGAAAGTGTCACCATAAACAAGCTCTATAAATATGTGGCAGACTGGGAGATGTTATTTGCAACACATATAATAGAAAAAATGGTATCTACACTATATTTCTTAAAAATCCAAGATATCAACAAACAAAAAGATCAGCAACACAATACAAGAAACGGGTAATGGACAATGATAGGAAATTTACAGTAGAGGGAATTTGAGTGGTCAATGACGCTGAGCAGTTAATCTGGCTTCAGTGTCTAGTTGTCCTCATCTGGTAAAACTGCTCCCTACCGCCTAGGGTTGGGAGAACACAATGAGCCAAGACAAGCTGGCCGCTGGAAACGTCAGGCAGCACAGAAAGTGCTACACAAATGCTAGCAGGTATCATCACCGGTGGTAATCAGAGAAATGGAACTTAAAAGTGCCACTTCTCATCCTTCAGATTGGTAAACGAGTTTAAGTCTGAAAACAGAAAATATTAAGGATGTTGAAAAAATGTCTATTATACAATGCTGGTGTGATGATTCAAGAGAACAGTGCCTTCAAAGAACAATGAGGTAGTATCTAGTAAAATTGAGTATGTACCCAGCCTGCGATCAAACAATTCCACCTTTGAGTATATAGCCTAAGGCAGCCCTTCCCAAACATCCTTGACTAAAAGGACACCTGGGGTGGTGGTGAAACACACAGATGCCTGCAGACCCTCAGACCCCTGGACTCAGATGCTCCAGGGAAAAGGCCTGGGAATCTGAATATTTAACCAGTCCTACAATACTACAGGTGATTATTATTATCACACAAATTTTGCAAACACCGAAGTAAAGAAATTGTTGGCCCTTAATTCAAGACTTGTAAAAGGAGGCTAAAACGCTCTTAGCAAAAATGAAATGATGGAAACAGCCTAATGTGTATCAATAGATGAATTAATAAAATGTGATGTACATGTGTAATGGAATAGTCATAGCGGTTTAGAGTCATAGCTCTATATGTCAATATGAATGGGTTATTTTTAAAACGGGGTGAAAGAAACAGGATGCAGACCTATATATGGCATTCATATTGTAAGTTTCATATTGTAAGTACTGTGTGGTGCTCTTCAGCACATTTCAGAAACAACGCAAATTGGTGGAAATATAAATTGGCATTAGCACTTTGTAAAATGGTTTGGCAAGGCTTACTGAAGCTCATTATAATCATATCATATGACCCAGCAATTCCACTCCTTGTTACATACCCAATAGTAACATATATGTACACATCAAAACATATGCTCGAGAATGCTCATAGTAGCACTACTCATAATAAATGGAAACTTTGGAAATTGGGAAACATCCCAAGTGTTCATTTATGGAAGAATGGATAAAGGAAATCGTAGTATGTTAATGTGATTGAATACTGCTAAATTAAGTTTAGCCTTCAGCTGCCTCCTTACATATTTTAAGTCCAGGATAAAAGTTTCTCCATAGAAACTGAACTGTAACCTGACTAGATGCATCAGCAGACTGTACCTTACTCTTGTACCAATCACTGAGTTTCAGGTGATCAAAGGTGGCCAACTGTTCAAACTGTGCTATAACCAGCCCAGCATTTCCAAACCTCACTTTCCTTTTTCTGTCCATAAATCCTCTCTGACCATGCAGCAGAAGTCGCTTTGAACCTATTCTGATTAAGAGGTGGAGGGCTGCCCGGTTCTTTAATTTCTCTTTTCTCAATTCTACTCTGTTAAACATGATTTGTCTAAAGTTTTTTGTTGTTGTTGTTGTTAATGGAGTTTTGCTCTTGTTGCTCAGGCTGGAGTGCAATGGTGCAATCTCAGCTCACCACCGCCTCCTGAGCTCAAGCCATTCTCCTGCCTCAGCCTCCCGAGTAGCTGGGATTACAGGCATGTGCCATCACACCAGCTAATTTTGTATTTTTAGTAGAGTTGGGGTTTCCCCATATTGGCCAAGATGGTCTTGATTTCTGGACCTCGTAATTCACCCACCTCAGCCTCCCAAAGTGCTGGGATTACAGGCATGAGCCATGATGCCTGGCCTAAAGTTTTTCTTTTAACAGTACTATACAGGAATGAAAATGAATGCACTACAGCTATATGCAAAAGCATGTTTGAATTTCACCTAAGTGTTGAGCAAAAGAAACCAGACACAAAAGATTCTATTATATAGTATAGAATTCAAAATCAAACAAAATTAACATACAAAGTTACAATATGAGGGTGGAGTGCTGGTAATAACCGTTTTTTTAATCTGGGTGTTTGGTTCATAGATATGGTTGCCGCATAGTTATTTACTGAGCTGTAATTTTTGATATGTATGCTTTATACATACACATTTCACTTCAATCAAAAGCAAAACATACATACAAATGTACTCTATATTTCATGGGTGTGTATTACATGTAAAATATGGAAATGGTCTTGAATTATACACACCAAACTCATCACACTCATGGAATAATTGCTTAGTTGGGGTGGTGGAAGGGACCAAGGTTGATGGGATCAAGGATGATGGTTGAAGTGAACTTAAGCTACCTCTGTGATGCTTTAGTTATTTCAAAAGGGAAAAAGAAAAGGCTAGAAGCAAATCTATTAAAAATTAAATTGATACTTCTGGGCAGTAGAAAAAGGTAGAGGGTATTATATTATTCATTATTCTTTATTTTAAGAACTTAAAATGTTTTTAAAAAATAAGAAAAACAACATTCTAAAGGGCAAAATTTTAACATCAAAGAGCCGCTCAATTTGAGAGAAATATTCATGGATTACAGGTGAGCCCTAAGAAAAAGACATAATTTTTCCGAGTTGTTTTAATAAGAGTAACATGTCTTTACAATCTTTATGCAACAACTGAATTTGGAGAATAAAAAGAAACAATCATGTTAGCTATACCCGTCACCCCCTCCACCCACTGCTACTAGATGCCACAAAAATTCCCTGGACGTTCACAATGCCATTTGTTCTATTGTTATTAAGAAAACTGAGGAAATCTTGTTTGCTTGCAGGGACACAAATGTTAGCGTCCACCCACTTCTGGCTAAGAGAGCCACAGAAACAGAGATGGATTAAAATGATATGGAATAAGATGAAGCTTAATCTTCTCATCTGAAGAACGAAACTAATATTTTACAAATAAGGTGGAAGCGTTGTGAGCCCTTTGGGCCCCTCAAACATAGACTTTGGCAAAAGCCTTCGCTGGCCCTGGGCAAGTAGTGCACGAAGTGCCAGAGGCTAAGTAGGGCTGTCTGCAGCTCTGCACGAAGCTTGGCCAGGAGGATGCTCTGGCCGACACAATTGACTTCCTGGTCTCTGCACTGAGATAAAGCCATCCTCAAGGAAGAATGCCAAAAATAGGACATCTTAGAATACAAAGGAAACAAACATTGTTTTTTCCTGACATGGATCCTCTTGATTTGGGCTGCGAAAAGATATCTTAGCCCCCTTAAGAGAACATCTCCCTCCCGATAGAAAGAAGTGGGAAAAATGCAGTTCCATCTGTGAGCCATCTGATTTTTAGACTGGACATTTCTGAGGCTCAGAGGCAGCTTTTTGACCATGGTCAAAAGCTAGCAAGCCACTGGATTTCAGGCATCAGCACATTTTCCAGTGTCTCCAAACACCTCCAAGGCAGCTTTTCATGTCAGTAATTTACAACAAGAAGTTTTAATTGCTATTCTTGTCCTGTGTCTTCGCTTAGCAGTGAAAACTGTGTGGCTAATTGTTTACTTCACCTGCCCAGTCCTGATGGAGGGTGAGCTATAAGCGAACAGGCAGACTCAACCAGTGGACAGACAGATTTGTGATCTGGCCCAGAAAACGTCCACTCTAAAGACAAAGTCCTGGCATAGGGGATGAAACACGTTGTGTTGATTTGTGCTCGTTTGCTGCCTCATGCTTTGTCCAGGATTGTTTTCTTCCCCTTTGATCTGGAAGTTGCTTTTTGCAGGCATCTCGTGAGTAGAGAGAATGGTCTTCCAGGAGCTCCCTCCTAATTCTCTAAGGATTCGATTTCTTGCTCTCGTACAGTCATTTTCATGCACATTTTGCAAAACATGGAAATAGATGCATCCGTCTGCTTCCAGAAGTGCTGCCCCTTGTCAGGGAGCTGGGCAGGCCCGTCAGTCCTGTTTTCAGCATGGACTTCAGCTCCATACCCACATCTGCGGAATTCGTTTCTACGACCTCTTGTCTGTGTCCAGGCAGCTGCCAAGGAGGGAGAGAGTCACTAAAGGAGAAAAAAGAGGGAGGGGGGAGATGAAAGGGAGGGAGAAAGGGCTGAGGGGATTGAGGAGCATGACGTCCTACAGGGAAAGGAGAGGAAGACCGATGGAATGTGTCTGTGACTGGAAATTAAGGAGCTAGTTTTCCCTGTGGCTGGAAACTGGCCCTGAAAGCAATCCCTGGGGAAAAGTTTGGGAAACTAAACTTTGAACCAGTGTTTTGGTTGGGGGAGGAATGTCATGAATGCCTCCTCTTTAATACTTGCATCTCCTTGACAAGTAGAAAATACGGAGCCCTGGCCAAGGTTGCGGATAGGAGGGTCCATGCAGGAATCGTGCAGGTATCAATAGTCCCTTGATTCTGTGGCTTCGAGCGCGAACGCCACGCCACATGCCTTTGACCTTAGTGCCAACTGAAATCAGAATTTGAAGCTCCTTGACAATGGGGCATCCCAGTCAGGCGAAGATCCGAAGTTAGACTATTTGGTGTTTGATAAGAAGGCATAGCCAGGGATCATGACAAGGAGAGCCCCAGAAAGACCCACAGTTCTGCCTCTGTTGCCTAAAGCACATTGACAGTGAAGAAAGGTGGGCAGCCAGCACAGGCCAGCGAGCACTCTTCCATGGTGCCTTTCCGAGTCATTCAAATCAGCCTTCCTGAATCCCCTGAGTCGATGTTGTAGGGGTCACACATACGTACGTAAAAGGAAAATAAAATTTCAGGACCTTCCAAATTTATTATGCCAGAGGGAAAAATTAAGACCTGGAAACTGACGCAGGGAACGTGGCTGTTTTTCTTCTCTGGTCCACGGCCATCATCACTTTCTGACTTTTGTGTTGCAACGCTGTATATTAACCAGACTCTCTATTCTTCATTCAAACCTGGGCTAAATGAAGTGGAGGTAAGGACCCTTGTTATTGTTACCTCTACAATAAAATGTTAAACAACTCTCTTAGAGTGTTCAATCAACAGTAGCCAATCAAATCTTATATTTGTATATTAGCTTTTGTATGGAAAATGTTGTAAGTCTATGCAGCACGTCCATTTTGCCTACGTAAATGATCCTCATTTTATCCAATGCAGAAAACACTGATCACCTTTCCCCAGCTTAGCTTTGCTCCCCAGACAGCCGCCCACACTTTTCTCTTGAATAATAAACTACTCTTAAAATTAGATTCTGACCCTTTTGTTTCATTTAAGCTGACACATACGTCATTTAGGATATGTGTGACTGGTTACCATGTGGCATTTTAAAGTCCTATTCTGGACCTGGAGGGATAAACGGAAGATGTTGCACCGTAACCAGATCTCAGTCTCTACTCTTGCCAGCCTTGCCCACTAACCAGGTCCCTTGGGTATCAGTGAGCAAGGGGGCCCCCCAGTGCAGCCCATAAGGTCAGTTCCAGAGGCACAGAGCAGGATGGACAAGAATAAAAACGCACCTAGAAGAGCAAAGGAAGCTGACCCAAGGCACTGCCTCGCTCTCAGTCCTGGGAGAGTCTCCGTTGGTGCCCCTGGAGGCAGAAGAGATCTCTGCTCTTATGCCACAGAACAGATGGACATGACATTTAGGTTCATCCGATGACCTGAATGGAAGGCGAACAAGCCCATATGGCATCACCTCCAGCCTGCATTGCTGTCCACAAGTGCCGGTGATGCCTCCAGCTGTTATCAGAGGCCAGGGGACCCTCCGTGGGCGTCTGAAGGATGTACAGCTCTGCCAGGTCCATAGCCCCTTGCAGCAGTCCCCATGCCAGGCATCCATGCTAGGCCCCCTGAGATTTCAGCTAGGCGATGTTCTCCAAAGGTTTTCTTTTTTAAATTTTGTTTTATTATTATAATTTAAGTTCTGGGGTACATGTGCAGATTGTGCAGGATTTTTACATATGTATTCACATGCCATGGTGGTTTGCTGCATCCATTCCCCTGTCATCTACATTAGGTATTTCTCCTGATATTATCCCTCCCCAGTCCCTGCCAACCCCCTGCTATCCCTCCCCTAGCCCCCCATGCCCCAACAGGCCCCAGTGTGTGATGTTCCCCTCCCTGTGTCCATGTGTTCTCATTATTCAACACCCACTTATGAGTGAGAACATGCGGTGTTTGCTTTTCTGTTCTTGTGTTAGTTTGCTGAGAACGATGGTTTCCAGCTTCATCCATGTCCCTGCAAAGGACATGAACTCACCCCTTTTCACAGCTGCGTAGTATTCCATGGTGTATATGTGCCACATTTTCTTTATCCAGTCTATCATTAAGGATTATAAATCGTTCTATTATAAAAACACATTCACATGTATGTTCATAGCAGCACTGTTTATGATAGCAAAGACTTGGAACCAACTCAAATTTCCAAAGCCTTTCTAAGGAAAATGTCCTTTACCACCAAAGCAGTACCTATGGCGCTATGTTTGTGCTGCCCTAGCTTGGACGGTGTGTCACAGGACTGCACATGGCAGTGCCTCTCCCATGCTCCCTCCCACTCCCCTCTGTCTCTTGGCCCTCATTCTCCTCCTGTCCTTCCCTTTGTCTCTCCTTCTCCCATTTGGTTCATCACTGCCTCGCCTTCTCCCTCAATTGCTTGCAAGAGATTTTGAAAGAGTGGGGAGTAAGAAACAGGTAAAGACCAAGTAAGGTTGTAGAGCAGAGAGAGGGAGGAAGGACCTGGAGCTTCTGCTGAGCTGTCTCTGTATTCTCTTGCTTTGAACAAATGACCTCATTTCCCAGGGCATCTGTTATGAGAATTCTTTATGACGTTCTATACCAAAGTTCTCCATGATTCTATGACCAGAAGCCGGTCCACGAGCTCTCTAATAAAGTACACCACTCCTGATCCACCTGCTGCCTTGGAAAATTCTTCTAGAGTGACTTCAGCTGTTTGTTGTACAAGTCTGGAATAGTGGGCTGGGAAGGAGAGTCGTGAAGGAAATGATAGGTAAACTGCACGGCCCTGCCCTCCCCTACCTGCCCTGGGCTGACCAGGCTCCCGGGTGAAGCCGCACACTACTGGACACTTCTCCTGAAACCAGGTCCTATGGCCCAGGCCTGGTGTCCTCTGATGTGACTTGCTGCCAGGCCTTCTTTTTATTTCCACTGAATATGGCCCGTTCCCCAAAAGACTGGCCTTTGACCTCTAACCTGTCCACAAATTGGGTTTTTCAGTCTCTAAATTTAGCTCTCATATTCTCAGAATCAAAAGTAACTTAGTTAAGGGTGTGATTTGCCTGCCTGCACACATGTGCCCCAGAGCCTTCTTTATCAATTGTGTGTTTATCACATGGGCATTTTGTTGTTTAACCAAGAGAAGTGATTCTGGTAGTACTTCCTTCAAGCCAGACAGGCAGAAGTTCATGCAGATAAGAAGCAAGCATATTAGGGTAGGTGAAACCTTTCAGTGGAATGTCCTGGGCACCATACCCACCATTCCATACAGCCACAGTACCCCATAGGGGCCAAGGTGGGCTCTGTATCCTTCCTGGAGCCAGCCTATTTTTTTGTTTGTTTGAGATGGAGTCTTGCTCTGTTGCCCAGGCTGAAGTACAGTGGCATAATCTCAGCTCACTGCAACCTCTGCTTCCCAGGTTTAAACAATTCTCCTGCCTCAGCCTCCCGAGTAAGTGGGATTGCAGGTACACACCACCACACCTGGCTAATTTTTCTATTTTTAGTAGAGACAGGTTTTGCCATGTTGGTCCGGCTGATCTCGAACTCCTGACCTCATGATCCACCTGCCAAGCCTCCCAAAGTGCCGGGGTTACAGGCATGAGTTTTATAAGAATTGAGAATAGCAAGGAAATTTTAGATATGGTTGAGGAGCCTTTAGAACTCTTCAAAATCTAATCTTTTCTCTATTGATTTTTTTAAAATAGACTTGTTTTAAAGAGCAGTTTTAAGCTCACAGCAAAATTAAGTGGAAAGTAGAGAAAGTTCCCATATCCCCCTCCCCCTGTATATGCACAGCCTTCCCCAAGATCAACAACTCCCACCAGAGACATCCATTTGTTACAATCAGTGAACCTGCGTTGGCATACCATAATCACCCAAAGTCCAGAGTTCACATTAGAGCTCACTTTTGGCATTGTGCATTTGATGGGGGGCAGATGTCTAATGACATGCATCCTCCATTGTTGCTTCGTATAGAATAGTTTCACTGCCCTAAAATCCCTGGTGCTCCTCCTCTTCATCCCTCCCTCCCCACTAACCTCTGCCAACCACTGATCTTTTTACTGTCTCCATTGCTTTGCCTTTCTGAGAAAAAATGCAATATCTGTGAAGCACAATAAAGCAAGCACAATAAAACACCATATACCTGAATAAAAAACTCTTAAAACTCAACAAAAGTAAACAACAGACTCTTAACTCTTGCCATACTCATACACTTGTCTTTCACTTGGTAATATACATTTAAGGTTCTTTCACACCTTTTTGTGACTTGGTAACTTATTTATTTTTAGCTCTGAATAATATTCCATTGTCTGGATGTATCACAGTTTACTCATTCTCCTACTGAAGGACATCTTGGTTGCTTCCAAGTTTTGGCAATTATGAATAAAGCTGCTATAAACATCCAGGTACAGGTTTTTGTGTGGACATAAGTTTTCCATTCATTTGGATAAATATGGAGTGCAAATGCTGGATCATGTGGTAAGAGTCTGTGTTTACTTTTGTAAGAAGTGCCAAACCGTCTTCCAAAGTACCTGTACCATTTTGCATTACCATAGTGAATGAGATTTCCTGTTGCTCTACATCCTTACCAGCATTTGATGTTGTCTGTGTTTTGAATTTTGGCCATTCTATTAGGTGTGTAGAGGTATTTCATTGTTTTAATTTGCAATTCCCTCATGATGTAATGTGGAACCCCTTTCCATATGCTTATTTGCCATCTGTATATTCTTTTTGGTGATGTATTTTGACTTGTTTTTTAATTGAACTGCAGGTTTTCTTATTGTTGAGTTTTAAGAGATTTTGTTCAGGTATGTGGTGTTTTATTGTGCTTTGCTTTATTGTGCTTCATGGATGTTGCAATTTTTTCTATCCACAAAGATAGAAGGCTTGTGGCCACCCTTCTTTGAGCAAGTCTGTTGGTGCCATTTCCCCAACAGCATTTGCTCACTTCATGTCTCTGTGTAACATTTCAGTAATTCTCAAAATATTTCAAAAAATTTTATATTATTTTATTTGTTATGGCGATCTTTCAACTTAGTCACCAGCTGCATTAGCCCCTAACAGAAGAGTCATATCCTTTGAAACTCTGAAGCCAGGCATTGACTTCTCCTATCTATGAAAGTCCTAGACAGCATCTTCTTCCAATAGAAAGCTGTTTTATCACATTGAAAATCTGTTGTTTAGTGTAGCTGCCTTCATCAGTGATCTGAGCTAGATCTAGATCTTCTGGATAACTTGCAGTTTCAGTGATCTTTGATGTTATTATTATAATTTTGGGGGGATACCATGAACGGCACCCATATAAGATGGTGATATCGATCAATCAATGTGTGTGTTCTGACTGCCCCACTGACCATCATTCCCCATCTCTCTGTCTCCTCAGGCCTCCCTATTCCATGAGACACACACTCTTAAAATTAGGCCAATCAATAACCCTACAAAGGTCTCTAAGCATTCAAGTGAAAGGAAGAGTTACATATCTCTCACTCTGAATCAAAAGCTAGAAATCAGTACTCTTAGTGAAGAAGGCATGTCAAAAGCTGAGACAGACAAACAGCTAGGCTTCTTGCACCAACCACATAGCCAAGTTTTGAATTCAAAAAAAAGTTTTTGAAGGAAATTAAAAGTGCTACTTCAATGAACACATGGATTATAAGAAAACAAAACAGGCTTCTTGTTGCTTTGGAGAAATGTAAGTAGTCTAGACAGAAGATCAAGCCAGCCACAAAGCCGCAACATTCCCTAAAGGCCAGCTGAATCCAGAGCAAGGCCCTAACTCTCTTCAGTTCTATGAAGGATGAGAGAGGTGAGGAAGCTGTAGAAGAAATTTTGAAGCTAGCAGAGGTGGGTTCATGAGGTTTACGGAAAGAAACCATCTCCATAACTTAAAAGTGCAAGGTGGGGCCGGGAGTGGTGGCTCTCACCTGTAATCCCAGCACTTTGGGAGGCTGAGATGGGCAGATCACAAGGTCAGGAGATGGAGATTATCCTGGATAACACCGTGAAACCCTGTCTCTACTAAAAATACAACAAATTCATTGGGCGTGGTGGCATGTGCCTATAGTCCTCGCTACTTGGAAGGCTGAGGCAGGAGAATCGCTTGAATCTGGGAGGCAGAGACTGCAGTGAGCTGAGATCACACCGCTGCACTCCAGCCTGGTGACAAGAGTGATACTCCATCTCAAAAAGAAAAGTGCAAGGTGGGCCGGTTCGGTGGCTCACACCTGTAATCCCAGCACTTTGGGAGGCTAAGGCGGGTGGATCACCTGAGGTCAGGAGCTCAAGACCATCCTGACCAACATGGAGAAACCCCATCATCTCCACTAAAAAATAAAAATTAGCCGGCTGTGGTGGCACATGCCTGCTGTCCCAGCTACTCATGAGGCTGAGGCAGGAGAATTGCTTGAACCTGGGAGGCAGAGGTTGTGGTGAGCTGAGATCCTACCATTGCACTCCAACCTGGGCAACAAGAGCAAAACTCTGTCTTGGAAAAAGAAAAGTGCAAGGTGAAGTAGCAGGTGCTGATGTAGAAGCTGCAAGTTATCCAGAAGATCTAGCTCACATCATTGGTGAAGGTGGCTACAGTAAACAACAGATTTTCAATGTGATAAAACAACCTTCTATTGAAGAAGATGATGTCTAAGACTTTCATAGATAGGAGAAGTCAATGTCTGGCTTCAAAGCTTCAAAGGACATGACTGTCTTGCTAGGGGCTAATGCAGTTGGTGACTAAGTTGAAGCCAGTATTCATTTACCATTCTGAAAACACTAGGACTCTTAAGAATTATGCTAAATTGACTCTGCCTGTGCTCTATTGATGGAACAAAGCCTGGATGACAGCACATGTCTTTTTTTTTTGAGACAGAGTCTCACTCTGTCAAGCCAGGCTGGAGTACAGTAGCACGATCTTGGCTCACTGCAATCTCTGCCTACCAGGTTCAAGCGATTCTCCCACCTCAGCCTCCCAAGTGGCTGAGACTACAGACATCCACCACTACACCTGGCTTATTTTTGTATTTTTAGTGGAGACAGGGTTTCATTTTGTTGGCCAGTCTGGACTAGAACTCCTAACCTCAAATGAGCCGCTCATCTTGGCTTCCTATAGTGCTGGGATTACAGGCGTGAGCTACCATGCCCAATCAGCACATCTCTTTATAAGCATGGTTTACTGAATATTTTTAAGCCCATATTCATCCTGCAGCCCATAGATTAGGAGCAATTTTGACTTTCAAGTCTTATTACTTAAGAAATAACAGTTTGTAAGGCTACAGCTTCTAAAGGTAGTGATTCCTCTGATGGATCTGGATGAACTAAATTGAAAACTTTCTGAAAGGAATTATCATTGTAGATACCATTAAGAACATTTGTGATTCATGGGAGGAAGTTAAAATATCAACATCATTAAGAGGAGTTTGGAAGAAGTTGTTTCCAACCCTCATGGATGACTTTTGAGGGGTTCTGGACTTCAGTGAAGGAAGTAACTGCAGATATGGTGGAAATAACAAGAGAATTAGAATTAGAACTGGAGCCTGAAGATGTGACTGAATTGCTGCAATCTCATGATCAAACTTGAACAGATGATAAATTACTTCTTATGGATGAGCAAAGAAAGTGGTTTCCCGAGTGGCACCTACTCCTGGTGAAGATGCTGTGAACATTGTTGAAATGACACAAAGGATATAGAATATTACATAAATTTAGTTGATATAGCAGCAGCAGATTTTGACAGGATTGACACCAATTTTAAAAGAAATTACTCTGTGGGAAAAATACTGTCAAACAGCATCACATGAAACAGATAAATCTTTCATGGAAGGAAGAGTTAATTGATGCAGCAAACTTCATCATTGTCTTATTTTAAGATATTGCCACAGCAATCCCAATCTTCAGCAACCAGCACCCTCATCAGTCAGTAGCCATCAACAACAAGGCAAGACCTTCCAGCAGCTAAAAAATTATGACTTGCTGAAGACTGATGATTGTCAGCATTTTTCAGCAGTAAAGTATTATTAATTAAGGTATGTGCCTGTTTTTAGACACAATGCTGTTGCAGAATTAATAGACTACAATATAGTGTAAACCGCTTTTATATGCACTGGGAAACCAAAATTTTGTATGCCTCCTTTTGTTGCACTGTTCACTTTATTGTAGTGGTCTGGAACTGAACCTGCAATATCTCCAAAGTGTGCCTGTATATTCTGGATAAAAGTCTTTCATCAGCCATGTCTTTTGTAAATACTTTCTCCCATTTGGTGGTCTCAGATCTTATTCTGAGTATTCCTTTGACTTACAGAAAGTAGTTGTTTTCGCTTACAGAAGGAAAGGGGAGGATCACGCTTTTGAATTTGCACGGTGAAGGACTTAGAGGTGATTAGTAATCATAATCCCAAAGGAGCTGGGTAGTCTGCAATAAAAGTTAAGGAAATTGTGTTTGTCCTATCCTAAACATTTTCAGGGGATTTCATTTTTTCAAATTTTTTTTATATATGACTTTTATTTTTTAACATAACTATAGTATATCAGACCGCTCAAACCCCCACATTTCCTCAATACCATCAATTTCTGTTCAATTTTTCCTGGTTGTCTCAAAATGGGTGTTTTTTTTTTTTCTTTTTCAAGAATGTCTTGGCTATTCTTGGACATTTGCATTTCCATGTCCATTTTATTTTATTTTTATATATTTGGGGATGCATATGCATTTTTGTTACATTGTGGATACATTGTGTGGTGGTGAAGTCTGGCTTTTAGTGTAACCATCACCTGAATAGTGAACACTGTCCCCAATAGGTCATTTCTCATCCCTCAGCACCCCCACTCTCCCACCTTTTGCAATCCAATGTCTATTATTCTACTCAGTATGCCCATGTATACACATTGTTCAGCTCCCACTTATAAGTGAGAAAGTGCGGTATTTCACTTTGTTTCTGAGCTGTTTCACTTAATATAATGGCCTCCAGTTCTATCCACATTGCTGCAAAAGACATGATTCTATTCTTTTTTTTCCGGCCTAGAAGCATTTCAAAATCAGGCATTTTAAAATGTCTGTACCAGTTCCACAATGATTTCATTTTTAGGATAACTGCATTAATTTCCATTTAATACTTTTACTTGCATCTTATGTTTTAATAATTATGGTACATCCAAATCATTTGTAGAAATATGTTTGGAGTTTTGGAAAAAGTCTAGATCTTGGGTAGTAGCATTTTCTTAATGTAAACATTTCACCTGAACTAGAGAATAATGCTCAGCTCCACTCTTGAAACTGGTATTAAGCAACAGAACTATACAAATAATTCTAAAGCAGCCATGGGTCTTATACCAATGTTATCTGCATATAAATACTTACATATGGATATATCATTCACTTGAAACCAACTCAAACTTAGATAAACTTTCACCACTTCAGCCATATTGGAGGAAATACCACTTTGAATCCATTGAAAGCTAAAAATACAAAGTCTATTTAAAAGCTTATTCAATCTTTTGGAAGTCATAACTCTAAGTGAATATTTCATTGTGCTATCTATGGTTCTAAGCAAATATTTCACACAAAAGCCCATAATGAATAAACAAACATTACATACAAAGAACAACAATAAAGATAGGGGTTTTTTCATCAGTAGCGATGCAAGCCAGGAAGCAATAGACAACATCATTATAATGTCAGAAGAAGACCAGCCTGGCTAATATGATGAAACCCTGTCTCTACTGAAAATACAAAACTTAGCCAGTCATGGTGGTGCACGCCTGCAGTCCCAGCTACCCGGGAGTCTGGGGCAGGAGAATCACTTGAACCAAGGAGGCAGAGGTTGCAGTGAGCCGAGATCATGCCACTGCACTCCAGCCTGGGTGACAGGGCTTTCCGTCTCAGGAAAGAAAAAAAAGAAAAAAGAAAATATCTATCAAAAATAAGCAATAAGACAGTTTCAGGAAAAAAAAAAAAGCCGAATGAAATTGTTTCTAGCATAAGTCCACCACAAGAATACTAAAGAAGTTTCTTCTGGCTAAAAGTGAATATCATTCGATGGAGAAATAAAGAGAACTGGAAAGTGAAACTTTGCTATACCTAATTTTTCTTTCCTCAGTTTCTTTCAGAGATAACTGAACTATTTAAAGCAAAAATAATAACAGCATATCATGAGCTTTATTAAGAAGAAAAATGTAAGACAACAATAGAACAAAAGATGGTGACAGATGGAAATACACTGTTTTAAGATTCTTACGTGTAAAGACGTGTAGTATCAATTTAGGGTACATTGTAGAAAATGACCCTGTCTCAAAAAAAAAAGCAATACCAAAAAATAAGATACTTTTGAGGATAAATTTAACAAAATATGAACAAGACCTGTACACTGTTAACTATAACACACTGCAGAGAGACATTTTAGAAGACCTAATAGATAGGGACATTTATTCATGTATTGGAAGTTTTAATATTTTAACATATCAGTTCTCCTCAAATTGATTTATACATTTAACATTATTGCTTCCAAAATTCCAACAAAGTTTTGTAAAATTTATAGGCTTAATCTAAAATGTATATGGAAATGCAAAGGACCTAGAAGAGGCAAAACATTTTGGAAAACAGAAACATATGTAGTGGAATTACAATAATGGGTTTTCAAAACTTACCATAAAACCACAGTAATCAAAGCCATAAACAATTCTGCCATAAGAACAAACAAACAAATCAATAGAATACAATAGAGAGTGTAGGAATATCACACACACATATGTATTGTCAGTTGATTCTTGGCAATTCTACCAAGGGAATCCAATGATGAAAAAAAAACTCTTTTCCACAAACAATGCTAGAAAACCTGGATATTTACAAAGGGGAAAAAATAAATTCTGACATGTTTCACAGCATACACAAAAATTAATTTGAAATGGATTATAGACCTAAGTATAAGAGCTAAACTTTTACAATTCTAGAATAAAACAGGAAAAAATCATGACGTTAAGGAAAGACTTCTTACGTAGGTCATAAAAACGTGATCATCAAAGAAAAAAGAATAATAAATTTGACTTAATAAAAATTTTAAACTTTTGACTATCCAAATGCATGATTAAGAAGATAAAAATTCAAGACACAGCCAGGCACGGTGGCTTTTGCCTGTAATTCTAGCATTTTGGGAGGCTGAGGTGGATGAGGTGCCTGAGCTCAGGAGTTCAAGACAAGCCTGGACAATATGGCAAACCCTGTCTCTACTAAAAATACAAAAAATTAGCTGGGCACGGTGGCACACACCTGTAGTCCCAGCTACTTGGGAGGCTGAGGCATGAGAATTGCTTGAGCCTGGGAGACAAAGGTTGCAGTGAAGTGAGATCATGCAACTACACACCAGCCTGGGTGACAGAGCGAGACTCTGTCTCAAAGAAAAAAAAAATTCAAGGCACACTGGAAAAAAACATTGCAAGATGTGTAGCTGATAAAGGACTTGTATCCAGAATATGTAAACGACCCATAACTCAACAATAAGAAGATAACCTGGTTTTTAGAAAAGGGACAGAAAATTTGTTTAACACTTCACATAGAAGATAAGCAAATAGCAAATAAACATATGAAAAGATAAATATTTTTAGTGACTGGAAAAATGAAAATTAAAAGGGTAATGAGATGCTACTATATAGCTAGTAAAATGGCTAAAATTTAAAAGGATTGCAATACCAAATGTCGGCAAGTATATGAAAGAATTAGGGCTTTCATACATTGCTGCTGGTGGGTGCAACATGGTACAATCACTTTTGAAAACAGTTGGTGGTTTTTTAGAAAGTTGAACATACACTTACATTATACCATAAATCCCATTAACCATTTACCCAAGAGAAATGAAGACTATGTCTATAACAACACTCAGACATGAATATTAATAGAAGCCTTATTTCTAATTGCTAAGAAATGGAAGCAACCCAAATGTCCATGAACAGATGAATAAGCAAACAATATATGATGTATTCATACACTGGAACGCTATTCAGCAATAAAAAATTGATAGGTGCAGCAACTTGTATAAGTCTTGCAAACATTCTACTGAGCAAAAGAAGCTAGCCACAAGTGAGTATGTACTCTGATTTTACTTTGTGAAAACCTTGATCTGGCAAAACTAATTTATAAAGACAGAAAGCTGATCGGTGTTTGCCTGGCATCAAAAATGGGGAGAATTCACTGTGAGGGGATGCAAAAGCAAACAAACAAATGAACAAACTTTGAGGTGATGGAAATATTCTACATCATGTCATTGTTGATTAGGGGGTGATTACACGGGTACATACATTTGGAAACACATGGAACTGAAAATGGGTATATTATATTGTAGGTAAGTTTTAACCCAATAAGGTTAGATTAAAAGGAAGAAAAATACCCAGTGAGATATTCTACACAACTACTTGAATGGCTAAAATTGAAAGCACTGACACTACCTAGTGTTAGCAAGAAAGGAAGCAATGCGACTCTTACCCACTGTTCATTAGTGTAAAAGTCACTCTGAAAAACCATTTGGCATTATTGATCATATGTGTAACCTTTGACACAGAAATTTAAGTATATACCTAACAGAAATGTGTCCATACATTCACCAAAAGAATGTTCACAGCAGTATCGTGTGCAATAACTAAAACCTGGAAGTACGAAATTGCCCACAAACAGTAGAATAAATTAATAACTGGTAATGTATTCATATATTAGAATACGGCAATGAAAATGAATGCTTCTACGTGCAAGAAACACGGGTGAATCTCACAAGCTTACGTTGAGCAAAAGACAGCAGACACAAAAGTCTACATACTGTTTGATTACATTTATATAAAAATTTAACATGGAAAACTAATTCATGATGTTAGAAGTCAAGAGAGAAGAAGAAGGAAGGTTGCCGCTAGGAAGGGGGCATGAAAGGAGCCTCTGGGGGGCTGGGAACTTTCTATTTCATGACCCCGGTTGCTACCAGAGTATGGTCACTTTGCAGTGGCTCATTGAGTGAGACACTTACAGTTTGTGCATTTTTGTGTATGTATGCTTTATTCATGCATACAAAAACTTTTTTAAAAAAATAAAAAGAGATTTATGAGTAATGGACATCAAAAAAGCAGAAGTCTAGAGCTTTCTGCCATAAGTTTGCTGTTAAAGGTACGATGCAAAAAGGAAGGAAGCTTGCATTGTAGTCCTACCACTGAATGACATTTTTTGGATTAGAAAAGATTTGAGCATGCTCATATTCTGATTTTTTAAGCCAGTGAAAGAGAAGAATAATACTACAGGAGATAAATGATTAAAATGATGAATACTGTTTTTTAAAAATGATGAAGTAGGGGGCCAGGGATGGTGGCTTACGCTTGTAATCTCAGCACTTCGGGAGGCCCAGGCGGGCAGATCACCTTAGGTCAGGAGTTTGAGACCAGCCAGGCCAACATGGTGAAACCCCATCTCTACTAAAAATATAAGAATTAACCAGACGTGGTGGCGTGTGCCTGTAATCCCAAGCTACTCAGGAAGCTGAGGCAGGAAAATCACTTGAACCCAAGAGACGGAGGTTGCCGAGATGGCACCACTGCCTTCCAGCCTGGGCAACAGAGCAAAACTCCGCCTCAAAAAAAGGAAAACAAAAACGATGAAGCAGGGGCTCAACGGGAAAGGACTAGGGCATTCGTGGACATACAAATCCTGTACAAGAATGACTCTTTTTCCTCTAAGTCTCAAAAAAAGAACATAATGATAGGAGCCACATAGGAAACCAATGAAAACATAAAGGAAGAGTTGGACATTTTGAGAAAAAACACCGAGGGGGTTTGTGGTCTGATGCAAAGCACAGCCACAGGCTGAGAGGCTTGGGATCTTAAGAGTGGCAAAAGGGGGCACATTCACCATAGGAAAGCGAGGGTCAGCTGCTTACAGATAAATGAAAGAAAAATTGAGTCCTGTTGAGGGTTGAGCTAAATTTGTAAACTACACATTTCAATTTTTTGTGTATCCCCTAAGTTCTGGGATACATGTGCAGAACGTACAGATTTGTTACATAGGTATATACATGCCATGGTGGTTCGCTGCACCTATCAACCTGTCCTCTACATTAGATATGTCTCCTAAATCTGTCCCTCCCCTGGCCCCTGATCCCCTGACAGGCCCCAGTGTGTGACGTTCCCCTACCTGTGTCCATGTGTTCTCATTGTTCAACTCCCACCTATGAATCAGAACAAGCAATGAAACTATACATTTCTTAGCATGTTGATTGGCACAATCATTTTCCCCGATACCCAAGCACGAGCCTTGAAGTCACTGTCTTATGACATTGTTTTATTCCTCCCATCTTCACGTACCTAACACTCCTTTCCTTTCTGTCTTCTGCAATGGAGACCCTAGCAGAGAAAACCTAAACTCCTGGAACACCTTCCCAGTGGGGTCTCTGCTTTTCATTTCTTCTTTTGATTTCTATCTCCCTAACAGGACACTTAGATATTGTCGTGCCCACATTCAATGACCTTCAGTGGCTGCTGGTATTGATTTCCAGTTAAACTAAAAAGTTTAGTGAGCGAAGTTCCCTTCTCATTTCAGCCCAGGATGGAATGAAGAGCACATGGGGCCTTCATAAACCAGACATGAGCTCAGCAGCCCTGGCCCATCCCACTGTCAGGCTCTCACCCTGGTGGGTATAAACTAATCACAGCTGGCAGGCATTGAGCACTTACTATGTATGAGACATTGTTCTAAGCACTTGGTGTGTGTTAGCCCATTTGAGTCTCACAACAATATCTGGGGTAGGTTTTCATTTTTTCATTTGGTAGGGAGGGAAAATGAGATCTGGAGAGGCCAACCGCCCCACTTAGAATCAGAGAGTGAGCACACCAGGATGCAAATCCAGGTAACTGGGCTCCAAAACCACATTTGTAACCATTAGCCTAAGAACAGGCATTGGCCTGGCTTCCAACATCTCTGTCTTTGAGTTTTTCCCTCCAACTTCAAAATCTGACTTTTGCAAACCACCTTCAGCATGGCCTGGGATGCTCTGAAGGCTGATTTTTCTTCTGGTTCCAGGTGCCACACGCTGTCTGGAAGGAGAATTCTCCCCTCCCCTCAGTCTATTGGTTCAGATCCAACTTCCTGCAACAGCTCTTTGTCCATGAGTCAACCTTGATGCTCCAAGCTTGGGAACTCAATGGTGTGCTAACGTTTCTGTCTCTCCTACTCAGTCTTGAGAAGTGGTTAATAATTTTTTAATGCTAGGAATAAGGAAAAGGAAGTTTAAAAAATGGAGAGCAAATCCCATTTTTATAAATAAGTCGTCTCCTAGAAGATTATTTTCATCTTCTTCCAGGCTCTATAGTTCTGGTTTTAACACAAAACTATCTTATGTATTTTACCCTGTTCTGTTGTATTTTACCTTTATGTATCTTACCCTGTTCTGTTAGATTGATTCTCACTTGAGAAAAAAAAAGAAAAAAAAAAGACTTGTCCTCTTTTCCCGTTGCTTTTCTTAAGAAATTCATCACTTGAAGAAAGAAATGTTTAAAGAATTGATTTTCCTGCCCCAGGAGGTTTGTTTTCCCTTTCTAAAGAGTTATTTCCCTTTTTCTTCTCAGAACATTTTTTCCAGGATTTTTAAAAACAAGTTAGAGGTTACAACAACCTTTTCTATGCTATCAAGGGATACTCTTAAGATTCCATTGTAGATCTAAACCTTATCAGTTTGAATAGTGTTGACCATTAAGAGAATTTGCCTGTCCAAGTTCAAAATCGTAGTTCAAAGATCAGTATACTATCTTTAGTCACAGGTTTTTGCTAATATACTGCAAACTAAAATGCTGCAAACCTTTGAAAGCTGTTTTATAGGCACTGGTCTGTCTATATAAGAAGTACTTAATGTACTTCCTTTCTTCTCACAAGACAGACCTGAAAGCCTTGTCATGAATAGCATGAAATCTCAACTTCCCACGCTTCAATGTCGAAGCCCTATCATAAAAACACAGAACATTACCCTTAAAACAAATTTCTCTCTGACTCCGGTGACACTGAAATGGACTGCAAACAATGGTGCTGGCAGAGTTCCAGGCTTCTGGACACTGCTTCTTAACATAAAAAGTGAGCTCTCAAAGGCTGGGGTTGTGTTTCTGAGGATAACAAATCCTTTAAATACTGTACACTTTTGTGTTTACATATACAAAGTAAAGCAGTGAATTGGGGCAATTATCTTTGTAATTCAAGTGCACTCTTTCCTCCCCACATACATATTTTGGCTTCAACTATCTGAGCATTTCAAACAAAAGGTATCCTTTTTCCCCTTGGATAATTGCTTCATTTCTCTGCTTTATCTTTTGTATGTAAATTCAAATTATTCCCAAGTCTGTATGTAGAGGTAAGAGAAACTTTTGCAAATAAATACTTTTGGAACCAACACTTCTCTGTTTTCTACCGGAGGGCCATGTAACACTGCACATATGGTTCAACAGAGCAGAGTCCTACCCAGGCAGGGATATCCAGTCTTGCAGCCTGTGCAGCAGGGATGATGGCAGAGGCCTTTTCCCCTTAGGGACTTGACAGAAGTTGTCATCCAGCATGCAGGCACACAATTCACCTGTGGCCTGCTCATTATCATCAGACGTGTTGACAGGCATGGGGCCTGGGAAGGAGGCGTCTTTCCATGCCAGCCAGTGAAAGGATGGGAGGCCCTGTCTCACAGCAGGAGTGAGACACAGTGCCAGCGTCATAGATGGGCATACACCTCCCAAGTCATGGACAGAAAGTCCCTCGATGCCTGTGGACTCTTTTGCAGGGCTTCCTCGTGTGGGGAGAGACTTGCAGAATGGGATTAGAAATTGTAGACTGGTCCCTAGTGTTGGACTGAAATACGATGTGATTAGCTGGTGACCCGAAGTCCCAGAGGAATCAGGCATCTTAATGAACTGACATCAGTTTAAGGAAAAAACAATCAATGGCTTGGTAGGTGAGCAATGCAGCCCATATTTTTGTTGTTTGGCCTTTTTACTAAGCCGTGAAAGGAATGTGTTGCTTTCTTTGAAAATGTGTATAGCTGAGCAAGCCAGGTCATACCTGTGATTCCAGCATTTTGGAAAGCCATGACAGGAGGATCACTTGAGGCCAGGAGTTTGAGACCAGCCTGGGCAACATGGCGAGACCTGTCTCTACGTACACACAAACATTAGCCAGGCAGGGTGGGGCATGCTTCTAGTCCCAGCAACTAGGGAGGCTGAGGCGTGAGGATTGCTTGAGCCCAGGAGTTCAAGGCTACAGTGAGCTATGATCATGCCACTGCACTCCAGCCTGGGTAATAGAGCAAGATCCTGTCTTAAAATGTGTAGCCATAGATATGGACTTCATCCCAGGAATCCTCCATGAACACTGAGTAAAAGAAAACTGTGTTTAAGTTACAATAAAGTCCATTCTCAGAACACTTACTAATAACCCAGAATCTCCAAAAATGATGGATTTTTCATGTTGTGAAACATAGATCAGGGGAGGATGACCGTAAACGACCTCACATGACCACAGGGAAAAACTGTATAATTTTTACTGCATTGTGGTTATAGTTTCAAGGTTTTAGACTGCACGTCTCTAAAATGTTATTATTTCCCTTAGCATGGAGCAAAAGAGTTTGTTGATTCCAAACCAACATAGAGTGAGCATGCATGGGTATATGCTGCTCGGAAGTCAATTCCTCCATTAATCAGCTGATAATGAAAACAAAATGCTTTGTTTCTATAAAGGGGGGAATCTATGGCGCCATATATCGAAGAGACATCGAGAGGCCCTGATTCTTTAAAACTATGAAGAACGAGGTGCCAGAATGGAGCTGGAGCCACTTAAGATGAGTGGCTGGGATCAAAGGTCTGTTATGAAGTCCCAGGAATTGTCAGCAGCTGATATGAGCAGAAGGATGAAAGGAAGATTATTTCATGACGCTGAGATTTTCATTTTCTGGTTATAAATCAGTATTTGTTTATGTCAGTTTACCTTAAAGGGAACATTTAGTCATGAGATATTTTAATATAATTTATTATTGCCTCACATCCAAAACACCAGAAAGAGGCCAGAGATACAAGACCCTGAAGGGAAAGAATCCCTGCTTAGAGGGCAGAGAACCGGTTCCATGCTCAGGACCGCCAGCTGCTGCTGGACACCTCCAGTATTTAATTCTCTTTCTCTGTTGATATGTTTGCAGATCCCAAAAAGTGATCCCTTGCTTACACTTACATCCCCAGCTACTTGCCTTCTGTCCTGCGCTGTCGTTTTCTTGCTCAAGTCCTCAAGCCTGTGTTTGAAGTCACCTCTCTTTCACCCGTTTATTCCCTTCTTCAACCCCTGGAATTCCTACCTCCACTTCTGGACAGCACCTGTACTTTCAAAATCTTCTCTGATCTCCTTCTCCCTCCTCTTGATCTTCCTCTTCTTCCTCCTCTCTCTCTCTCACTTCCCCCAGCTTTCTCCCCTCTATTCTCTGCCTGCCCTCCCTCCCCAATTCAAATTCAATGGTTTGATTGACATCTCATTCTTTACAACCCGTCTTTGATTTTGGACTTTTTATTTTTAGATAAGAGTTTCACTCTTGTAGGCCAGGCTGAAGTACAGTGGCACGATCTTGGCTCACAGCAACTTCTGCCTCCCGGGTTCAAGCGAGTCTCTTGCCTCCACCTCCCAAGTAGCTGGGATTACAGGCATGCACCACTATGCCCGGCTAATTTTGTATTTTTAGCAAAGACAGGGTTTCTCCATGTTGGTCGGGCTGGTCTCGAACCCCCAACCTCAGGTGATCCGCCTCCCTCAGCCTCCCAAAGTGCTGGGATTACAGGTGTGAGCCACCGCCTGGGGCCCTTAAGTCTCTATCTTTAGCTCTCTTCCTTCTCCCCCATCTTCTTTGCAAGACCCTTCGTTTACTCTATGATGCCATCTAAATTGTCATTTCCAGTATTACTTTCTTATGTGCCTACAGTCAATTCAGCTAACCTCAGCACGGATTGAGTATCAACCCCCGTGGCCAGCTGCCTATGAGATTGCTCTCACTATTTGTCCTGGTGATGCTGTGGGCTGCAAATGCCCAGTACTTGATATCTTCCCTCCTAAAATGGCCTCTCCTTCCCATCAGTCTCCTATCTGTTACCACTCATCCCCCTTCCCGTCTTTGAAGTGAAAAATCCTACTGTTTGATTATTTCCTATTCCTCAGTTATAATGTTTAAGCTGTCAGGTTTCTGACTTCAACAGCCCTCTTTGGTATAATCTTTCTTTCTTTTTTTTTTTTTTTTTTTTTTTTTTTTATTTTTGAGATGGAGTCTCACTCTGCCACCCAGGCTGGAAGGCAATGGTGTGATCTCGGCCCACTGCAACCTCTGCCTCCTGGATTCAAGCGATTCTCCTGCCTCAGCCTCCCTAGTAGCTGGGATTACAGGCGGGTACCACCACACCTGGCTTATGTTTTGTATTTTTAGTAGAGACTGGGTTTCACAGTGGGTTGGCCAGGATGGTCTCTATCTCCTGACCTTGTGATCAGCCCCCTCGGCTTCCCAAAGTGTTGGGATTACAGGCGTGAGCCACCATGCCCGGCCCAGTATAGCTTTTCTTTGTCCCCTCCCCAGCTCCAATTTTCATTTGGTTTCTTTCCTTTCAGCAGAGATTTCCATGACTCCTGTAACAGTGCTCCTTCTGCTGCTTCTTCCAGCACTAGGACAGTCTCTCACCTCCCACACCTACCCCTCCTCCCAGCACTGCAGCAGGCTGTAGCAGCATCTATAACCTCTCCAGAGAACTCACAAGTCTTCCTGTCCAGGCTGCAGGATACAGCAGAGTCCAAGTAGCCAGCATTTGATGCCTAATTCTGTGTCACAGTTCACCGAAGGCTTGCGTGTATATTCCTGTCATATTTTCCTCCTAATAGCCCTATGCAGTCTAACGAGCAAAGGAACAGATGAATTAACCACAGATAATGAAACCAGAGTTTAGGATGGTTCAATGTGTGCCCAAGGTTTAAAAGCTGGTGGCTGTAGAAGCAGGACTTACATCACTCAAGTCGCAGGGGCTGAGCCCAGAGTTCCCTTGTAGCTTTCAGAGGCTAAACAATGATCGCCTTGTTCTGCTGAAATCTCCCAATGGACCCTCACTGTCAGTGAAACAGAGACTAATTTTATTAACCTGGCTCTCAAGATGGAACCCTCCTGGTCTGGTTCCAAGTTACTTCTCTAGATTTATTTCCTGGAAAAGTAAACTTATATACAATATTCGTGTACCACACTCCAAGAAAAAAGTACCCCCTGCAACTCTTAGCTGATCCCCAGCTTCAACCTATTTTATAGCCAATTCTCCTTGCAGCAGCCAGAGTCGTCCTTCAGCAATGTGAATGAGCTCAGGTCACTGCTTTGCTCTACCTGCTCAAGATAAAATCCCAAGTCATTACTATGGTGCACCAAGCCCCACATAATCTGGCTCCGAGGTTCTCTTTAACTTCATCTCTGTAATTCACTTGCTTGGTAAGTTGCCACACTGGTTCATTCATGTTCCTTGGATACACCTGCTGTTCCCTCTGCAGGCCCTTTATGAGTGCTGGTCCCTCCACCTGTGATGCTCCATCCCGACACCTCCATGGTAGCCCCTGACACTTCCAGAAGATCTTTGTTTGTTACAAGGGCTTCCCTGATGACCCTCTTAAAAATATGTCTCTTGTCACTCTCTGCTCCTTATCCTGCCTTAATTTTTATTTATTTATTTTATTGGGTTTTATTTTTTTGTTGTTTTTGTTTTCGTTTTTTTGAGACACAGTCTCATTCTGCTACCCAGGCTGGAGTACAGTGGCATGATCTCAGCTCACTGCAACCTCCACCTTCTGGGTGCAAGCAATTATCATGCCTCAGCCTCCCAAGTAGCTGGGATTACAGACATGCACCACCACACCTGGCTAACTTTTGTATTTTTAGTAGAGATGAAGTTTCACCATGTTGGTCAGGATGGCCTAGAACTCCCAGACTCAAGTGATCTGCCCGCCTCAGGCTCCCAAAGTGCTGGAATTACAGGCGTTAGCCACTGCATCTTCCAGCTTTAATGTTATTCTCAGTGCCTAACACCACCTGGCACATTACAGTTTTGTTTGTTTAGTGTCTTTCTCCTGCTACTAAAGCACAAGCTTCTGGAGGGCTGGGACTCTGTGCGCTCAGTTTCTTCCTGCATCCCTAACACCCAGAGCCATACTTGCTGCACAGTAGCAATGCTGCTTGTTGTTTGTTGTCTCTACATTGTTACTCATGCTGCCTTTTCTGCCTGGAATTTGTGGAACACCCACTTTGCACCAGATCTTGCAAAAGACCCCAATGCCGTGTCTCTGCCTATCAATACCCAAGTCACTGCACAGCCAAATGTCATATTTTCCTGACCATCTTCAATCGCTTCATCTGCTAGTGGTCTACTCTTGTCTACACCCATCCCTTTTGTGACATTTATTGTCTCCTATCTGTAGTGAGGTTGTTCGTGTACCAAAACCAACTTTCATTGTATTTGGGACAGTGCCTGGCACAGATGTCAACACATAGTATTTGAATAGAGTAGTTTTTAGACATAAGTTATGAGAGCATAATTGTGTATTCAATTCAAGGTGTAAATAGAAAAGTAAATATAAGTGAAAAAGACTAGAACAGGTACAAGAGTGTAAGTAACAAAAGGAAGAGAAAAATGGAGGAAAAGCCCAAGAGAAGCAGAGATTTATTATCCTTTCAGAAAACACGCATCCTTCTTTAGGTTAATCCTTTTCCTTGAGAAAATGGCCTGGAGAAGATGACTTGTTAATTTCAGACGCCCTCAACTTCCATTTGTCTATTCGAAGTCAGCTGGGCGGCTGTGTGGGAGCTGGAAGGGCGGAGATAAGGACAGATGGCTATCACTGCTTGCAGTCTTCCGTGTGAGGAGCCCGTCCTGCCCGTGCCCATGGTTGTCAGCACTTTCCCCCACTGGCCCTGCTGACATTGTTCTGACACCCTGTGCACCACCAGAAAGTTCACTGACCCTTCACAAGCAGGGGTCACAGGTCCATTTCCCAGCGTCATCGGGGATCGCTCCAGGCTGTGTGCTGACCCAGCTCAGGGAACAGTGGCCAGCGATGTCAGCCAGCAGGAGCAGGGCAGGCCTCCAGGCAGGGGGAGTTGCAGACAATCCCAGAGCAAACCAAAACCTTTATTGCAAAGTCCTGGGTGGTGGCCTCTAAGGAGAACATAAGAAGCAGGAGGAGGGAGCAGTGACAGAGGGGGCCTCTCTGCAAGGGTTGCCAGAGGCGACAGCAGTGCGGTGTTTCCTGGTGAGCAGGTCAGATCAGCTCATGCAGTGTGGATGAGCCCCACAGACAGCAGGCTGAGAGCACACTCGGAGTGCACAGGTGGCTGCTCTGTCCGCTTTTCCAGGAGGGGTGGTGGCGGTTGCAGCAGCTGCTCTGGCTTTGTCCCCTGCTGACCCATTTACCCCAAGTCATCTGCACCCCTTTCTTCCCCACCCTTACCTCTCACTGCCTTCCATGAGAGGCAGTATGAACAGGCACTAAGTGTGGCATGTAAAAAGCCTCAAGTTCTCAAGAAGAGCCATCTAACTCCCCTGCACCTTGATTTCTCCATCTAGAATGAGTAGAAGAATACTTATCTGCTCTATGCCTCAAATGAAATGCTTATGAAAAATTGCTACTAAACCATCATGCATACAATACTCGTGTTTGTTTTGTATGCATGATGGTTTAGTAGCAACGGATAACTCATGTTATCCCGGCTTATTTATCCCTTATCTTCCACATCTTTGCTTACCTGCCCCTTTATAAATCTGCCATCATATGAGCAAATCATATCTGTAAAAATGCAATTAAGCCAAATATAAAGGTTTCAACCCATGAGAAGAGATAGCTTTGTGCTCATGTGTATAAACCAAAACCAAAATTTTATTTTTGTTCAGAATTTCAGGATATTACAAACATTATGCTTCAGTACCTAAAAATATTAGTTACTTAAAACTGATTGAAACAGGTCACACTGCTTTTGTGTCCATCACCTTTGTTGGGGGTGGGAAATGATGCTTCTTCAACAGATGTAAGTACCAAGGGTGGCTTTTACAAAAGTGGAGTCCCAGGTGGCTTTGTGAGGCGACTCTAAGTGCTAGTGGGAATTGTTCTAGACCAGCTTTACACCTTCTGTCACTCAATTTCTCCCTCTTGCCTACTTGTGATCCCCAAAATGTCACCATCAACTAAATAAGGCAAGAGTCCCAGGCTAGAATGAGAAGCTATGTTAACTCACAGGCACAATTTAACTCTAGCTCACGTCCAACTTAGAACAACTGTCTAGAGGATAGAACAGAAGAGAACAACTATTTATGTGTCTGACATAGAAAAGGAAGTTGTTAAAAGCTTTTTGTGAACAAGAAGAAGGAAGGAAGCAGTTAGACACTGCTTTTGGCCTCAAAGGGTTTCTGAGGTTTGAAGGGGGCACACTTACTCATGTTTGGTCCGGAGTTGGGCTTCTGTCTGGTGTGGGCTTCCTTGGACAGGTACAGTAAGAGTGCCTTACCTGGCCAGCCAAGGAGACAGCAGAGGGTGCTGGACACCTGCGGGGAGGAGGCGGGGTGGGGGAAGTAGAGTCACCCCAAAGGAGGAAAAAGCATTGCCAAGTAAGGTGGGGTGTTCTCTAATGCTATTACCATGTATGGCTCAACTTCATATGTGTATTAGATAGACAAGTAGGAGGTGCCATCTCCTATTTATTATGTCCTACTCTAATAAAAAAAAAAAAAAAAAAACAGTCTGAGCACGGTGGTTCACGCCTGTATTCCCACCACTCTGGGAGGCCGAGGCGGGAGGATCACCTGAGGTCAGAAGTTCAAGACCAGCCAGGCCAACATGGTGAAACCCCGTCTCTACTAAAAATACAAAAATTAGCTGGGCATGGTGGTGGGCACCTGCAATCCTAGCTACTCAGGAGGCTGAGGTGGGAGAATCACTTGAACCCAGGAGGCAGAGGTTGCAGTGAGCCAAGGTTGTGCCACTGCACTCCAGCCTGGGCGACAGAGTGAGACCGTCTCAAAAACAAAACAAACAAACAACACCACCAAAAAAAAAAAAAAAAACAAAAAAAAACCAGTTACCTTTTCTCAGATAGGTACTCTGCGTCAAGTGCTATTAAAGTGCTCTACATTTAAGCCTTACAGCAACTCTTGGAGGGAGGTCTACTTGCTTTTCCCATTTCACAGATGAGAAAACTGAGGCCTGGAGCCATTAAATTATCTGCTGCAGGGTTCTCAGCCAGTAGACGGCAGAACCAAGATTTGAGCCCAGGCCCTCAGACTCCAGGGTTCACTCTCTGAGCCAGATGCTGAGTCCCCTGTGCAGTTGTTTACGTAAGGCCCACAGAAGGGCCCCTCTTCTCGGACACAGACACAGCCAGAGCTACATTCTGACCCATATGGCACTCACCTGCCCGCCCCCAGGGTATGGTGTGGCTGCAGCTCATTTCTCTTTCATTCTCCTGGAGGCTACGGTTGTTTTCAGGAGTGCCCACAGCAAGGAGCTAGCCAGGGGAGGCTGGCTTCTCCACTCTGAAGTAGGAGCAGTCCATACAGCCACCAATGGGGAAGGGCCAGCAGGACCCAGTGGCCCTGAGGCCAGAGCCAGGCCCTTCTGACCCTCCCAGGCGGCACACAGGATGACAACTCGTTGCACTGAGGCTTTCCAACAGCTGCTTCACTTCACACACATACATGCACCTGTGCACATGCACACACGTGCAAACAGACATGCACACACGCACAAACACGCAGGAACACACCCAGGGAACAGAGTGATACGGTGACCCAGCCTCTTCCCAGTATCCACACAAGGAAGGTGGAAGGTGTTTCTTTGTGCTGACGTGACTGAACCTCCCATCTCTGTGTCATTTATGGGCCCCTGTTCTCTCTTGCGCTGGAAAGGTGGGCTCCTCTCCTGCTTTCTACCCAGGGCCCTGGCTCTGTGAAGGATGAGGCTTCCTCTCAGTTTTGAGACATAGAAATGCAAAGAAGAGGCCGGGATTGCATGCTCCTTGAGATGCTCAAGTAGGTGGAAGCTGTCAACCTAAGGGCTAGGGGCCCGCGGTTCTTCCCTGACTTTAGTGATTGTCTGAGTCCCTAAGATGTGAGCTGCAGGAGAACAAAGGCAATCTTTTGTCTATTTTTACATCTCCAATTCCTAGAGTAAGGGCTGGTGTATGGGAAGGAGGAAGGATGGATGGATGAGTCACACACCACCTTGCCTTCATGGGGTTTACGCTCTCTCCAGGAGGAGGAGACAAGGCCACTTCTTATGAGACATGGGGGGCCCTCAGGTGGTGAGGGGATTTGGATGACAGAAAAAGGACATCAGGACATCTGGTGGGCAGACTGAGGAAGACTAAACATTCTTGGAGACGGCATCTGAGGTGGCCATGAAGGACTGGTAGGATTGCCCTAGGCAGAGAAGCAGGTGTGAACAAGGCCCGCTACAGGAAAGCGAGCGAGTGTTCTGGAAACGGGAGGAACTTTCCTTCGGTTGGACCTCGAGGTGCACACATAAGAACGACATGTACCTATGCAACCATCCTGCATTATCTGCACATGTACCCCAGAGCCTAAAGTACAATTAAAAAAAAAAACACCAGAATCCGACATAATAAAACCCCCAGTGCAGAAGTCTCAGGAGGGCTGCTAGATCATTCTCTTTCTGCAGCCAGCTGCACCTCATCTTTCAAAGTGTATGTATCTTTAAATAAACTCTGCTCTCTATTTTCCTTCAATAAATTCTCTTTTTTGGCCAAAAAAAAAACAAAAGAATGACAGGGCCCGAGCAATGGTGGTGCTGGGGCCCAGCCGGGAGGAGGGCGCGGCCAGGCTGGCTGGGGGAGCAGGAAGGCCAGGGTGAAGGGGCCTCGCTGCCTTCCGTGTTTTCCCTCCTGCCTTTCTCCTCCCGTTCCGAGAATCAGTTCCTCTGTGTGAAGTGGACGAGGGGACTTTCCTACCCTCCGATCTGCACTTGCAACTAGACTGAGTGGAGCCTGTGACAATGGCTTTCCGTTTAGAACCAGAAATCGGGCTCCAGGAGGGCACACTCCTGGAGGAGGGAGAGAACGGATTGTGACCTATTTGTGGAAAGACTCTACGGAGACTGTAGCCATTCTAACTATATCAAACTTCAGTGGGCTGCTTTGATTTGTTAATAGGATAATCCTTTGTTCAGAACACACACACTGCGCCCCCAGAATCTGAATGATTCAACTGGATGCCAAAGTGGGGAATGCTAAAGTGTAAAAATCACTGGCAAGCCCGCAGAGGCTTCTAGGAATGAGGCAATTGAGTAAAAACGATTCTCCACGTAAAACATTAAAATGTTACAAATAAGGCTAGAGTCCCCTTTGAGGGACCCCTGCTCCAGTCTCTGCCCTCCCACCCCATTCTCTCTATTGAGTGGTCCTTCAATATCAGTCTGTTGTCTATATTTCCAGAATTTATTTCTATATATTTACAAATTTAGGAAATGCATATTTGTGGCCGGGCATGGTGGCTCACACCTGTAATCCCAACACTTTGGGAGGCCGAGGCCAGCGGATCACTTGAGGTCAGGAGTTGGAGACCAGCCTGGCCAACATGGTAAAACCCCCATCTCTACTAAAAATACAAAAATTAGCCAGGCATGGTGTTGCCTGCCTGTAATCACAGCTACTCAGGAGGCTGAGAGAGCAGGGTCAGGAGGATCTGAACCCCAGGGACAGGTTGCAGTGAGCCGAGATCACACCACTGCACTCCAGCATGTCGCTTGTATTTTCGTATACCTAAATGCATTGGTTATGTGGTTTTGAACTCATTTTAAAAGTCAGATGACAGAAAATGAAGAGGACACAGAGTACCTGCTGAAGCGGAAATAAGAAGCTCTTGTTTGCATTTTCCTTTTATGCTCAGATGTGGAAGGAGAAAGTTACTCTCATATTTTCCTGGCTTGGATGTCTTAGTGCCTTCTGGAAATCTCTGCTGGATACCCCTTTTCAAACAATCATTCCCAAGTCAGATAATTACGAACCAGAAATACGCAGACAGAGGAACGCATGCATGGCAGGTGGTCACCCATTCTGCTCATAGCCAGAGGTGGACATCTACCACCGCCTCATACTGCTAGAAGGACACTGGCTGCCCGGGCCTCCTGAGACTTGCATCTACCATTTCAATTAACATGGCACCGAAGTCAGTGATGACATCAGTGTCACGTAGAACTGCACTCAAATTTAGTCTCCAGCTAGCCGGATGGGCCTGTTCAAATTTCCCAACTTCTCTAGTCTTCCATTTTGTAAATCAGTAAAACAGAGGAGGTGATGATGATGAGGTGGACATTATTTTCATAGGGGTCTTTATTGCGTTAAATGAAATAATATGAGCAAAGCACCTAGCACCATCTAGCAATACAGACTCTCTCAATACATAGTAGCTGTTATCAAGTTTCCTCTCCACCTCCCATGTGCTTTTATATGTCCTGTAGTACAGAGTATGTGTTTTTGTGCATTTTTCAAGTTATTAAAATGTGCCAATAGCATGTTAGAGTACATGTCAATCATTCAGATATTAAATAGGTTAATCAGTTAAATTGATTCATGCTAGGTATTTTGTTAATGCAGAAAGCAATAAACTAAAAGAAAATAACATGACAGCGCAGCAGTGCATTTTCAAAAGTGGCTTCCATGTTAAGGCCTGAGTGTCCATCCCGTCTGCTCTTGACATGATCACCCTCCACGTTGCACAAGAACAACTCATTCATATTCAGAAAGATTAACCTGAGCTACTACAAGGTCTGTAATGGTGAGAAAAAGATCCGATTATTTTAAAAAGATCTTTTAAGGTACAAATATTTCTAATGCCTTTTTATATGATATATTGTAAAGGAAAGGGGTTGCTAGTGACCCCAAAATTCAGCATGCCAAAATGCTCCATTTTGCAAGGTTTTATTTTATGCAGACTTTATTGAATTGAGTGAGTGGAGAACGTCTAGGGATTGGAAGATTTCTGGCTGTGTGTGGCTGAACTGGCGTACATCACCACAATTCTTTTATCTGTGTTGTCCTCAAGACTGTCATTTGTCATTATCTATTGTTTGGGCCTCAGAGAACATAAAATATATAATCACCAGATAACATGCTCCACTTAAAGCATTTTTTCATGCATTATATTAACCCTGAAAATACTTCTATGAAGCAAATATTAATAGGCATAATTTACTAACTCCCTTTGATTGCTGGAGAAATGAGGGGCAGTAAGTAGTTGAAAGGCCACTGAAATTTACAACATGAGCTACTCCTCTCTCATTAATATCAGTATTTGGGGCCAGGTGTGGTAGCTCATACCTGTAACCCCAGCACTTTGGGAGGCTGAGGCAGGTGGATCACAAGGTCAGGAGTTTGAGACCAGCCTGGCCAACATGGTGAAACCCTATCTCTACTAAAAATTTAAAAAAATTAGCCAGGCTTAGTGGCATGTGCCTGTAATCCCAGCTACTCAGGAGGTTGAGTCAGAATCACTTGAACCCAGGAGGCAGAGGTTGTGCTGAGTAGAGATCATGCCATTACACTCCAACCTGCGTGACAGAGCAAGACTCTGTCTCAAAAAAAAAAAAAAACAAAAAACTGTATTTGGGTCTGCGGATGTCCCATCACCTCTTTGCTACCACATTGCCTTTGAAGATTTGCAAATAGCTGCAGTTCTGACTTCCCCGTAACCTGAATATGACTGACATAGGGGAGAATGACCATTTCAGGGAGGGTGTACTCCATCTCCTGGAGGGGAAGCACAGTAGCCCATTCACTGTGCTGAACCCTGAGTAACTCATAACACAGCTGCTGAGATAGATTTATGGCCAGTTGATGGATTTAAGGGCTGTTGGCTCTTTTGTTTAATTCATATTAATAAAGAAGCGGGCTATATAAAAATTTACTGTGCATGGAGAGAATCTATGAAGCATCACAGTGCAAGGATTATTACGTCTTGACAGCTCAAGAAGTAGGGTAGAACCATGCTTTCTTTCATCAGGTTTTGCAGTCTTAAAAGCAAGCATGCTTTGATGGAATTTACCCATAAAATTTGCAGGACAAAGTAAATTCCAGCAATCATATTAAATCCCTGTTCTCTTCTAACCCACCATAACCACCACCAAGAAATTACTTTTACCGCCAAGACATAATGGGTGTGTGTCAGTGGGGGGAGAAGGGGGTGCCTTTTTTTTTTTTTTTAAGATCATATGTAAACACTCCAAGGCTGAATTTTGGCAAGTTCTTTTGTCCAGGTTCTTAATTTATGCTGATATACATTGTGCATGCATCAGTTTACAGCTACTAAGGAGAAATCAAATCCCGACGATGCTATATAGTGGCATAAAATTCTTAAAGAACATCTGAACTTGTAAGGGACAGGATTCATCCTTATTTTCTATAGAAGCTCTCCTCTAGTATTAGGGGTTAGCTGGGTTCTCAGTGCATAACACTGAATATGAGATACAGGGGAAAGACACCTCATTGGCTACATATTTGCCGTATTTTAGGTACAACGTCTGTCTTATTGTACTTACCAACACAATGATGCTTCAAGGTATGATTGATGAGGAAACCAAGACCAAGAGAGGTTAAGTAACTGTCTCATCAAGGTCACCTTGACCACTTGTGGTGGGTAGAATTCTGAAAATGACTCCAAAGATGTTATGCTTTAATCCATGGAACTTGTGAACCTAATGCAATATCATTCCCATGATCATATCATATGGCTCCACTGACCTTCAAATAAAGAGATTATCCATGGCCCTAATTTAATCACATACATTCTTAAAAGCAGAAAGCTTTCTCTGCCTGATACTCAAGAAGTGAGGGAGGTTCAAGGCATGAAAGGGTTTGACAGATGTGCCCTTGCTGGCTCCAGGATAAAGGGTAAGAGGTCTACGTGCAAGAATAAGAGATAGGCCTCTAGGAACTGAAAATGACCGCAAGCAGGAAAACAGGGGCCCCAGTACTACAACCAAAGAAACTGCATTCTGCCAATCACCTGAATGAGCTTGAAAGTAGATTCTTTCCTAGAGCTACGGACAGTCAGCACCTTGAGCATGAGGCTGTTAGCAGAGAACCCAGTTGGGCCACACCGGACTTCTGACCTATGGCAATCATGAGATAATAAAGGGCTGTTGTTTTAAACCACTAAATTTGTGGGCATTTGTCATGCGGCAATAGAAAATGAATATAGCACGGAAGTGGAAGAGCTGAAATCCAAATGCAGCTCCACTTGGCTTCAACCAAGTGAATGATTCCAGCCTAATCACAAAACTGACATACATAGGTTAATACAGAAGACAGAACTAAATCACACCCAAAGCAGATTAGCAAAGCGAGCTCCTGGTTTGCATTCACCTCCACCCAATCCTTGACTTCATCCTCGAGAACAGCCGTGCTTCTGCTGTTGAACCTTACTCACCACGACTGCATTCGTGTCATTACCGTGACCTGTGTTAGGTCATGCTTCCCAGTTTCCAAAACACTTTCAGTTTCATGATCTCATTTTCTCTTCACAACAATTCTGCAGAGCAGATTAGATAGGAATAACTATCCTTGCTCTCTGGATGAAAAAGGTGAAGAGCAAGGCGTTAACTAATTTTCCTTATAGTCACCAAGTTAGTGAATAGGATAGCCAGGAACCAACTCTGGCTTTCTGCCAAGTACGGTCTTTCTCTAGGGATTTTTAAGAAACCAGCCTGCGCATGGTGGCTCACGCTTGTAATCCCAGCATTTTGAGAGGCCGAGGCGAGAGAAAGTGAGATCCTATCTCTACCACAAAAATATATGTATATTAACTTAGCTGGGTGTGGTGGTGTACACCTGTAGTCCCAGGTGCTTGGGAGGCTGAGGTGGGAAGATTGCTTGAGCCCAGGAGGTTGTGGTTATGGTGAACCGTGATCGTGCCACTGTCCTCCAGCTTGGGTGACACAGCGAGACCCTGTCTCAAACAAACAAAAGAGACCAAAGCTCAGAGAAATGGAGCAACATGCAGTGGGGTCATATGCCTACTGGCCTCACAATTCCTGGTTTCCCCGTGCACAGACCTGGAATTCCTCTGTGTCATCTGACCCCAACTTCTCTGCCCCCTGTAGCCCATGGCTCAGCTCCAGCACCGCAGCCTTCTTCCAAGCACCAGCCCTCTGGCTGGGGTCTGTCTTCACATAAGCCCCACAGCCACACGGACTGTCTTTGAGGGGCTTTGCCCTCCCGCCTCAGAGCCTCTGACAGCATGATGCATAACTCATGTGTTTGTGGTGATGCTGGTGTAAACAAACCTACTATTTTACTAGTCATATAAAAGTCTAGCATACACAATGATGTAAGTACCCAATGCTTGATAATAATAAAAGACTGTTACTGGTTTTGTATTTACTATACTATGCTTTTTTATTATTTTATTTTATTTTATTTTTTGAAACAGAGTCTCTCTCTGTCACCCAGGCTGGAGTGCCAGTGGTGTGATCTCAGCTCACTGCACCTCTACTTCCCAGGTTCAAGTGATTATCCTGCCTCAGCCTCCGGAATATCTGGGATTACAGGTACCCACCACTATGCCTGGCTAATTTTTGTATTTTAGTAGAGAGGGGGTTTCACCTTGTTGGCCAGGCTGGCCTCAAACTCCTGACCTCAAGCGATCTGCCCACCTCTGCCTCCCAAAGTGCTGGGATTACCGGTGTGAGCCACCCCACCCAGCCTATATTTTAGAGTGCACTCCTTCTATTCTATATATTTTAAAGGTAACTGTAAAACAGCCTCAGGCAGGTGCTACAGAAGGTATTCAGGAAAAGACCTTGTGATCATAGAAGATCTGAAGGCCCCACAGTGGGACGCCATGTGGAGGTGGAAGACAGTGATATTGATGAGCCTGACCCTGGGTAGGCCTAGGCCAATGTGTGTGTTTGTGTCTTAGTTTTTAACAAAAAATTTAAAAATAAAATAATTAAAAATTTTAATAATAGAAAAAGCCCATAGAATATAGAATAAGGACATAAAGAAATAAATTATTTTTGTACAGCTATACAATGTGTGTTTAAAATGTGACTACAAAAGTTAAAAGTTTAAAAAAATTAAAAGTTGATACAATTAAAAGGTTACTGTAAGTGAAGTTTATTATTGAAGAAAGAAAAAAAGTTCACATAAATTTAGTGTAGCCAAATAGTCCAGTGTTCACAGAGTCTCCCGTGGTGGGCAGTCATGTCCCAGGCCTTCCCATTCGGTCCCCACTCCCCCACCCACTCCCCCACCCACTCACTCACTCACTCACCCAGAGCAACTTCCAGTCCTGCCAGCTCCATTCGTGGTAAGTGCCGTATAAAGGGGCACCATGTTTTATCTTTTCTAGCACGTTTTTATGGTACTTTTTCAATGTTTAGATACACAAATACTTACCATTATGTTATAATTCAGTGTAGTAGCATGCTGTACAGGTCTGTAGCCAAGGAGCAGCAGGCTGTATCCCGTAGCCTGGGTGTGTGGCAGCAGGCTGTACCCCATAGCCTGGGTCATCTAGGCTTGTATAAATGCACTCTGTGATGTTCGCACAATGACAAAATCTCATGTAGCCCCACTGCTAAGCAATGCGCAACTGTACTGATTTGGGTATTATGTCATGAAAGTCGATTTCCTCCATTACGGATCAATAAAGCGAACTGAGGGATGGCAATTCCATGAGAACTGGATCAGCATTTCTTTTGTTACACCATGTTCCCTGTGCCTTGCACCACCTGGTCCATACATGGGACCCAGCAAATATTGGATGACTTAACGAATGCAGCTGGGCACAGTGGCTCACGCCTATGATCCCAGCATTTTGGGAGGCCAAGGCAGGTGGATCACCTGAGGTCAGGAGTTCAAGACCAGCCTGACCAACATGGTGAAACTTTGTCTCTACTAAAAATACAAAAATTAGCCGGGCATGGGGTCAGGCGCCTGTAATCCCAGCTACGCTGGAGGCTGAGACAGGAGAATCGCTTGAACCAACGAGGCAGAGGTTGCAGTGAGCTGAGATCACCCCATACACTCCAGCCTAGGCAACAAGAGTGAAACTCCATCTCAAATAAATAAATAAATAAATGCATTGCAGTATAGCTAGTCTTCAGGTAGGCGAGCCATTACATCAAGGACAGACTCTCCAAGTGGCCAGCTTGTGGGGGTTCTTCTGGCAATACTAGACCTCCTCTTTCTACCTCCACCATGCCTATGCCAGGCCCATGAAAGGAGATCAGGACAGTTCCAGTAAAAATGTAACATCCCCAATCCCTTAAAATCCCTTCACAGGCCTGACTGGAAAGCACCGTGCTCCACCAGAACACTTCTCCTTTCTATGGGTTGGCATGGATGCTATTTCTCACCTCCTCCTGCTAACAGCTCTGTTGTTGCCAGGTTTGCTGGGGAAGAACACCCTCCCCTTCCTAGGCAGCCAGCGCTAACCAAGACACCCCCCAGAAGGCACTGTGTAGACGCTCCTCCCAAGGCTGAGTCCATCTCCTTCTTACTGCAGAATTCAGTCACAACCACTGCTCCATGTTTTAGCCACTCATGAACAACAAATTGGCATTTTTATCTTCCTTTCTTGACAAGTGCTATTTAGAAAATTATTTGAAAAGTTGCAGTAGGCCAGGCGTGGTTGCTCACTCTTGTAATCCCAGCACTATGGGAGGCCGAGGCGGGCAGATCACCTGAGGTCAGGAGTTTGAGAACAGCCTGGCCAACATGGAGGAAACCCCATCTCTACTAAAAATGCCAAATTAGCTAGGTGTGGTGGTGCATGCCTGTAATCTTAGCTACTCAGGAGGCTGAGGCAGGAGAATCGCTTGAACCCAGAAGACGGAGGTTGCAGTGAGCTGAGATCATGCCACGGCACTCCAGCCTGGGCAACAGAAGTGAAACTCCATCCAGAAAGTAGAAAGAAAGGAAAGAAGGAAGGAAGGAAGGAAGGAAGGAAGGAAGGAAGGA
>NW_022437045.1:6533926-6607480 GCF_009761245.1 Sapajus apella | reverse complement strand
AAAGAAAGAAAGAAAGAAAGAAAGAAAGAAAGAAAGAAAGAAAGAAAAAGGAAAGAAGGAAGAAGGAAGGAAGGAAAGAAAAAAAAAGGTAGGTTGGTTGCAATAGGCAGCCTGAATTCCTTTCCAGTTCTGAAAAATTTTGTCAGTCTGAGATTTGCTGGTTTTGCACTTGAGACATATTAAACCATAGATTGACAGCATCATCTCATTCATTGAACTCAGCCAGAGTCAGATTCTAGAAAGTGAAACGTCAACAAAGAGCATGCCCTCTCCTATGGAAGAGGGACGTAAGTAATGCACTAAGTTCCCTTTAATCTAGTTTTAGCTCATTTATTCCCTACATTTCTGCCAAGTACTTAGCAGTCTATTAAGAAATACTGTAGCAGAGAGGCTGTAACTTTAAAGAACCCGACAGTGAACCGTTTTGTTATATGAATACCTACCTTCAATTATATCAGTTTTGTTTGCTGACATTTAAAAACAAAGTTCACACAGGTTTGACCATTATGAAATTCAATATAGCTTACTGACCCTATTCTATCTTTACCAATAATCGCACTTTGAGTGCACACCCTCTACAGTATTTTGGTTCTTGTTGGAGTTGGGGCAGAAGAGGACAGACAGACAATGTGTGGTTTTAGACATTCTGAGGAGGAACATATCCCAGGGATGTTTGGGATACATCTAACATAGGTGGTGGTGCTGAAACTTCTCCCTGGAGGAAGGATACATCTCAAAGAACACAGGAAAGCACATTCCTGCCACAAACCCAGAAATTCACATAATATGCTTGAGGAATACTACTTATCTGAAAGGTTTGGGTGGATAAAAATGATAGTGACAATCATGATGATGATGATGATGATGATGATGGAAGCCAAGGTGGTCAGAGAGGGGCTAGATTAACAGGTCTTGAAGTCAGGATAAGGAGTTTTAAATTGATCGTGCACTAGGGAATCAATGAAGTGTGTTCAAGGGATGGCTGATGTGTATATACATGAGGTACACTTGGCTTCTTCCGTGCGAGGCCAGGTGTTCCTTACCTTTTCTGCACACTCTATCAAGTTGAGAGTGAGGTGCCCTGATTCCAGTATCTCCCTTTTTGTTGTTTTTGTTGTTCTTTTGTTGTTGTTGAGATGGAGTCTTGCTCTGTCACCCAGGCTGGAGTGCAATGGCACGATCTCAACTCACTGCAACCTCTGGCTCCCAGGTTCAAGCAATTCTCCTGCCTCAGCCTCCCGAGTAGCTGGGATTACAGGTGCACACCACTATGCCTGGCTAATTTCTTGTATTTTTTTAGTAGAGATGGGATTTCACCATGCTGGTCAAGCTGGTCTGAACTCCTGACCTTATGATCCACCCACCTCCACCTCCCAAAGTGCTGGGATTACAGGCATGAGCCACTGCGTCTGGACTCCAGTGTTTTTCTTTAATAATTCTGAGAGATTGTTTGAGCACACAGTTTTGTGAGGTCAACTAACAAGAAATTAATTGAAAATTAATGTATCCACCCTATGGGATGACATACACATAATTTTTAAAGGAATAAATGCAACTATATATATATATATAGTCATATATGTAGTCATATATATATATATACGACTTCAAATAGTTTGCAGACATTTCAATAAATGTTAAGCCGTTCTTACTTACAAATTTGTGAAACAGATAAGACTAACTGGTATTGTAAGGATTCACATCCATCACCTTTTTTTTAAGGAAAATGCTTTTGTCCCAGGCCTATCAAACTCTTCTTCTTTCATTTTTCTAATTTAGGATAGCTTGGTGATTCTTCTAAATATCTAACTGATCTACATTCCATGCTAATCCACAATGGATTGATTCTTTCCTTGCATTGGGGATAAAACAAAAAAAAAAAAAATAGGAGAAGCAATTCCCAGTCAAACTTCCAATTTCTCAAAATTGAGTGTGAAAGTAAAGAGTCTTCCTCAACTACAACCCTAAACTCTAGCTACACTGTTTCCACTTAGCCCCTGAGCAAGTCCTGACAAAGCTGACATTTAATTAGATGTGTTTTCCTCCAGTGTGCACCCTGCAAATCCACCTGCTCCAGTTCCGCGTGACTGCCTGGGAACAGCCTCCTCTCTGGACAGCAGCACAGCAGTGGGAAGGGTTATATACATCAGGGCTCTGGAGAGCAGAGACTAGGAGTTATCTGGAGGGAGGATGTGCAGGTTGCCAGTCTCCCCACTACCCATAAGTCTTTGATTCTTTGCTTACTTTCCGGATCACAATCACGAAGTTCTCTCCGGCCACACAGCTTGGTTGTGCTTTTAGCCATTTAGGGGTCCTTTGTGTATTGTTAGCTATGCAAACAGTATCCCACTGAGAGCAGGCTGGTAGCAGCACTGTGTAGAATGCATGAGAGACTGAAAGTGGACATATCCCAGGCAGAGACTTAAGTGATGAGGACTTGAACTATAAAGCCAGAGTATATAGACAGGAAGGAAGGAAATAGACAGTAGCGCCCCTAGAAGGTATATGATCATTTCATCTTTTTTTTTTTTCATTGTAAGATTACAGGAAATGTTTGTTTGTTTCATTAGTCCCTATCAAGGTTGTCTTCTTTTTAAAATTTATTAATTTATTTGAGACAGAGTCTTGCTCTGTTGCCCAGGCTGGAGTACAGTGGTGTGATCTCAGCTCACTGCAACCTCTGCCTCCCGGGTTCAAGCGATTCTCGTGCCTCAGCCTCCCAAGTTTGTGGAATTACAGGCGCCCTCCATCACGCCCAGCTTAGTTTTGTATTTTTAGTAAAGAGGGGTTTGGCCAGGGTGGTCTTGAACTCCTGACCTCAGGTGATTCGCCCGCCTCGGCCTCCCGAAATCCTGGGGTTACAGATGTGAGCCACCACACCTGGCCTATCTTCTTATTTTTAATTTTTTTCTTTGTAAATTTGATGATAGGTTTAAAAGGTCCTTTCTGTTCCTGAAAATAGGAAGGATACATTTCCTAAAAGAAATAGAAGCTCAAAACATCTTGCTGGGAGTGTGGGAGTCAACTCTCAGGAAGGTATTTGGTTGCTGGAAAGTGACCCTGAAGTTGGGTTCTTCCTGGTTGAAGTCCTTCTGTAATTACAGAAAAAGCTACTTTGAAACCAGTATACTGAGTGTGTCTGAAGTTAATCACATTACAAAGGACTCCAACCTACACAGGCTGTTGAGTCCCTGTGATTTGTGGGGCTTCGATCTTCTCTCATATTTCTGTCTAGATATTTGCTAGGTGGTTTTAATCTATACATAAGTCATTCGTTCAACTATGATGAATAAGTTGAAGGGGAATAACACAAATGAGGGAGCCAATTTTTATAACAATGACTTTTGAAAAGATATTTAAGAAAAAAGCATGACATTTCTTTGGCTCTGATTTAATTTATTCTATTGCAGAATTCCAAAGTAACGTGGAGCATCTTGGAATTCGTATGTGATGTAGTGATATTACATAATCAGGTTTTGCTGAATTGGACTGGAAGGAAAATGGTAATAGGAACAAGGATTTTGATAACATTAAATTTTGATAAAGTTGAGTTTTTTGGAGGGAAGGGGACTCAGAAATTTAAAAAGAAAAAAAGAAGCTAGAAGGATAGAGACAGGAATACGTATGCAAATGTGATTGTGAGGAGGAAGTGGATTTTATTTCTGTTCTGAAGAGAGTGACACACCCAGGTGAAGAAGGTGATCTCATCAGTCTTTGATGCAAAACATGGTTCTAAATATTTAGGGTGTATTCACTGAGCAAACACCGAGGAATTAGTATCTATTGCACATATTTCATTTGTTCTTTTTTCCATTTATTCTTAATAACTTCTAAGTTTATCCAGAATATTTTAATAGAGTTTTTAATAGAGTTTTTTAATAGAGTCTGGGTGCTAAAGGCAATGAATAAAATTTCCCTGAGTTTAGTAACAACGAAATTGGAGAAAACAATGGGTTGAAGGTATTTTATCATAAATTGGCACATAGGACCAAAAACTCAGTTCCCCATAATGTTTAACAAGTCAGAAAGTTTGATCATGCTAATTGAAGAAGGTATGTTGAGATCATAATGATGTCACCCTCAGTTCTTGCTTCAGGGACCTCTAGAGACAGAGTAGAAATTCAATTCTCTGAGGAATTTTCTCCATTCCCTGCTATTTCACTTCTTCTCCCCAATATTGTCACGCTGTTTTTCCAGGACGGAGTTTATGATCCTGCTGATAGCCGCTTCCTTCGTTACTCTAATAAACTCTGCCTAAGGTTCAGGTCTTCAGATTTTCAAACATCAATGTTTCTCCATCCAAAATGAATTTTCTTTTTTCTTTTTGAAAATTTTATGAGATTTCTTTTTTTAAGTTAGCATTTTTCTTATGGGGTTGAACGACATGAAACTGTACTTCAAAGTTCGTGTTTTAACTTGTTAAACATGTAATGTGAAGACCTGGGTCTATGTCATTTCATGCCCAATTCCAAACATCTTAGACAACCTTTTGCAGTTGATGGGGGAATAGCCTTTAAACCCTGGCTTCATTGGAACCTTTTCTTTTGGAGATTTTTCTTGAAATAAGGCATTTTTTATTTTTTTTGTGAAACATAGCCTGCCACCATTTAAAATGGAAATGGAAAAGAAAGAGCGTTCCGCTGACCATCGCAAGGCTCCAAATTTGCCAGCCGCTCCTGAAGAGTTGCTATAGATACCTTAGCAATGGCCCTCAGTAATTATTTCTAAGATGATGTCGTGTCTGAAAGAACACTGCCAATTTGCAGTCTCACAGATCTTTATTCGGCATTAATGAATGAGGATAATCATGGGGCTTTTTTCCTTTCCCCTGATTGCTTTGTTCTCACTAATGAATCAGTCCTCACTTTACTGCTTTCGATCCATCCTGAATGTAAACTTTCTTTCCTCGCAGTTAGAAGAGCTAAGTGTGAAGATGCAGAGAAGAAAGGAGAACACATAAAACTTCATCATAGTCACATATCAGGGGAGGGTCTCTGTGGCTAAAACTCCTGTTCCCTCCAGTTTTCGATTGTTCCTGCACTGTTGAGCCAGCCCTGCACTCTTCCTTCAGCCTCTGCCCTCCAGCTGACAAATAAAGTCCACGCATCTTGCCAGGGTTGCGTGAGGAGGGTGGGAGCCCCAGATCCCTGTGGTTGCACCACTGAAGGTGGCACCATTCACTGGTCCTTTTCTCTGCCTCTGCCCACCATTCCCCAGTGCCTGTGGTCCCAGTGTCCTTTGGTGAACCATCTTTGCACAGTAGAACTTTAATCTTATTATTTTTTATGTCTTCCTTTCAAGGAGGAGGAGTGGAAGTTCCTGTTTCAGTCTTTCTCACAACACTTGTAAAGCAGGGATCATGCCCATCATGGCAGCAATAACTTTTTTGCAACTTTCAATTCTGAGGGGAGGACTTGGCTGAAGGGTCTAAGGCCATGCCACAGGTCCTACTTTTATTGATGTATCGATAACACATTAACTTAAATCAATAGCTCCTTATTCCATCCAAATGCCTACACTGCTCTTTACTAATTATCAGACTTTGGCCACATTACCTAAACTCTCCAAGCTTAGTTTCCTGATAAACTTAAATGCACCAGACAATCCTGTTCTGGCACTCACGCAGTTACCCTCAGGACAAAAGATAAACATCTATAAAGTGCTTTGCTAGTCAGTGAAACCAAGCTGACAATTGCTCTCTGCTATAGACCCTCCCTTAGCACCAGTCAGCTGGAGACCTGGCCCTTCCAACTTGCTGGGACAGGTAAATAGGAAGAGCTCACAATATGACATTTTTAATAAGCAGCGGAGGTGGATGTGCAGGAGCTGGAGACAAGTTCCTGATTTGGAGTGTTTGCCAATTTCTGTGGTGTAAATATTCCCACCATGGCTGATTTCAAGCCACCAATGTGATGTCAGTGAGTTACAAAAGTTCTAAAATGTTAACAAACAGCTCTTAAAAACTAATACAAGCCAGCAGCGACACAGCACGGCTTCTTACCATTCAGAAAACATAGTTTTGATAGTATCCGTTCAGTATAGCATGGGCTCTTTCAAATTTAGATTCCTAATTCCTAATTTAAGATTTTATGGGTTTTTTGAAGGGGATTGTAGAAAGGTCATACAATGCATATACCACATGTTATACAAGAAACCTGCAGGGGCCTGGGCCAATACCCCAAAATCAAATGCCTTAATATTTCTTCATTTAAGTGAGTGGAGATTCAACTAAATAAGATTTTTTTTTTTTTTAAACTACAAATAGTCTCAAATCATTGCAGGTGTGGCTTTATTGGCAAATGAATTCAAGTCAGGGTAGACTTTGCCACAAATGATTTAAGAGAAAACTTCCCATTTGCAAGGTTATTGGACTTTAGCATTGAGGCTAGAAGACTCTGGATTATTGTTTGGAGTATCTTACCAGAGCACATGTGTGCATTTTCCCATAAACTGTTGTTCAGAAGAATTCAGGTGGTCATGCAATTGAAGAAGAAGGTGACTGAGAGAGATGAAGATGGCTGATTCACAGTTTCTCACTGTGTGCTGAGAAACCTCAATGGCACATGGTACTTGAGGGGACAGGTTTGGGGTCACAGAGCTGGTTCCAAATGCCTGTTTTGCCCCTTACCAATTACAAAACCTTACCTTGGCCACGTTACCTAGACTGTCTAACCCTTAGTAGCCTCATTTATAAAATGGAGAAAAAACATCTACTTGTTAAGACTCAGTGAGATAATGCATGCAGAGCATGTAATGTAGAGTTGGGATATGGTAGGTATTCAAAAATCAGTAGTAATCATTATGTCTACTAACTTGTGAATATATGTGTCCCTCCGTATCCGTGGGGAATTGGTTCCCCAAAGAACCCCTTCCCAAACAGGATACCAAAATCTTCCAGCTCCTAATATAAAATGGCAAAGCATTTGCCTATACTACAGACATCTTATGTATACTTTAAATCATCTTAGATTAGTCATCATATCTAATACAATGTAAATGCTATGTGAATAGTTGTTATAACAGGCCACGCATGGTGGCTTATGCCTGTAATCCCAGTACTTTGGGAAGTCAAGGTGGGGGAATTGCCTGAGGCCAGGAGTTCAAAACCAGCCTGGGCAACATGGCGAAAATTTGTCTCTACAAAAATAAATAAATAAATAAATACAAAAATTTAGCCAGGTGTGTTGATGTGCAACCTATAGTCCCAGCTACTCGAGAGGCTGAGGTTGGAGCATCACAGGGGCCCTGGAAGTGGAGGTTGCAGTGAACCGTGATCAAGCCACTGCACTCCCTGTCTCCATAAATAAATAAATAAATAAATAAGTAGTGATTATAGTGTATCATTTAGGGAATAATGACAAGAAAAAAATTGTACCTGTTCAGTACAGACTCGGCTATTTTTTTCTAATATTTTCTCTCCAATGTTGGTTGAATCCATGGATGTGAAACCCATGGCTGCAGAGGGCCAACCATATTTGCTTTACATCATTAATACTGGAAAAGAGAAGAGATACAGAAGAATGAAGGAACATGCTTGAGGCCTCTTCCATCGTTTATTGCTTAATATTTTTAAGAGTTAATTTATTTTTCATGGACAATCTAGTCCTTTTTACCACCTGGTTATTTTATTCCTTTAATTCTAGCAAACATGACATTGAATTTTAAGGGAAGGGAAAAGTATTTCCTATCAATCTTTACTCACACAGCAGACTACGAAGTGGGGGGAAGAGAGAGAGCAGGGTGTAGGGATTCCTCCTTTCATTTTTGTCTGAAAAGGTATCTGAAAGCAATTGGGAGTGAAAGAGGAGGAAGCTGGAAACCCACAAGAAGAATCTGGCTTTGGGGAATGCTTTTATTTGGCCAAAGCTGCTTAAGAAAATTTGAATTCATATGGCTTCAGTTGTGTACCACATCCAGACGACTCGGAACTGCCAAAAAATTATTTTACTGGCCTGGCTCTGAAAGCATTTAAATTTGAGATACCCCACCTAAAGGCACGACTCACAGTGTGCACTTAAGGAGATGCTACTGGTATAGGATGGGACAACTCCTTGTTGTGCAAGTTTGCAGAACAAGGGCTTTGCAGAAAGTTTAGCAACCCTCATACTCTACCACAAAATACCAGTAGACTCCCCCTTCCATAGTGAAATCAGCTCCGTCCTCACCACCCCCACCACACACACGCACTTCCCAGTGATTCTAAGAGATGTAGTACAATTTCTGGGGAGAACTTCTAAACATAATGTTTTTGAGAAATAAAGTTGGAAGTAGCTCCTCCTCCCAGCACATCCAACATAGAGAAAACGGCTCAGAAAAATACGCTAAAAAATACACGAAAGCATCCAAAGGTATACTGTATGATCAACTTGAAAATAAAGTTAATTTTGGAGCAGAAGTATAAACCAGCCAGTGTTGCCTTATATTTTAGTAGAATACGATTAAGGATGTGCTCTGTTGCCAAGATGTCCAGGCTATCTGCCTCATAATGGATTTTGTTTGTCTTTAGGATGTATTGTCCCCAAGTTTGAAAGGTTCAAGTTCTAGAATTTTTATTTTTGCAAATATCAATATGTGTAAAGTAGGTACACACATCTTACTTTACTATATTGGTCAAAATTAAGGTAACATCGACAGTTAGAATAATAGGCAAAATGATGATGTTGACCGTAAGCTTTTCACGCTTATTTTCACATATTTGTTTATCTGTCCATTTCCTTTTTCCATTTCTTGGTCCCTTTGATTTTTCTTGCCCTGGTTGACACCTGGTGTCTTCCTCCTATGCCAGGGCCTCCTTTGTCAGGGGGCAGCTGTGCTTTTTAAGAAGATCTGATGCGCTTACTATGCCAGTCTGATAATGCATAAGATAATCCTTCACTATGTTATCTTTGATGGATGATAAATTTGCACTTGCCTCCTGCAGATGAGGCCTTAACCTTCTAGGTCACTAGTGATGGAGATTGTAGGAACTCTTGTTTAAGCAAGCAATGGGGATATTCTGAAGTGTCAGGATTTCCAGAAGGCCTCACATTCTTCTACCTACTTTTAGGCCCAACTCAACTAGACACTAATAATTATGAACAGTTCTTATTGTATCTTTCACTTAGGGCTTAGTACAGCTTCTCGATTTTTAAATCTTCTAGCTAATTAGAGGATTGAGAGAAACAGCATCACCAACGTAAATTTTGACAGCCACAACTGGCCCCAGAGAACTTGAAGACACGTGTCATCCTATATGCACTTACTTATGCCCTTGGTCTTTCGTTTTCCCTTCATGAGATTTTTCCTACATGAGACCCTTCTCTTACCCTAATTTCTCTAACAATGTCAGGACATTCTAGAGAGTATTTTTTAAGCCTCACACATCCAAATTTGAAATTGAAATGGCCTCCCCGCCCCCTGCCAAAAAAGGGATAAATGCTATTGCTGTTTTTTTTTTTTTTTCCTGAGGTTCTCCTATAATCCAGAGGACATATTTCTGATCTTGTGTAATAATAAATTCAGTATAGTCACTATTTGCATCATAAAAGTTATCACTATATGTCATAAAGTTAAGGCAGGGTATGACAGAGCCTTTTAACTCTGTAAGCTTTGCAAACATTACCTCCCATATGTGGGTGGATTGGTGACCCTGAAATGCGATACTGCACAAAACTATGCAGTTGTGTTGCCTTTCAGGAGAAACAGTGGAGTTGGTGGGATGAGCCTAAGAACTGGAAGACAGAGCTCTCTGTTTGCATTCTGCTCTGCCTCGCTTAGCTGTGTGGCCTTGAGCAAGTCACTGAACTTTCCTGAACAGCTGTGACCTTTTGCATAATTTAAGGCTTATAGTATCTACTTTACTGAATCTGTATGAGGAAGAAATTAGATGTCATATGAGGCATTTGATAATCTTTTTTTAAATTTTAAGTTCCTGGATACACGCACAGGTTGTACAGGTTTGTTACATAGGTAAGCGTGTGCCATGGTGGTTTGTTGCACCTATCAACCCATCACCTAGGATGTTCAATCATCTTAAAGAGCAAAAACTTCTCGTCTGCAGAAACCTAATTGATAGACCCACTTTTACTTGAGAAGGAAAAGGTATAATGGGATGATGGGCTAAGCCTGGACCGGTTGCCCTCAGACTCTTCTTGTCCTGTTGCTACTCAGAATCACAGGGTTATGGGGATGGGTGGGGGAAAACCTTTTCCGGCTCTCTTCTGAATTCCTCTGTCTAGGAGTGGTAGTGGTTCTCTACTGCTGTTAATTTCTGGGCTGCCTGACTGTCTCTTTTTGGATTCTTGATTCTTCCACCACTTAGAGCCAATTTCCTGCATTAAAGTTCCTCTTTCAGAAATACTTGAACTGGGTTCTGTTCCCTTTGTTCGATGTTGACTGACAGAGCAGTATTAGAAAGGCCTCTCGCCAAAAGAATTTTCCCGATACTGGATGCACCATTAGAAAACCATTCCATTGGGTCCTTTTCCTTAAAGTGAGAGAGTAGACTATTACTAACAGGGAATGCTACAGCATCTTCACAACCCTTATGTTGTTCTTCGTCCATCCCTCCATTCGTCCATCCATTTATCCATCCATCCATCCATCCATCCATCCATCCATCCATCCATCCAAACATATACTGATTATTGTATAGCTATTGTGTGTTAGGAGCTAAACTAAGTGCTGGGCACACAAACTAGACCCACTGTGTGTCAGTCCTGGTGATTTCAAGGAACTCAAATTCTAAAGATCTAAAGGGTAGAGTTCACTTACTTGAAAATCAGGAGTGATCATGGGAGTTAGGTGCTTAGTGCTGTACTTGGCATACAGTCTCAACAAAAGAAGTTTCTTGTTCTCATTTTTACTTTCTACCTCCCACCTCATTAATAAACTGAGGTGAACCAACCCATACGCACAGAACCAAATTCAGAAGAGTTATCTGCCGAAGGGTGAGTGCTCTTGAGCAGCAGCATCTGCAGCCGGACCAGTCTTTTCATCAGATCACAGTGCTTCATCGACTGCGCCATTCGAAGCATTTGTGCTAAGAAATATGTAAGTGAGGCCAGGCATGGTGGCTCAGTCCTGTAATCTCAGTGTTTTGGGAGGCAGAGGCTGGAGGACTGCTTGAGGCCATAAGTTCGAGAGCAGTCTGTGTAACCTAGCGAGACCCCATCTCTACAAAAAAATCAGAAAGTAAGCTACGTATGGTGATCCATACTTGCAGTCCCAGCGACCCAGGAGGCTGAGGCCAGAGGATTCCATGAGCCCAGCAGTTCCAGGCTACAGTGAGCTATGATTAGCGCTACTGCACTCCAGCCTGGGCATAGCAGGATCCTGTCTTAATCAATCAATCAATCAATCAATCAATCAAAGAAATGCATGACTAGGGGCCAAGGAGGAGACAGCAGAGAACAGGAATCCTCAATTCTCCCTTCCTCTGCAATTCATCAGAAACCCCTATCCCGCAGTGGCAAACACTCATCAATGAGCTTCTTTGAATCCTAGATGCTTCGAGCGTCAAAGAAGGGCTGGCACCTATTCAAAGGGTTGATGGAAACCGTTAATGTGGTACTATTTCACAAACATGCTGCACACTTCTAACACAAATCACAACATAGAGAGATGTGGTAACAGGTATGGTTTTGTGTGAGCTCCAGAAACTGGGCAGGTTCTTAATTAAGCTCAGTTTCCTGACTATGAAAAGCGACTAGCACCTGTCCCATCAACCTCACAGGGTTATTGCAAGGCCAGCTGAAACGATGCTTTGAAGATGGCAAATGTCTGTTTTAGTCCCATTGCAAATCTACCGTGGTAAATGTATTCTAAGCGTAACCGAGTCCCATAGCTTTAGGTAATACAAGTCAGTTGTGAAGACTCAAATAAATTATAAAACAGAACATAAACTCCACGTGGTAGAGAACTGGGATGCTGTGTGGCCTGACTGCACAAACCTTGTTTCGTTCCCAGTCTTTATTATAATTTCCAAAATCATTTATATGCATAAAAGCAGAAAAAAGAGAAAAATCAGTAAGAATAAATAGCATTTATTCAGTCTTTAGAGCATGTGCCAGGCAGTCTCCTAAGCCCTTCACGCAGATTCTCTTATTTAAATCACATACAGCAAGTCTATGAGCTAGGCACTATCATCACCATCATCTCCATTTTACAGATGAGGAAACAGAAACAGAGAGGTTAAGGCATTCTCTCAAGGCCACACAGCTAGCAAGTGGTAAGGCTGAGGATCTGTAAACAACTAAGAGTGCCATCATATCCACCACCAAACCGAAGGGGGTCTACAGGCGAACCTGATACGTCCGACTTTGGCGGGAGATCAGTGTTAAGAAATGACTTCACGTGCCTTTAACTCTCGCTGCAGACACCTTTGATTGGAGTCATAACTTTACTGCAGAGCTGGTGCCTTTAAACATCTCTCTGGCTGTCACCAAGGTTATTCTTTACCTCTTTACCACTTTTACTTTCTCTAGGCAAAGGTCATTTGGTGTTTTAACCGAGGTGATTAGGGTAATGACTCCTGAAGAATACCGGGCTTCCCCCTCTTTTAACATGTGATTACCCGCAAAGCTTCTATGGAATACTAGAATGTTGAGTTAAACCCATGATTTTTGGTATTATTTTAAATCATTATGTCCAAAGGAAAGCTAAAACTGAAGATCCCAGAAAATGAAGAAAAGTGATGTGTCTGCGAAAACAGTAGCAGAATTTTTTTTTTAAAACTTGATTCCCCCCGAGGCTGTAATTTGACTGTTCTCTTTGGCAAGGCTCCAGAGACAAGGCCAAGTGCCTAATCTCGCTTTCTCTTCGCCCCCCTCCTCTCCACCTTTTTCGCCCTCAGGGCAGAGGGGAGGCGGGACCAGCGATCCGCTGCTCTGGCCGCCGGAGCCGGCGTCGGGGCGCGGGGAGGGGCGGGCCGGGGCGCGGCCGAGCTGCTGGGTCGAGCCCGAGGAAGAGGAAGTCGGAGTCCGAGCCCGACGGCGGCTGCAGGGCGCTCCGGCAGCCCTAGCCGGCGCAGCGCAGCCCGCACCTTCCCCGCCCGATCTGCGAGAGCCGCCGGGGCGCGCGGAGCCGCCCCTTCCCTGGTAAGTGCCGATCCGGCCTGGACGCCCTGGGGACTTTTCCAGGGGTGGGACAGGGGAACCTGGACCTCCGGCCAGAGCCCCACATCCGCCGGTGGGACCGGGCGGAGCGTGGTGCCCGGGCCCCGCCGGACCCTGCGCGCCCCTCCGCGGTGGGGAGCGAGGGTGCTAGGGACGTCGCGGTGGGGACGGAGGGCGCTGGGGGAAGCCGCGCCTCGGCGGTCGGGGTCAGGTTGGGGTTGCTGCCTGCCGCCGCCCCGCTAGGGGCTCCGCGCCCGCAAGTTCCCGTCGCTCCCGCCCCTCGCCGCAGCCACAGCGGCTGCAACATCAGCGCGCAGGGGAATTTCTGCGAGCACCGGGGAGTTATTGCCACTGCTCCCCCACCCCCGGCTCAGCAGGACAGCCCCAGAACGGGACCCCACAGCCAGCTGGCCGGGTCAGCTCCCCAGCAGCGAAGCCAGGAGCCCCAGGACCCGGGGACGCGCGGTGGAGGCGGCGGCCGGGCAGCTGCGGCGCGCAGGGCTTGGGGGCACCCCCGGTCTGCAGACGCGCTTTCTGCGGGGTGGGGAGTCGAGAGCCTGTGGCTCTTCAGTCAAGGGGTAAACGGTAACACCTGGGCGGCCGCCACTCTGCCGAGCGTTCTGGCCCCGGAGGACGGCGGGGACCCGCGGTGATGCCCGAGCCCGCCCCCTTTTGTGTCCTCGCTGAGCCCAGTTCCGAAGCCGGAAGCTTCGGGACGCTGTAACTGGGAGAAGAGCGCTCAGCCGGTCAATTCATTGCGCCCCTCGGAAACAATGAGCTGGATCCTTGACTTGAATGCGCTGGCGGAGCGGGGTTTGTAAGCCGGCGTTTCCTCCAGCTTTGGTCCGCAAGGCGCCCTTTGTACCACCCGCAGGTGGCCGAGGCTACTGCACGTATTTTCGAAATCACCGGGTGTGGGTGTTTGGGGCAGCCATCACCCTGAGAGGACCAACTCAAGAGAGTTAGTTTAGGGGTTTGAACACATTGGATACAAAAATACCTCGTGTTTTGTATTTAGACCAGGGAAATGACTAGAATGTTAACTCTAGGTCCAATTTGAAATCTAACAGAATGCTGGGCCTAGATAGGCCCTGTAATGCGATACAGGTGTTAAAACCGGCATCTCTGGCTTCTCAGATTCTGTAGTTGGCATACTTCTAAAAAATGTAGAGATTTTGGATTTTGATTAAATTCCAATAAAAAGATTTCCAAGCTCATCATTTAAGGAAATCAGAAAACTGTTCGAACTTTTAGCTTTGCCCTGTGGGAGTCTGGGCAAGATACTTGCCTCTGGTGGTCTTGGCTGCCTCCCTTATAAAGCAGGGCACACAAACCAGATAGCTTCTACGGCCTCCTGCTCACTCCTTATCTCCCTCCCGAACCCCTCTACTCCCTGTAATTTGGTCTACAATATTTAAGACAGAGAGAAAAGTGATGGGTTGATGTTTGACTCTAACATTTTGAGTCTGGCTTCCCAATTCCTGACTTGACTTTTTGTCTCATTTGAGGTCCCAAGTCTAAGCCACTAAACCACCTGACTAAAGAAACTTTTCTTCACAGTTCTCCCACCTCCCTGGCTTCATCCTCACATAGATCATCAGTAGCAATCAACAGTCAACAGCAATGGCTGCATGACCTTCCCTATCCGTGTATGGCAGCCCCCAAGTCCTCTGCTAAAGGACAAAGCAAAGTGAGAAACAGTTAATCTGCCAAATGACTGCCCAGATTCTGCTTGTCCTTGGTGACATTTTCCTGCTTCCTCTACCCTAAATGGGCATCCTGAATTAGGGACACCAGCTTCCTTCAGTGCCTTTATTATAGGTGACTTTCATCAAATAGAGGCTTAGCTATTTCACTGGGGGATTCAAGCTATAGTTCAAAGAAGTTAAATGATCATTTTTAAAACAAATCAATAGAAAGTAAGAACATAATTTTTCAAAACCAAAAATAACCAGTCCTATGCTGTATTCCCCCATGGCAGATATGATTTTTTGGTGATTGAATTAAGATTGAATGGTTCATAGTCTGTCCCATAAATATGGGAAGTGCTTGAGCAGCACTAAATCTCTTGAGCCCCTCGTCAACCAAAAGCAATTCCTGGAGCTATACTCTGACTCTTAATGGCGACCGTTCACTTTTTTGCAGGTTTCTTTTCCTCTCTGCTCCTTTCATTGCTGGTAGTTGGTGTTTCAAACGGTTGTCATCTTTTAATCCTCCTGCAGCACGATTCGGTCCCTGGAATATTGAAGCCAAAAGGGCTCTTGGATGACCTAGACCAGCCCTACATCTTAAAGATTTAGGAAGTCTGGTTAAGATCCAGTGATCTAGAATCAGTCCACCTGCGTGATGCTCACCTCTGTGTCTCTATAGCTCTGAGACCTTCACTTCTTTAAGGAAATTATTTAGATGCAGATTATTTCATAACCAGGGGAAGAAAAAATCGTAGTTGGTGTCTCTCTCTTGGTTTTCTCACCTGTCCTCATTTTCACACCTTTCCTCCTTTCTTCTCTGCCCTTGTCTCAAGGATTAAATGAAATGATTTGTATTAATGTCTGTGGTATGCTTTGAAGATGCTTGCTATTGAGAAACCAAGCCTGTGTGATTCTGTGGAAGTTTATACATAGCTCTCGGCTGGCAGAACTGTGATTTAACCCAGGTTCTTTTCGCTTTTCCCTGCCCCTCCTGAGCTGCACTGCCTAAGAAATGATGATTGCATGGAGACATATTTTTAATTAAGTGTAATGGTTCCATTTTTAAGAAAAAATAATAATCACTTGTCTCTTTTGACTTAGGAAAAATATAGCTTCTGATACAAAATGTGCATGTATTTGGGCAGGGATGGGAATTAGAACTTTTTCTGGTCAAAGATTCTCTAAGCAACCTCATGCTTGTATGTGGCAAGGCATCTCAGATATTAATGTTTCATCACAGGCCTGCATCAATCTTGCTTGATAAAATGAAAAGCTGACCCCAATCCATTTGGTCATTCAGAGCCATGGGCAGTCTGTGCCAAGTAGAATTTACTGACAGAAGAGCCAGCTTTCCAGTGATTAAGAGATGACTACATATTCAGCTTTATATTGTCTATGCTGATGAAAAGCGACAGATGCTTTAGCTAAGAAGATAGAAGTATATGGCTAATCACTTAGCGATGGGGCTCGGGTTGGCTGCGGAATACTGAGACCATAGTGAATCTAGATGCTGCAGAACAGCTTCAGGTATGCCTGGGTGACTCCCCTTCCAGTGATTAGGAGTTGACTGTGTATCTAGAATAGTTTTCATGTTTGAGTCTGAGTATCTTTTCAATCTGTAAACATAGGTTACAAAAAAAAAAAAAAAAAAAAAAAAAAATTTCTGATGAGATACAAGCCAGGTAAAAATTTCCACATCGAAACATCCTTCTTTGGTAAAGATTGAATTACAGTTTGATGGAAAGCTAAAGGATCCCCAAATCCGCAACTCCCCCTCCTCCAAAAAACACCCCACGTGGTCCTAGAGGAAAGACAATTTGAAGAGTGTTAATGGTAGGCTAAGTTTTTAAAAAATTCCATCTACACCCACTTGTAATAACCTGATGGGAGGAGAGTCAGGGTTTTCACTAGGTCTTTAATTAAGAAAGTTGTTTTGGTAAGCTTTAAATACCAGGGTGGTGTTGAGACCTCTTAGCACCAGCATTAGGAAGAGCAAACCCTTGGCCGTTACAGCATTTGGCCAAAAGCTAGCAAGCCCCGTTTATGTGTAAGAAGGAATTTTTTTTAAACATCAAAGAAAAACAAAGTTAAGATGTCCATGAGTCTAATAATAGCTAAAACTTTAGTGTTCTCATAAGAGGAATTATTAATCCATAAATCATCATGGTATTAAATGAGCTCTAATGTTTGAAGTGGTGAGTAGGCCTAGTTCTCTGGATCTGGTCACGTTGAGCACCCATTTAAATGGCCTGTGACTGACCCGACATTGAAAAGGGTCATGGAAAGTCCTGGGTTGTGAAGGGGAGTGGGGATGGCAAGTCTTTCCCTGTAAAAATCCAGGTAGCAATTTAGGTTCCACTTGTCTCTGTCATATACTCTTTGATTTGGGATGGGATTTGTTTATTTCCTTACAACCCTTTGAAAATGTGAAAACCAATCTTTGCTCACAGGCCATCCAAAAACAGGCTGGATGTAGCCTGTAGCTATAGCTTGCTGGCTGTATTCTAAATGAACTATTCTGGTTTGCAGTGTCCATCAGCATTTTTGTAGAGACCCCAGATGACAGATTTCATTGGTGCTATCTACGTTGACTTGTTATAGACTGACTTATAATCAAGATCGCTTTGTCACTTGGTTTCCTAGTTACGTTTCTGTATTCTCTCTTTGCTCTGGGGCTAGAAGTCTCTGTTAAACACAGCAATCGGTGGACATAGAAATGGCAGTGCCAGATGTCAACATTCTGCTTCGAGTTAGATGCTGAATGGGGAGAGAAGTTGGGCTGGGTTGGGATAAAACTCATGTTGACACAGACCACTGATGACTCTTATGAAATGAGGTCCAAAGCCCCAAGCAAAGCACCCACGGCCCTTGTACCTGCTCTTCTCCTTGTACCTCTTCACATATACCCTATGTCCTTGCCATTCAGGATAATTTGCGGAGCCCCGGGTGGGCTGCATTCTCTCTCACCAGTGGTGGGGTCCTTCCACACAAAGTTTAAATATCCGCCTCTCCCCTGGAACCTTTCCTCATTTACTGGACAGAGATACCAGCACCTTCATCGCTATGTTTGCACAGGTGCTTATAAACGAAGCACTCAGAGGTCTAGAGGAATGTGGCGATTCCCCGTTGGCAAATATTACCTTTCAAAGGTGGGGGAACAGTTGTATTCTTCTTCGAATAATAAATTCATCTTGCTTTACATCTCTAAACTAGCTAGAGAATCAAGCACAAAACAATTCCAGGGTCTTGAATATTCTATGCAGTGTAGCAGAGTACATATACATACAGGCTTTGAAGTCAGGCTGAGCCGAGCTCTAGTTCTTTGCTTCCCCATTTACCTGCTGCAAGTTACCCATGTGTAAAGTACAGAGTAAGAAGCCTTTCAATTGCTAGGAATAAATGGGATTTTCCTCTGTAAAGCATTTAAGTTCAGGGTCTGATATGTAGTAATTGCTCAATAAATGGTAACTTTGATTCATTCCAGAGCATTTATTGAGAACCTACTATGCCTAGAATAATTCCTGACTAATACAAAGAGTGACGGTCTCTGTGGAGATGTGATCAGTATGGTGGTGGAGACTCAGAGTGAGAGATAGGCTGTCTTTGATTGGTGGTCCAGGAAGCCTCTCGGAGGAAGAGGCGGCAACATTTGAATGGAGACCTTAATGATACTGATGAGTTCCTGTTTCATCAGATCTAATATACCTTTGAAATATTTCAATTTTTAATGCAATATAAATTTTAAAATGTACCACTTTAAAATGTACTACAAAGACAGAAAAAAAATACTGTCAATAAAGTTGGCACCATCGTAAGTTGCATCTGTAAGTTGTGAAAAATGTGCCTTAGCATCAGTGAAGTGTGTTCACTGTGTTTGTGCTCAAAAAATATCCATTGAGTAAATGAGTGTTACTCTGTGGTTGCACATAAGATTCTGCTACCACACTGTGACTGAATTTCTTTTCTCTGTTTCTTAGCTCTGGGGTGTGGACTTAGACCAGAGAAAAATAATAATATAGTACGTAAAAGTATTACAAGACATTTATGATCTAATGTATTTTAAAAAATAATTTAGAACATTTACTATGGTGAAACCTTCACTTCCACTGGCAAAGTGTGTCAGGGAATCCTGTTTACGTGAAATTGACCTACACATAACTCTTGTAGGAGTGCAGCTGAGCAGCTCTTGCGTCCGGATAATTTCTTTTGGCAGCTGTCTGCAGAGATATGTGAAATCTTCATGCACATAAATGCCATCCGAAGGGCAACAAAGGCCTTAGCTCCAGTTTTACTTCCTTCTGTTATCTAGATTTAATTTAACTAAATACTCCTTCTCTCCTCCCTATCCCAAGGGCTGAACGTCCCTCTGACCCGGTAGGTCCTTTAGAACAGTGAAATGGAGTTGGCTCCCTCTAGATCCAACCCCCTTCCCAGCCCTGGCAAGCCTCCAGCTTTTCACACTCCAAGCTGGGTTCTCTTCCAACAGTTCCCCACCCTCCTCCCTGTTTAGAGAGTAAAATACTGCTGAAGCCTTTGCTTTTTCTGACCACCCTCTAAACTCTGAATCCTAATCAAGACCTGTTTTCTCCACTCACTTTGGAGCCTGTTGTCCCTCCCCAGCTCTTCTCCTCCTATCCAAGTTCCCTTTAACTCCTCAGTTTCTGGGTGACTCAGTGGGAGTCTTGACAAAGCTTGGCTATCTCTGGCTGTAATAAAGTGTGCCTTCATGCTGTTTTGATTTTCAATTCAACATGTCACCCAAGCCCCTAGCGTTCAGCAGCACTCAGTGGCATGGTGGCACACATGGTGATTGGGTCCTTCTGGAATCTGTTCCTTTGGGGCTTTCCTCAGTTCTTCCCACTTTCTCCCACTGCTAGTGAAGCCAGAGCAAAGTGCCCTTCCTGCACCCTGTCTGACAGGGAGGGTTGGTCAGCACTTGGCCAAGAAGGAAGCAAAGCATGGACAATTCCTTCCTGAGCTACCCCCTTCCCTTCCCTCCAACTTCTCTGTGATTAAAGGCCCTCGTGTTTTAAGAGCTCTTCAGAACAGACACCAACTCTGGCTGAAATTGGAATCTTCAGAAACAAGTAGAAGCAAAGGAGAAGTCATTTGTAAGCATTCCAGGGATGCATATTAGCCATGGTCCGGCCTTAGCCAGCATGATTTAAGGCCATCTCTGACCTGTGGCTAGCGAGCTAGTTGCAGCAGAGGGGAGAATGGGGAACAGGGGTGGCCACATGGAAGAGCTGGGGAGGCTGATTCCTGGCCATCACAGAGCTCAGCTTTCCATGGCCATGTGATCACAGACAGGCCTCAAACACTGACATCTGCACTTCTCTGATGTGCAGCAGAGAGAGGAAAAGCTGTAATCTGAGGCATAAATATACGATCCTGTGTGTTCTCTCTAACCATGTAACCTGCTATTAGTTTAAGCATCTATGTTGTGCTAAAGTATTCGAGCTGCATCAAAGGAGGATGTGGTCGTTCTGAAACAGCTTACAGTTTCAATATTCAGGTGTCTCCCACTTTTTAAAGTTGGAAACAACTGAAGATGAATGATGATGTGTGAAGGTCAGAGTCAAGGATTTGGGAATACTGAGTGGGTGGTGGGGGGATATTAGAGGAGACGCAGCTTTTAAAGGTCTATTTTTTTAAAGAAAAGCTTTTCCTTACATTATGCATTTCCCAACATATGTGAGAGTTTTTAGGGAATTTCTTGTTGAGGAATAGCGAGGGTGGGGCTGTCAGGGTAATGAGCTGGTTGGGAAGCAGACAGGAAATGGGCACATGGATGGGCTGATTCGTATTGGGTCTCTTGAGGAAAGTGCTTTGGGAAATATTTGGAAGCTTTGGGAGCATATTCATGGAGGAAAATCTTGGTGGTCTTGGCTTTTTTCCATTTTTTTTTACTGTCTATGTAAGATAAATGCTATTTCCCCCTTTGACAATTGTTTAGATTCAACTCAAAGGAATACCATTTCATCGAAATACTTAATGATATCTGACCTTGAAGCTGAAACAGCAAGGAAAGAAATATGAAGATAATGATTTTGTGCATATGGAACCTTTGTGCTCCACAGGTGTGTCTCATCCCAATGAAGCATTACCTTTAGCCGCTTAGAATTCAGGTAGCTTCTAAGTAGCATCCTTATGATGAAACACTCTTATTTTTCTTTGTTTCTTCTTAGAACTTATCTGAAATGCAAGCACATATGAAGTTCTGAGAACTGAACTGTGTTGAGTTCCATCATAGCAATGACTTTGGAAATCCAGAATGCCCCTGAGGAACAAAAGGAGGCTAGTTTTGCATTATGATCTGTCATGTATCAAAATGTGATACTGTCTAATACTATAGTTTAAGACATTTCTAAGGCCGGGCCCAGTGGCTCACACCTATAATCCTGGCACTTTGGGAGGCTGAGGCAGTTGGATCACCTGAGGTCAGGAGTTTGAGACCAGCCTGGCCAACTTAGAGTAACCCCATGTCTACTAAAAATACAAAAATTAGCTGGCCCTGTTGGCACGTGCCTGTAATCCCAGCTACTAGGGAGGCTGAGGCAGGAGGATTGCTTGAACCTGGGAGGAGGAGGTTGCAGAGAGCCAAGATCATGCCACTGCACTTCAGCCTGGGCAACAGAGTGAGAATCTGTCAAAAGAAAGAAAAGAAAGAAAAAGAAAAGGGAGGAAGGAAGGATGGAAGGAAGGAAGGAAAGAATTTCTAACTAGGGAGTGAACAGGTATTTATTCTTCTTACAGAAGAATGTCATAATAGCTAGCAATAATTATTCTAAGAATCTCCCTGCTTTTGGATTACTAATATATGCAGAAGATATGCTTGGCAAATGTTCAGAAACTATATACCATATCTTTAATGAGAAAATTATTACTTGATGCTTCACTATGCATAATACAGACAGAAGTTGAATCTAATGTGTTCTTTATTTGCTGACCTATCATAGTACTAGTTCAAGTTGATTTCTGGGCTATTAATTGTGAAAAAAATTGTGTGCATGAGAAAGATAAGTTTGTTTTTCTAAGGTCTGAATAGTCAGTTGAAATGCGGGAACAGTGTAGAAATTAGGCAGTCTCTGTGTGTTACTTAGAAGTTACTTGAAAATGCCTTCTAAAATGGGGGTAAGATGATACATTAAAGACGTTATGAGGTTTAACTGCATAATATATGGATGGCACCTAGTTCTTAGGAAGCCTTTGATAAATAGTGGGTATCTTATTATGTTTACTGGTTTTTGCACTTAAATTTTATTCTCTGTTACTAGATGGCTGGAATAATAAACCAGCATGAAAATAGCTGGGAAAAACAGTCTAGGTGTTAGAAGAAGGGCTTATTTCCTGAAGCAAGAGCCAATGGTAAGAGGGGCCAAGGGGAACACATTTTTGCTTGACGGTAGTAGAGACCCAATGTTCATTACACTTGGGAATTGAGATTAGAATTAGTTTATTCAACAAATGTCCCTTTCTGTGTTCTGGAGATTCAATGTTGAACAAAACAGACCAAACCTAGAATAAAGCGGAAACCCTACATAACAAATGCTTTAAAGAAAATTACACGGGGAAACCAATTACACAGGGAAACCGGGTGGGGCACTGTGCTTGCTTAGGTCATCAGAAAGGCCTATCTGGGGAAGTAAGATTTCAGCCAAGGCTTAAATCATAAGGAGTGATCCTGAGAAGATCCAAGGGAAGAATATCCTAGACAGAGGAAGAGTTAAGTAGGGCAGGCCTTGCAGAGAAATAAACTCCATGCATTCTAGAAAAAGAAAGGCAGCCAGTGTGTGTGTGCAGAGGAGGAGCAGTAAGTGGAGATGAGGCGGGAGAAGCAGGCAGGGCTGGGTCGTGCAGGTCTTTATAACATCAAAGATCTTTACCACATCTTGGCAAAGCGATGCAAGACCACGGGAGCGTTTGAAGCAGGGGAGTCACATAACCTGATGAATGCCCAGTCACCACTCTGCCTGCTGTGCAGAGAAAGAGCTGTCATGGAACATTCTGGAAGCAGGTAGAGCTTCCATGTAGAATCCATGCAGTGATACAGAGAGGGAGGATGGTAGCAGAGGAGGTGGTGAAAAATGTGTTGGTTCAGAATTGGCATGTCAGCCAAGACGAGGCGGCTCCAGGAGAAGGAATGTGTGGGGCTTGGAGCAGCATAGCTACTGTTGCTCGCTCTGCCCTACCTGTTCGCAGTCTCCATTTCCCACTTCCAGCATCCTCTCTCCTTTGGTTCCCCAAGAAAAGTACCCAAAGCAGCTCATGGCTCTGAGTGATGCTATGAAGGGATGCTGGGTGAGCTCCCCTCCCCACATGCACCTACGAAACAGGGATGCCTTGCTTTCAGCTCCCTGGCATTCTGGGTACCTCTATTCCAGCACTCTTCTCTTCTCCTCCCCTCCCCCCCCTTCCCTCCCTTCCCCTCCCCACTCCCCTCTTCCTTCCCCCTTCCCGCTCCCCCCCCCCCCCCCCTCCCCTCCTTTTTTTTTTTTTTTTTGAGACAGTCTCACTCTGATGCCCAGGATGGAGTGCAGAGGCGCAATCTCAGCTCACTGCAACCTCTGCCTCCTGGGTTCAAGCAATTTTCCTGCCTCAGCCTCCTGTGTAACCGGGATTATAGACACCCGCCACCACACCCAGCTAATTTTTTGTATTTTTAGTACAGATGGGGTTTCACCATGTTAGCCAGGCTGGTCTTGAACACCTGACCTCAAGTGATCCACCAGCCTTGGATTCTCAATGTGTTGGGATTACAGGCATGAGCCGCTGCATCCAGCCTATTCTAGTACTTTCTACGTGGTATTTTTGGTAACCATTTCATTATCCACCTTCCCTCAGTAGACTACAAGGTCCTTGAGAGCAGGTGTTGGAACAAAATAATTTTTCTTTTTACTAGTTGAAATTAGCTTTAAGAAATCTAAGTTTTTTAAAAATCACAAATTAATTGAGTAATATTAATTCTGAGTAGGTAGCTAAATTTTTAAGTAGGAAAGAGGAAGAAGGAAAAAAAAGAAAGAGAAGGAAAAGGAAAGCAAAGTAAAAAGAAACTCACTAGAGCAATCCAACAGAGCTCTGGGTTAACTCTTTAAAAAGGTTTCTTTAGAAAGTGTTTTTGTTTGAATGCTTTTCTGTAATGGGAGTCCAGTAGATCCATTGGTTTTGAAGTTTTATAGGTCTGTAATAAATGTGGGCTCTGTAATATTTATGTTTCTTCCCTTTTACTGCTTTATTGTAAAGTTGCAGACTCAACAGGGATCATGTTTATTCTGAAACAGGCACAACTATCAGGTAAATTATAAAGGTATCCTGTCTCTAATATTTCAAGCCATTTGAGGGGTAGGCATTTCCAAACAGGATATCAGCCCTATTCCAAGGCTGCAAACATACCTTCTGATGTATGGGGAGGGCATTGTACACCTTTTGTTGAGGTGGAAATCTCGGGGGCATATAGATCATGCCGTACTCATCCTTCTGTTCCCACTAGAGACCATGGTAACTGGCCACCACTGACCTTTAATCAGTTGTTTGATTTGAATTTCAGTCCACTTCTTTACGTCTACTGTATAGTAGAGTTTGCAGATCTGATGTTCAGTGCTAATTGTGTGAGTTCTGAATGAAAACCCTACTTCGGTTTACCAGCTTAGAAATATAAAAACAAGTCTGAGAAGTTGTAATTTTCATACTTAGAATGTGTCACTCTTGTTGGCAAAAAGACCCAAAACAAACATACGAACAACAAACAAACAAAAAATAGCTAAACCACATTGTAGAGTGTTAAGTGGTACACAGTGGCTCTGTGATGGTAGATCCAGTTTATTGAGACAGAGCTCCAAAGAGCCTCTTCATATTAAAAAGAAATGGATTCTGGTGGCCTAGTTTTAGTTACTGTACCTATGAGAAAATGATCAAATGGTGGCCGGGCATGGTGGCTCATACCTGTAATCCCAGCACTTTGTGGAGGCGGATGGATCACCTGAGGTCAAGAGTTCGAGACCAGCCTGGCCAACACAGTGAAACTCTGTCTCTTCTAAAAATACAAAAATTAGCCAGGCATGGTGGCTGGTGCCTATAATCCCAGCTACTTGGCAGGCTAAGGCAGGAGAATCGCCTCAACCCAGGAGGCGGAGGCTGCAGTGAGTCAAGATCATGCCATTGCACTCCAGCCTGGGTGACAGAGTGAGACTCCATCTCAAAAAAGAAAAGAAAAGAATCAAATGACATTTCTTGTAGAATATGCTGACTTAACATTTCTGGTCAAATAATGAGGCCCTATTGTGTTTAATCAAGAGAAAGGCTGTGAAATAAAGTTGGAGATTTATCTATTTGGCTTTTGCACAATTGACTCAAAGTCACCCACCCATAGCTAGACTCATAATCTCTATTTCCAGACCTACTTTCAGCTTCCTGGTGTTGTTTCCCCCCCACCTCCTTTTCTAGTTCTTAGTTAATAGCCCACAATTCAGTGGTCACAGCAAGCATTTTCCTTCCCTTTCCTGCCTTGTCCAGTCAGTTAGCAATAACTGCTTGAATAGTTCTCAGTCCATGTTCACTTATTCATGTCCCCTTTCCAGCTTTTTAGACTCTTATCTCTTGCCTAGACTTTTGGAAGAACTGCTGAGCCAGTGTTGATTGATATATTAATAATTAGAGCATGAACCTGACATTGAATGGGTGTCTTTTTGGTATGGATTTTTTTTTTTTTTTTTTTTTTTTTTTGAGACAGAGTCTCTGTTCATCACCAGGCTGGAGTGCAGTGGTGCAATCTCAGCTAACTGCAACCTCTGCCTCCCAGGTTCAAGCAATTCTCCTGCCTCAGCCTCCCGAGTAACTGGGACTACAGGCGCGTGCCAATTTTTGTGTTTTTGGTAGAGACAGGGTTTTGCCATGTTGTCCAGGCTGGTCTCAAACTCCTGATCTCAGGCGATCCACCCTCCTTAGCCTCCCAAAGTGCTGGGATTACAGGAGTGAGCCACCGTGCCAGGCCTGAATGTGTTTTAATGAAGACTTCTTCTAATGGCTCAACCCAAAGGTGAGAGTGAAATTTAAAGCAGAGATCAAGGTCCCTTTAGAGCTTCTCCGGTCACATCTCTTTCTCAGATCTCAGCTCCAATCCATAGACGACTTCATAGGCTATCCCTCCAGCATCCAGGTTTCTACAACTTTTCATGGTCTTCGATCAATGCTCCCACTTGTTCCAATCCGCTGTCTTCTTTTCCTGGTTTATTGCAGTGGGTTTGTAACTGGTCTCCTTGCTTAGACCTTGCCTCCTACCAGCCAGAGCAATCCTTTCATATGTTCGTTAGCTCAATCCACCCTACAGGTTTCCCATTGCCGATGCAAGTCCATGGGGCAGCCTGTGAGACCCTCCCCAGTCTGACCCTTGCTCTGACACTGTCTCATCTCATCCCCTGCCCCTCTCCTGCCACTCACTCTGCATCAGCCCACTGGCCTCTTTGTGGTTCCCAAGTTCTCCAAACAAGCCTCAGCCTCATCATGTTCTTATTACCTCTGTCTGGAATATTCTTTCCCAGATATCAGAGCCTTGCTGTCTGACTTCTTTCAGTTCCCTGTTCCGGTGTCCCCTTCTCAAAGAATCCTACGGACCACACTTTATAACATACAAACGCCGGCACCTTGCAAGCGTTCCTGCCCCACTCATTTTTATGTATAGCAAGTATCAACACCTAACACCTGGGATATATTTGCTTAGTGAGAACAGAGACTGTGTGGCTGTGATATTGCCCATGCCTTAAAATAGTGCCAGCGCAGAGAAACGCTTAAACACTTGTTGACTAAATCAGCATCACTGTGGCAATTGTCTTCTCATGCCTCTAAGTAAGCTGGTTGTATGATTCTGTGATACCATGTTCTAGAACAGAGAGCAGCAGCCTAAGTGCTGTGGGTGGAAGGGGAAGCAGTAGAGAACCTCCACTTCCTCCCCCATCCTCACCTGCACTCTCCTGGCTTCTGAAGAGGCTTGCATAGGAGGTCTGCCTAGCTTCTTGGCTGTGGTGTCAGCTCTCTAGTGCCGTCCTACCCAGAAACTCTTACTCATCCGCCACATCTACCCTCCACTCCATTCTGGTTGCTCCTTTTTACTCTGCCTTAGTCCTCTCTAGGATTCTCCAGTACCAAACAGCATCTCACAAATGGCAGACACCAGAAACCATCAAGCCACTGGTTTACTTAGGTCTGCTTTTTTTCTCGTTTATCCAAATGCCATTTATCCATCACAGTAGGCAGTGTGGTTTGATAGTTACACATTTAGACTCCGGAGCCAGACTAGGTGGATTCAAACTGGCTTCCAGCACTTAAGGTTTGCATGACCTTCGGCAAGTTTTTTAGTCTCTCCAACCTCAGGAGCATCATTTTACAGATGATGGAAACAACCCAGCTTCCTGGGGTTATAATGAGGATTAAATCCAATCATTCTTTAACATGCTTGCAGAACCTGGTCCTAACTAACATATAGAAAAAGTTTGGCAAATGTTAGCCATTATTTTCATCAAAGTTTCTTTAAAACTCACATCTCGCATAAAGCTCAAATTACTCTCTTCTGCCTTAGAAAACCATGTATGTGACTGAGTGGAGTGGCTCAGCTCATGTCTGTAATCCCAGCACTTTGCGAGGCCAAGCTGGGCAGATCATGAGGTCAGGGGATTGAGACCATCCTGGCCAATATGGTGAAACCCTGTCTCTACTAAAAATACAAAAATTAGCTGGGTGTGGTGGCGCGTGCCTGTGATCCTAGCTACTCAGGAAGCTTTGGTAGGAGAATCGCTTGAACCCAGGAGGCAGAGGTTGCAGAGAGCAGGGCACTGCATACCAGCCTCGTGACAGAGTGTGACTCTGTCTCAAAAAAAAGAAGGTATCTTTTAGTTTCCTGTTCTATTTGGTTACATGTGTATTATTAACTCCTTATCCTTATGTAGGTTATCAACCCATCTGTGCCTTATATTTATATATAAAATAAATAAGTATTACAAGGACATAGAAAGATATTTATTCACCTACCTCTTAGCCTTGTCCACCTCTCTTTCCTTGTCTGTTTTTCTGCAAAGCACTTATGTCTGTCTGATTGACATGCATACATTACTGTTTGTTCAATATCTTTCTAAGCTTCTTGCAGGGAGGAATTCATCATCCAATGAAAGAAATTTCCAAATCAATGTAAGTAGAGAAAATAGCATAATCAACCCCCACGTACCCATCTTCCAGATTCAACAGTTGCAAGCATCTTGCCAATCTTGTTGCAGTGGTTTCCCCACTCGCCCTCCTCTTCTGGTTTGGAGTATTAAAAGCAAAAACTTCCCAGACACCATGTAATTTTGCCCGCAAATACTTCAATATGTATTTCCAACTGATACATCTTCTTTATAACTATCACACAATTAACACCCCTAATAAAAATAAGTTAGTTATATAGTACAGTAGTCTCTAATATCAACTCTCACCCTGTCTATATAATCAGATTTCCTTGTGAAAGCAGAGGGTTTCAGTCTATTTTGTTCACTACTATTCCCCAAATGCATAATGAGCATTGCAGTATTTAAATGGATGAATGAATGGGTTGTACTTTGAAACTTTATTTTTGGAAGACAGCTCCACAAAAAATATTGCACATGCTGATTGTGATCTTGGGCTCATAGAAAACCCACGTGACTCATAATGTGGCAGAGATGTATGACAGTTCTGTCTAATGTTTATGAGTTCTGTAGGGCTAAAACCAGTGTCTTTCAATGAGCAAACACCTTTAGAGCTCTAACTTGGGCTAGGCTATCTTTGAACCTGACTCTCTTGCCTCAGAGGGGTCTGAAATTCCACCTATCCTCCTCCTCTTGAGCAGGCAATGAAGGTCAACGTAGTTCACACTCTCAGAATTGGACGGACTCTTTTGACTAGGAACTGTACTATTTACTAGCTAGTTCTTCATCCATAAAATGGGGGAGAATTATAACTACTGTACAGGATCATGATGAACATGTAGTAATAATGGAGAAAGTGTTACCCAGTGTTTGGCCTTTAGCAGCTGTTTTATGGACAGTGGTGGTCTTTCTGCTGTCACCAAGCCGCTGTTTTTGGCAACCAAAGCAAGAGTTCTCAAGACAGAGGGGAAGACCCCTGGTGGTTGGGTCAAGGGGCTACCAAGCAGAAGCTGGCCCTCAGCAGTGTCACCTCCCCAGGTCTCCCAGGCCCTCCATCCAGACTCCTGGCTCTCCCTCACTTACTCTCTAGGGTTGGCTCTGCAGGGTTCCCCACTTTTGCTGTGGCCTCCTGCAGAACAGAAAAGTCATGTTACAGTCTTACTTCTGGTCAGTGCACCACCCTTCTGAGAGGTTGGATAGTTTTTACTGCTATTAAGGAGATTTAAAGAAACACTGACATATTCTGAGTAAACACTAGGGAAAAGTAGTCACATGAAAATCAGATTTTTGTGCTATCCTCTAAGTATGGAGGATTGTATCACCTCTCTAAACTTAGAGCTGTATTCCTAAAAACTCCCGAATGAATGACTGAATTACCCTTTAGATTCATGTCCAGGTAAAATTGTTGTCAGGCACACTGGGCTCCTTAATAAAATTTTGAGGTCACAAGTAACACATTGGCGAATCGTTTCTCTAAATCAGTTTAGATAGAAGGTTTGTTTTTCTTCTCTGGCGTTCATCTGATGCTTGGAAATGCCTCTGTGACTTCATGGTGTGAAGAAGTTCTGTATTCTCAGGACCACACCTTGGTCTGAGAAAGATTAACTGGTATTTGAGATGAATAAAGCTCTGGATAACCTATAACCTCAACAGAGCTCTATCCCCCTCCATAGCACAGAGGGATTCAAAGCATTAGACCAACTCTGATAACTTTGTACTGGAATGTACACCACTGAGTTTCCTTCTCTGTTTTGTCTGTGCCCCTCCTCTCAAATCCACCCCAAAGCCAGAGATCTCCCTTAACTCTCCCTTGGCCTTCTTTATCCCTCCAAAAGCTGGCACCTGCTTTATTTCTCATTTTCCTGCATTGCAGCCCCTTCATCTTTCTAAATCTCCCCAGTATAAATCTTATAACATGTATTGATTTAAATTCTATAACATAAAATACCACAGATGTAAAATCACATAGGCTAGAATTTCCTGTGAGAAGAATCAGACAGAGAAGGGATTTTAGTGGCTGAGTCTACTATAAAGGGTGGAATGAGGGTGGCTGCAGTGGCTCACGCCTGTAATCCCAGCACTTTGGGAGGCCAAGGTGGGTGGATCACGAGGTCAAGAGATCGAGACCATCCTGGCCAACATGGTGAAACCTCGTCTCTACTAAAAATAAAAAAATTAGCTGGGTGTGGTGGCGTGTGCCTGTAGTCCCAGCTACTTGGGAGGCTGAAACAAAAGAATCTCTTGAACCTGGAAGGTGAAGGTTGCAGTGAGCCGAGATCACACCACTGCACTCCAGCCTGGTGACGGAGCAAGCCTCGTCTCAAAAATTTATACTTAAGAAAGAAAAAGTTCACATTTGTTGGGATGCCCCACTTAAGTACAAATAAATATTAGATGCTAGTATTTAATTAACAACCTGGCATTTCCACCAAAATTTCATCAATGGTTGTTTACTGAAAAATTCAGAAGCATTCTTTTTTGGAGAGGAAATTCCTAAAGATGTGAGCCTTCTTAGGTTGTCAGTCATCCATGGTGACATCAGGAAACACCTGAAGACTGATAGCATTACTTGCCTGGTTCAGCTCTTGTAAGAACATGTTCGTCTGACAAAGAGGTATACTAATCAGACTCCTGTTTGAAAGACTGAATTTATTAAAGAAATGATTGCGGTTGCAACATTTTTTATTAGGATTTTTATTAGGATAAAAATCACTAGTAAATGCCGAAGTTCTAGAATTAAAACCTTAATTGAGAGAGATGTGATTTAAATATTGAGAAGAATAGAAAGAAAATCAAGAACTTAAAAAAAATTATTTTTACCAACATTAAGAATTTGAAGAAGTGTAATTAATGTAAGTTGTATGTTTTCAGATATTTAAATTCTGTGAAGTTTCTTCTATTGCATATTCCCAGAGAATTACAGGAAATCCTTTGTAACGGGGTATCCTGAGTTTGGAGGGTTTGTTAAGTTAAAAAAAACACTCATTTGGTGGTATGCTTCTGGTGAAGATTATAGAATCCATTATGCTTCACTGAGTCTGAAGAATAACAATCACTTTAATCACACTTGTTTTCATGGTGGCCCAGAGAAGAATTAAGAGACTTCCTTTTTAAAAAGTTTTTGCTAAGACAGCGGTTTTATCCTCCAGTTGAGTCAACGGAATTGTTTCTTTTGGAATTTCAAAATCAAATTTGATGTCCTAGTGAAATTTAAAAGTAAACTGATGAGAAGTAATTAACCAGTTAATTACGCGTGTGGCAGAATGCATTTGTACTTTTAAATGACCTCAAATGGCTGGGGCTTTTAGAAGAAGACTGTTAATGTCATGAACCTTTGCAAGTAGAGACCTCCAAATCTCCTTGGCTCCGCTTCCCATAGAACTCAGTAAAGTTTTGGGCTAATTTGAAGGTATTTATCTCTTTCCGGCTGCTGAAGAAAGTTGAGAACAGTGATCCTGATGGTGAGTGGTGAATACAGCTGCCAACTACTCTAAGTCAGCTTGTGAAGCCAGGCAAGAAAGCCTTTACCAGGGCTTAAATGCAGAGGATTTCCTTCCATTCTTTGAGGACATTTGACAGAAAAACCTATTGCAGCTTATTGATGGGCATATCAGCAGGCATTGTTTTGTGTAAGGCCTGGGGTGTGGGAACAGGTCTTAAGGGGAGAGAGAATACATGAAACACAGGAGCAGTAGAAAGCTTATATAGTGTGTGTGGGTTAATGTTTAACAACCCACGGGGATGGAGGTGGGAGACTGAGCTGTGTGTGAGTGTGTATGCATACATGAGACATTACATATACAAACCTATACATACAAGCTTATTATAAATTATACTGACAGAATGTGGGCTACAGTTTGTAAATAATAAAAGTTCATATTGATTCTCCGGGGCTTTTGTTGATGTTTGTAAACTTTTTATGTTCGTAATCGACCTATTAATAGGTGAATGTAGTTTTGACGTGAATATTGTTTGATATTTTCTTTTACATTAATGAGTAAGATGAAATTGAAACAATGCAGATGTATGTCGGAACTTTACTCATTTGCCAGTGACATGAGTGACTCCTCTGCTGAACTGAATGATTGTTTTTGAATGCTGGATGAATATTTTGGCTTCTCCTGTGTGTGCTGTTTATACAGCATGGTGGCTACAGGCACAACACATCTTTATGTTTAATCTGTATTATTAACATGCTCTCCAGGACTGATTCATAATGTTTACCAATATCCATGGTGTAAATATTCCCACAGTGGCAGACACAAGCTGCCAATGTGCCGTTATGAAGTTCAGAGTGGGGAAGAGATGTGCAGTGTTACCCCGTTTGTCTAGTATCTCTACCACATAGATGCAGTAGATGCAAATAACCTTGAGAACATAGATAATAGTAAAATGCAGGGAAATAATTTAGAAGTGATGAGTTTGGGGCATTATAACCTTTGTTTTTAATAGGATTTATTTAATTTTACAGCACGTATATTATTTACTTTTTAATGATGGCTTTGTTTAATACCTGACTTTTCTGAGATTTAAAAATTGGCTCTTGTGAGTTGGTGCAGAAATAAAAAGGAAGCAATTATGGAAAGGGAAAACAGGCTGGATGCTGTGGCTCACCCTCAAAATCCCAACACTTTGGGAAGCCAAGATGGGAGGATAGCTGGAGACCAGAAATTCAAGACTAGCCTGGACAGCATAGCAAGACCCTGACTCTACAAATTAAAAAAAAAATCAGTTGGGCATGGTGTCGATAGCTGTATTTTCAGCTACTGCAGAGGCTGAGGCAGAATGATTGCTTGATCCCAGGAAGTCAAGGCTGTAGTTAGGTTTAATTGCACCACACACTCTAGCCTGGGTGATAGATAGGTAAGATCCTGTCTCTAAAAAAAGAAAAAGAAGAAACAGTTCAGACTTACTTTAAGAATGGATCCTAGACAGTTTGACTCAAATGATGGCCCTTTCTCAAAATTCAACGAGAGGTGCATTTGAGCTAGAGACATTTGGGTTTAGGGAGGGCGTTCAGAGGTCATCTGAGTTCTGCACGCAGTTTCTCCTTCCAGCTGTCTTCTCTGCACTTTAGCACCCCTGCCTGCACTCGCCTTTCCCACCTCCGCACCTCCCTGCCCTCTGCCCCATAAATGCTTTCGTATTCTTTCATTCTCCCTTCCTCTACCTTGTAAAGCTTTTTAAAAGCATCCTTCATCCGTGTGTCTTTCTGATGTCCATCATCCAGCTCAGGAAATCAATGGCTCTCCAAATTCCTGCTCCCTTAAAGGGCAATAGAAACTCATACAACTGGTCATGGATTTTTGTTTTTATTTTTATACTTTAAGTTCTGGGGTACATGCGCAGATCGTGCAGGTTTGTTACACAGGTATACACGTGCCATGGTGGTTTGCTGCATCTGTCCCCCCATCATCTACATTAGGTATTTCTACTAATGTGATCCCTCTCCAATCTCCTCATCCTCTGCTATCCCTCCCGTAGCCCCCTACCCCCACAACAGGCCCTGGCGTGTGATGTTCCCCTCCCTGTGTCCATGTGTTCTCATTTTTCAATACCCACTTATGAGTGAGAACATGCGGTGTTTGGTTTTCTGTTCTTGTGTCAGTTTGCTGAGAATGATGGTTTCCAGCTTCATCCATGTCCCTGCAAAGGACATGAACTAATCCTTTTTATGGCTGCATAGTATTCCATGGTGTATATGTGCCACATTTTCTTTATCCAGTCAGTCATTGATGGGCATTTGGATTGGTTCCAAGTCTTTGCTATTGTAAACAGTGTCATAATAAACATATGTGTACATGTGTCTTCTTAGATGTTTTTTAGACACAGTTTCATTTGAATTAACTGAGTGTTGACTACTTTATTCTTGATACCCACTGAGATGCTCAATACCAAGGGAACAGATGATGAAGGGCATGGAAGTCAGTTTGGGAGCAGGGAGCTTTTGCACACGTAAAGGCAGCTTTCATGGAGCTGGAGTGAGAGGATGTATAGGGGTAAAGAAAATAAGATGTGTGCTTCTGGATGCTTTCTTTAGCTAGTCGTAAAAGAAAAAAACACTCTTTTTTTTTTTTTTCATGCTTCCACATTATGTTCTTCACAGCTCCAGCAACCAGGGCTTAGGATAGTGCTACTCCGCTCCTCATAGGTGCACATGTAAAAACCAGCTCTCAGGTCTAGCTGAGGGGGCAGATCTTTTAGACCACAGCCCATTTGCTGCTTGACTGCCTATAGTTTGGGGGCATAAATTGATTTTTTTTTCCTAAAAGATGTGTTTGGAATTAAGGAATGTGTTTCCATATGTTTTTGTTATCTCATTAACACCAGCATTTACACTGCTGCATCTTCTATGTATTATCTTTTATTTGATCACAATCACACAATCATTACACATTTTATATTTTTGTGTTTATTTTGTTGTGTATATTTTTGATAACTTTTATTGTGTTTTTGATCTGAAAGGGGATTTTCATGTGAGTGAACGGAAAGAAAAACACCAATTTCAGTTTGATCATTGTAAATAATTCTAAACATGTGTTTCCCAAAGTCCTTGACTGGCCCTGGGCAGGGAACCCTGAATACTGGGAGGCCTGACAGTGTTTCTATCCAAGGAAGACACCGCTACTCAGAAGCACCTCAGCTCTGCTGACTCCAGGCTGTGCCCAGGCCATACCTGGTGGGCTTTGAGTGGGGAAGAGATTGCTGCAGCAACCTGGCCTGTCCTTTGTCCCCCCAGACCCTTTCAGTATTTGTGCAAGAGGGGAAGGGCTCTGTGTAAACACTGCCACTCCCTCTGTGACCGTCGGGCACTCCACACCCACTTAGTCTAACTGGAGGGTAAACAGAGCCAATTGTGTGTGTTGTTTTGCTTGTGTTTTAAATTGCCAGATCTTATTGACTCAACTTGCCTATTTTCAAAACTTTGTCTATTTCTGCTGTGATGAGGACTATAGGTCAGCATGTGTGTACATTCAGCAAATATCTCTGTTACTGTTTTGTGTCAGGCATCAATCAGTTGCACCAGAAACTTGGAATACAAGTGAGACACAACAGAGGCTCCGCCCTCTGGAGGTTTGCAATCTTTGCAAGAGACATTACAAGCAAGGGAACATCAGATGTCATGAGAAATGATCAGTGCCATGAAGAATGGGAGAGAGAATGAATTGAGATTGGAGAGAGAGGTCTCTTTTAGTAACGCCCAAATAAACTTTGGTTGTTTGTTCATAACCAAAGGAGGAAATAAAACCGTGCAGTTTATCCTGCCTCTGACAAGAAAGGAAAACCTTTGGCCTCTCTTGGATTGAATCTCTAAGTTCCTGACTTTAGTCTCTCTGTGCCTCAGTTTTCTACCGTTAAAATGAATTTAATAATGGTCACAAACTCCTGCAGCTGTTGCAAAGAGTCATGAATACTGGCAATGTGCTTAGAGTAGTGCCTGACAAGTAGTATGACCTCAGCTGTTAGCTCTAACTCTGTACGGTAATGATGGTCCATGAGGGTCCAGCGTTTGTGCAAGAAGGCCCTGTTCCAGAACGTCAGACTCTGGGGCTATTGCTTTGCTGGGAGATAAAAGTCACAACCTTTCTGAGCATCAGCTTCCCTTTTTGAAACATGAGATTCTGTTAGTTGCTTCACGTCAGAGGGTTTTGTGGCACAAATCCTTTTTTTTTTTTTCGAGATAGAGTCTCACTCCGATGCCCAGGCTGGAGTGCAGTGGCACAATCTCGGCTCACGGCAACCTTTGCCTCCTGGGTTCAAGAGATTCTCCTGCCTCACTTCCTGGGTAGCTGGAATTACAGATCTGTGCCACCATGCCCAGCTAATTTTTGTATTTTTAGTAGAGATGGGATTTCGCTATGTTGGCCAGCGTGTTCTCGAACTCCTGACCTCAAGTGATCCACCAGCCTCAGCCTCCCAAAGTGCGGAGATTACAGGCATGAGTCACCATGCCCAGCTGGCACAAATCAATTTAAATAATATAAGTACACAATTTGAGAATTGGGAAATACTGAATATAGATGATATTACTGAGCCATAATGGGAACCATTAGTGACCTATTTAAATATACGGTTATGAGTGCTGTCCAAATGTGTATCTGTCATCATTGATACTACGCATCATGTTTACTTCGATGCCTATTTTCTGCTTAGGTAACATCTTAGGACTTGAACACGTTACAGTTCACTACCTGGTCTTCCCATGTTGCGTCCAGTACTGTTGTGTGAGCGCAGTTAACCTTGAGCTGTAGGTGAGAGATGCACATTTGAATCCAACTCATATTTGAGTCTCGGATTCCCTTACTGGTACCTAACATGACTTCCTCCTCCGAGAGCTCTGTTCACACCTGGGGTCAGCTTGGTTGTGCCAGCCAGCACTTTGTGTTATATCAGATGGAAAGAAGCAGAGCTGAATGAGCATATTATGCTGTGGGGTCCCAGATGTATATGCTTTGGTTAAGTGAATGAATTTCAATAAAAGCCAACGTATTATATGGGCATTTATTATGTACAAGGCATTCTTCTACATGCTGTGGTACGTGGTAATTTTGGCCCAAAGGTAAAGAATAATAAATTAGTATGTTATACTACCTACGGTAACAAAGAGACAACATTCCCAGTCTTTATTATTATTTTTTAATTTGCAAAAATCAAAATTACTAGAGACACCAGTGTGTGTTCTAGTATGTGGGCCATTTGGTGGGTCACCTGTCCTGTGCCTGCACCCCAGTCCCCATGGGTAGTCACAGCTTCTCAGACAGCATAGAGCCACTTGCAGAGTTTCCCCACCGTGCCACTGTTCTGAGTTAGGTTACTGGGATAGACCCTGGTGCCCACCCTTCAGTAATGAGACAATCCTCAGCTGCCATTTCCACCCGTCAGCAGCCTGCCCCTCCCAGTGTAGACGGAATTAGCAGGAACCTCTGACCCATTCTCTAGTCACCTCCAACAGGTTTTGTTCAAGGACAAATTATTTCTACATGCTGTGTTCATCTCGGCATCCTCTGCCCCAGGCTCATTTCATTGTGTTGGTGCTGTTTTGCCACTGCAGGAGATTGGACAATTTTTTTGTGAGTTGAAATTAAAAATCAGCAAATGTTTCTCTCAAGGTCTCCTGAGATCTGAACAACATGTAAAACCCTTTTAGAAGATAGAAAAACCAAGAGGGAGTTTTGTAGTGCTATCACCACTCCCAAGGAAAAAACTTGGTCAATTGCAGTGTTTGAGCCAGTCTATTAGAGAAGGGAGGTGGCGGCAGTTCCTTTTATGTCTGATAGACATGGATTCTTAATGAGCATCTTTTTTTTTTCTGTAGGAAATGAGCACAGAAACTTGTTGAGGCCACTTCTGCTTCTGTTGTTTGTGTTAAGTATCCTGTATGTCCATGACACATTCTTGGTTTCACTTCTCCCTACCCCAGACCTCACTTGAGTATAATTCATCAAATGACACTGAAATCACATCTGATGTCATCATGCCTTCCACCACACAGGTGCAGCCAGAAGGAGGAAAACAGACGGGACGTCTTGTTTTGTTTCATTTTGCAAGTTAAATAACCTTGGGGAAAAACACTTGACCTGGTTTTGTGAGAGCTTGGCTGTTGGGTTTTTCAGTAGTGCTTTATGAGGAGGTAGCACCTGCGTCCTCCATCAGCACCCTTTTAACGGAGCAAGCACATCACGCACATAACGAATATTGCATGCCTCTTATGTATCAGGCATATCTGTCTCATGCAGCCCGTGATGATCAGATCATGAGGCAGGTCAGCTGGCATTCTCTCTAGTTTTCCAGTGGGAACTCAAAGCCTCAAACTCCTGTATCTAGTAAGTGGTAGAAGGAGAACTGGAAATTAGTTCTCTTTCCTTCCAAGCCGGTGTTCAGCCCTTGCTCGGATTGCAGACGGCCAGCAGAGTTGGCCCTAGGCCTTTGCTGTGTGTGCCATACAAGTCTGGTGCTCTTTTCAGCCTATTCACCAGGTGTGTGTTCTCTGATCCCATGGCCTCGCCATCTCCTCTGTCCTCACCCAGGCAGACCCACACGTGTCACCTGCCTCTCTGGGCATTGGAGGCTACAGTGATCTGTTTACTGTGCTGCCCTATGGTCTTGGGCTTTTAGAGGTCGCTGTGCATGTGTATGTATGATGAAGTTTTTTATCAACCTAAAAACACCTACTCAAGGAGGAAAATAGAATCTTCAATGTGTCTTAAATCTTCAGTTAAGCTGTGCACAGTGATTACAGAATGTCACGGCAGTTGAGCTGGATGCAATAATAATACCTTATCAGATGAATGTATTAGATTGTAGGCTTCTTAAACTTCTGGAACCATAGTGATGGCTGATTGGAAAGGATCATCTGTGTTAGGCACAATACCCATGTAAGATCCTGCAGTGACTACCTGGTGCTGTAGAATTTATTACACATTTCTCACTCTGAGCCTCATCCTTGAGTAAGACCCTAATCTCCTCTTCCAGCATTTTTTCTCCCAGTACTGTCCTATTCAAAGCCCTGTGTTCCAGGCAGTCTGGAGGTGCCTGGGGCTTGGGCATGCTGCTACCTTCACTCAGGGGCCCTCCCATCCTGCCCTTCTCTGCTTCTTGTCTCCAGAATCCTCCCCTCCCCAACAAGGGACTCCTGCTATGGAAACTCCTTGCCTCTCCCTCCTGTAACCTCAACACCAGAGCCCCAGTTTTCCTCTTTGCTAGGTTCTGTAAGGACAAAACAGCACCTCCTTGAGTTGTAGAGAACAAATGAGTTAATTTCCAATGAGTAGGCGTTCCTTGGCACAGGGCCCGTCATAAAGTGAGTACTCAAATATTGGTTTCGATTAGGAATGAAAATGATTTCATCATGTGCCTATCACCCCCATTCAGACTCTGTAACTCTTCATGGGTAAAGGAGGTCTTCCATCCGATGGAGCACCTAGCCATGTGACTCCTATAGGACAGCCTCTTAAGAAATTCAGCTAGGAAGATTTTAGTTTGCAAAGTACAGTAGAGAGACGATGTCATTGTGATGGCTCCTAGAGGCATAACCATCAGTTCTTCTTCCTTACTTCAAACAGAAACTTGTGGATTTCTGTTTGGATTAAGGAATGAGAGGGACATTTGCTGAAAACTTTCCATGCACCAACACGTTCATATAATTTTGGGTTTTTTCTCCTCAGCTGTCACCACAGTCGGCCCCACTTCAACAACAGCAGGCAGTGTTGGCTACGGTCTCTGATGAGGAAAGTGAAGCCCAGAAATAAGGAATTCACTTCAAAGCCTCCTTGTACCAGTTTCACACCTGAAATCCAGTTTGGCTGAAATAAAAGCCTGAGATTTTTTTCATAACAACAAAGTATAATGGCTAAAATTTGGTTAATTAAAGATTTTTTAGGCCAGGCATGGTGGCTGATGCCTGTAATCCCAGCATGTTGGGAGGCCAAGGTGGGCAGATCACTTGAGGTCAGGAATTAAAGACCAGCCTGGCCAACATGGCAAAACTGCATCTCTACTAAAAATATGAAAATTAACCAGACTAAAATCGCCTGAACTCAGGAGGTACAGGGTGCAGTGAGCCGAGATCATGCCTCTGTACTCCAGCCTGAGCTACAGAGTAATAATACTCCATCTCAAAAAAGAAAGAAAAAAAGATTTTTTAAAAAACTATAAAATAATTTTAGAACAGTGTACTTACTTGCTAGGTCTGCCATAACAAAGTACCATTGCCTGGGTGGCTTCAGTGACAGAAATGTATTTTGTCACAGTTCTGGAAGCTGGAAGTCCAAGATGAAGGTGTTGGCAGGGTTATTTCTTCCAAGGCCTCCTTTGCTTGCAGATACCACCTTCTCTCTGCATCGTGACATGGTGGTCCCTCTGTGTGTCTGTGTCCTGATCTGCTCTTAGAATGGGAACATCAGTCATATGGATTAGGGCTCATCCTAAGGACCTATTTTACCTTAATCATCTCTCTCTCTCTCTTTTTTTTAAGAAACGGAGTTCTGCTCTTATTGCCCAGGCTAGAGTGCGGTGGTGCAATCTCAGCTCACTGAAACCTCTGCCTCCTGGGTTCAAGCGATTCTCCTGTCTCAGTCTCCCAAATAGCTGGGATTACAGGCATGCACCACCATTCCTGGCTAATTTTTTGTATTTTTAGTAAAATTGGGGTTTTACCATGTTGGCCAGGCTGGTCTCAAACTCCCGACCCCAGGTGATGCACCTGCCTTGGCTTCCAAAAGTGCCGGGATTACAGGCATGAGGCACTATGCCTAGCCTTTAATCATCTCTTTAAAGACCCTAATTCCAAATAAAGTTACATTCTGAGGAACTGGGGGGTTAGGACTTCAACATATGAATTTCGGGGAGACACACTTCAGTCCATGACAGACACAGCTGGATATTAGATGACGTTATAGAATTCTTGGTACTTTTTTCTGGTATAATAATGGCTTGTGGTTCTGTGGGAAGATGTCATGGGGGATGCATGATGGAATATGTTGGGATGAGGAGTGATAGAGGATTGCATGTTACTTTCAAAGTTTCCATACCAGCAGAAGTGTTTGTGAAGGTGATGAAAAAACTGCAAAGGCACCATGATGGAGAGAAAGTGATGCAACATGGGCCATTATGGGTGGGGAGGGGGGCCTGTGGTACAAAATGTGTAAGATCTCCTGACGGCCAGCAAGAAAGACAAAAAGGGTCTGTAAGAAAGTATAAGAAGGCTCATAGTTTGTTTACATTAAGGAATATAGAGAGATACTAAGGTACTATAGATTTGCCCAAGGAAAGGATATTATTTTCAGAGGCCTTCAGGTGAAAGCTCAGAGTTCCATGGCCAGCTGAGCTTCATTGTGGTCTCACCTGAAGAAGGACTCACCATGCTGACCTTGGATGTTCCACTGACACCTTGGGATCAGGACTCCATATCAGTCTGTGTGTCTGCCTGTGAAGGGACGTTGGGTACACCAGAACATGTGCTCTGTCTCTATTCACTGCCTGGCTCTCCAGAATGAAGGGGAGATCTCCGGCCTACTGCACCCATGTTGGTTAATTCACGTTTTCTCACCCTGCAGGGGCTTCAGATGTACCCTGCTGGCAAGCATTTTTTGTTTCTAAGGTTCAGCCATGACACCACCCTAGTATTTGCGGATTAGACTAAGATAAATAAAGCTCTTTGAGGAGGTATTTATAAATTCCATTTCTAAAGGCTCAAAGACACACAAACAATTCAAGCCCATTGTTTGAGATCCATGAAGGACAATATCCTACCAAGAATTAAGAATAGTTCCATTCCATTTGCATCCCCACACTGTGTCCGTGTGTGTGTGTGTGTGTGTGTGTGTGTGTGTGTGTGTGTGTGTTTTGTATTTTTACCCCCCTGTAGGTCTAGGTTACATGAAACCATAACTTCAAGTTAAATATCTTTACACTCAGCTGTTAGTAAACTCAGGAAAGCTTGTGAAAGAATAGTAGCAAATAAACCATTCTTTATAGTGAATGGGACATGTCGGGAAGAGGGGATGAGGGAAAGCCACTACAGGACCCTGCGGTGTGGCGAAATCTCTTGTAATGGATCAAGGGGAGCAGAATTTGCTCGCAAACCCTGTTTTAAGAGATGCGATTCAACAAGTTAAGTCTGTAAGCCTATATCAGACATGTTTGTTTATATTGTGTCAAATTCTGGACAAAATATTTATTTGAAGGATAAAAAATATTTAAGCCTTAAAAAGGCGTTTTGTGGTAGTCAGAGATGTCAAGTTTTTAACCATTTTTCTTCCTAAGCTGCATTTAAAAGCTGCAAAATCTATTCTTAAATTGTACTTATGAGTGACTCAAAAGCATCACTTTACTTCTTAATTTTGCTAACATTGGAATATTCTCTGTTCTGATTGAAAATTTTTCTTCAAAAATAAGATTATCAGGGTTTCTTCCACTCAGAAGGGTGGATGCTTCCATAGATTATTGTGGTGCAGATCCCAAGGCTGAAGAGAAACAAAACTTGAGCGTACAAATAGCAGTGGTCTTGAAAAAAAAATCAACACCAACATCATTTTTGAGAATAAAACTTAAACATCTGGTTTTCTTCTTGGAAACTACACTTTTTTAAAAACCATAATCTTAATCTTGAAAAAAAAATCTTTACTAGTCTTCAAGTAGGAAGTTAGGAGAATGACTGCATACCTGAAAAATCTGACATTGACACAAAGATTCTGTTTTTTAGAATCACAAGGATAATAAAACTGGATATAAACATATCCTGCCTTGCAGAATTGCATATAAATATCTGTGTCAACATATGTTTGCCACAATTAGGAAAGGTTTCCATCACCCTCTTGCCTTGAGCACTAGTGGAAGAGTTTATTGCCATCTGTGATCATTAGAAACTGAAATCCAAGATTAGATAGATAATAATAAACATGCTGCCTCACTGTCTTCCAAACGTGCTGCTGAGTAATATGCAGGGAGTTTTATGGGATGCAGACTTCATTCTGTTTTAAGAACTGATATGAGCCTACATTAATATTTATTTTAATGATATCCTGTAACCACATGATAATGGGATTTTAAAATAGAACCCACTCTTGTACAGAATAAATATTGTGAATTCAACTGTTCTTATATCCGACATATGGGTAACAGATTGAACTCCAAGTGAATGTTTTCAAGGTTTGGTAACACTTACACGATTGTCAGAGGGCAGGCTGTTGCTGTAGTAAAACGGACAATGAAGCAATGATTTCAGCATGTGAACTCCTGCTTCCAGAGCTTTGAAACGTTACATGTTTCTGGTTGTTTTCTGCACTGAGTGGAATTTTCTGTTTTACTGTAAATTGCTGCTGCTGTTTAATATGTGTATATTTTTCTTGGTGTAAATTTCAAAGGGGATGTTGACCCAGTAGAAAACCCCTTCACTGTAAGAAGAGCAGAAAGTGGCAGCTTTCCACACAGGATTGCAATCCTGGTTTCTCTTTAGATTCCTTTGAGATCAATTTTCAAAGAGTCCTCAGCAAGTGGACATTTGTTTTGGGATGGTATGTAGGTAGGAACACGAACACACACACACACACACACACACACACACACACACACACTTACACACACTTGCCCAGCTGCACTGAACCCTCTATATCTGGATTAAGTATTAACTTGACTTGAGTGAAAGGACTCAGGGTTGAATTCATTTAGTTCAATGGAGTTGGTTAATATTCTGTCCCTATTAATGATGTTATAATCTAGCAGAGAGGATAAAACAATTGCACAGGTTACAATATTCATTGTATTATCCTGTAGGATAAGAATCTGTGTTGTAGCAATAGCCCCAGGTAATTCACTGGTTAGAGAAGCTCTCCTCCAGGTAAGAATGTAGTGCTGTCATCTACATGCAAAGATGATGAGGCTTTGGAGAGGACTGGAATGCAATGGAAATAGAGCAAGTGAGTGTGTGCAAATGTGTGATTTGGGGAAGGGGACCTGATGAGAGACAGAAGAAACTGAGAATTCTAGCCTAGAAGACTAGAACTCCATTGGCCACAGTAGAATAACTGGCCATGGAGCCTGTTTGGATGTAAGGGGTAGGATTCACCAGCAGCAGTTTAGAGCTAGACATGATTTCAGTACATACAGGTGGTATGTACTTCAGCCAGTCTGAAATAAAGGATTGGACACAGGAACACGTTGCTGCTTGAAGTGATGCTCCTGAAAGCCGTTGGACAGTATCTGTCAAGGCCTCAAACGTTAGTACTCTTTGACTCATTTTTAGGATATACCCTAAAGAAATAAACCTTTCTGTACACCAGATTCTATATTGCGGCATTTAAACCTAAAGTCTCAACACTAGAGGATTGGATAAGTTATGGAATATTCATACAAAGACCTATCATACGCAATTAAGATTTCCCAATATCAATGATAAAATCTTTTAAGAAATGTGACAAAGGCAGGCACAAAACCCACAGAGAATCATCCGTTTTTTGAAAGTCAATACTGCCTAGAAAAGGATTGGAAATTAGGCCAAAATAATAATGATAGTTATCTTTAAGCTTTCATACTTTGATTTTTATTTTATTTATACTTTTCTATATTTTTGGAGATTTTCATATTTTGAAAGTTTCTATAATTAGACAAAAAATATTGTATTTATTAGGTAGAAGCTAAAGATATTGATCTGGGCAGCCTTTTCCTAGTAAGTGTGATGGAGCCACAGGCCATTTAATGGGGGATCATTGATGATGCCATTCTTTATATTTGAACAGTACCGTCCACAGTGCTCTTTAAAGCAGTTTGTACCTTGTTCAGCAGGGAGGCCGGTACATGGAAAGAGTGGTACATGGGGAATAGGTCCTGGTTAAAACATTGACTTTACTCTGGGTATGAAGGGAAGCCCTTGGTGGAGTTTGAACCCAGGAGTGCCGTGATCTTATATATGAGCAGAATTGCTCTGGCTTCTGTGTAGAGAGTCATTGCTGGGGAGTTGTGCATATAGGCAAGGAGATCAGTGAGCAGGAGGTGACTGTAGCAGTCCAGCTGAGAGCTGATGGGATCTGGGATTAGGGTAAGAACTGAAGAAGTGGTGAGCCATGGTTGAGTGTCTGCTGAGAGTGCAGCCCACAGGGTTTGTGGGTGGCTTAGTTGTGGGGCATTGGAAAGAAAAGGATAAGGGATGAGACCAAGGATATTAGCCTGAATATCTGACTGCAGTCAACACCGTTTTCTGAGGTTATGAATGCAGGGAAAGGCAGGTTAGCAAGGGAGAGAGATTGAGAGTTAGGCTTTGGCTATGCCAGGTCTGGAAGATGCATCTCACGTTTAAGTGGTGATGCCAGGTAGGTAAGTGGATGTGTGAATCTGGTGCTCAGGAGAGGGGGCTGGTGTGGAAATACACACCTGAAAACTACCAGAAAATCAACGATATTTACAATCACCGAGCTAGACGAGGTATCAGAGAGAGTGCTGACAGAGAAGGCTTCAGGAGACTGATCTCGAGGCACCCCAGGACTTGGAAGACTGGGCACCGCAGCCTAGGAAATGGGGAAGGAGCTGCCAGCAAGGGAGGAAAGCCAGGAGCCCAGGGTCTTCCAAAAGCTCAGTGGAGAATGTCCATCCTAACAGCCAAAAAATAAAGTAAGATGAAAAGAGTCAGTCATTGCATTTTGCAGTGAGAAGGTCATTGGTGGCCTTGATAAACTGTTCCAATGGAGTGGAGGGAGCTAAAGCCTGATGATCCTTCTAAGTCAGAAGAGAACACTGAAGCTGAAGCTCTCAAAGATTTGAGCAAATACTGTGGAAGAATAAGAGAGCCAAGAAAATCTCCTGTGCCCAGGACTATACAAGCTCACTTGTGGAGCACAGGTTTCTGCATCTTCTGTGGCTGTGTCATCTCAAGGCTTCTATGTCTTCCAGCCTGTTTGAAATAAATATATGCAGCAGCTCCAACTTTGCAAGTCCTGTCTCTGGCTGATCACCTCAGTCTGTGTGTGTGTCTTTGAATTAAAACCATGAAACCAATTTCACCTTCTTTCCATCCAGCACCCTACTCCCCAGGTCTGCATTTTAGGCAGCTTTTCAGGTGACAAACAGAGAGGACCTTGGGGAGTGATGCAATGGGTGCTATTGTCCTTTGGGGCACCCCAGCACATGGAAGACTGATCTTGGGGCACCCTAGCACTTAGAAGACTGAGCCCAGGAAATGGGCTACCAGCAAGAGAGGAAAGCCAGGAGCCCATCATCTTCCAGAAGAAGGGACACCCCATCCCCTACACACAGAGACCTTAAAAGCCCAGCATGACAGCCACACCTTACACCTAGTGGAGTTGTACAAAGTCTTGTGGCTTGGACGCTGATCATAACAAAAGCATCTTCAGGTCAATATGCTTGAAGTAACTGAACTACCCTGTGCAGTTGAGTTGCCTGTAGGCAAACTTGCAGTAAAACTTGTAGGAAAATACAGGTTCTAACTTTGCATTTCAGAACACCTCTTCACCTGCTACAATGGATTTGGGGATTCCCCTTCCTCTTGCTGGCACCCACTCCCCACCTACAGATGACTCAGAGCATGGTTGGGCTCCCAAGGAGGGAAACAGAGGGTAGGACAGGCCTGGGAAAGAGGAGGATGTGGGCTAGTGGAGGGCTGCAAGAGAGTAAGGGGAAGCCCCAGGGAACTGGGCATAGGACTGTCTAGTAGCCCACTTCCTGCTAGTGCTGTCCTGCCCCGGGGGCTGGCTGGCTGCTTCCTCAGCCACCGCCACCAGCCTGTCCACCAGAGCTTCTCAGCTCTCTGGCCTTCTGAGAGTCAGAACAGTCTCACTACTTCAGGACTCTCTGGTTCCTAAAACAAGCATGCAGCATTTAACATTTACTGAAGAATTTTTGCTACAAGTAGCAAAAGGTCAACAGTTGCAAATTTTCTCCTAAAAATGTGCATGTTGTAATGTTCAGTCAAAAAGAAAACAGGTCAGAGTACACGAAATTGTTTAATCTCCATTCTGCATTATAAACACACAAGCAAAGCTGGAAGAAATCACCAGGGTATGGGCCATGATGATCTCTGCGTTACGAGTGACAGTTTTTCCTTGCTTTTCTTTATTCTCTGGACTTTTTAACAGTGGGGAGTGATTACTTTTATAACTTAAAAAGTAAATTTGGCTGGGCACGGTGGCTCATGCCTGTAATCCCAGAACTTTGGGAGGCTGAGGCAGGCGGATCACAAGGTTAGGAGATTGAGACCATCCTGGCCAATATGGTGAAACCCTGTCTCTACTAAAAAAAAAAAAAAAAATACAAAAATTAGCTGGGCGTGGTGGCGTGTGCCTATAATCCTAGCTACCCTGGAGGCTGAGGCAGGAGAATCACTTGAACCAGGGAGTCAGAAGTTGCAGTGAGCTGAGGTTGCAGTGAGCCGAGATCATACCACTGCATTCCAGCCTGACAATAGAGCGAGACTCCATCTCAAAAAAAAAAAAGAAAAAAAGTAAATTTAAAGATTTCTTTCAAAATGTGTCTTTTTGTCTGCTTTTACCATCAGCCTTGGCCAATCGGACACAAAGAGGTCTCTCTCAGTGCCTCGGGTCCCTATGGAAGACAGTCAGATGAGGTCCAATGGGCCTTGGTCTGGGGCAACGTGGGAAGGTTGGAGAGGCCCCCAGGTGAATGTTGCTGCCTTGGCTGTACCTCTCCACCTGGCATCTCTCCCTCTTCCTCCGTGCCCTGCTCTCAACAGGATGGTAGGAACATGCGCTGGCTGGTAACAGATGTCCTGGGGCCATTATTCAGGAGCGAAAAACAAAGGAGAGAATAATTTCACAAACATTTATTCTTACGTGGGCAGTCTTGGTTAAGGATACTGAGAGTTAAAAGACAAGGATAATTGAGAAGAACTTTACCTTCAAGTGATGTTTTAAAGAATACTTCATAAGACCTTCTGCCTTGAAATGATACATGTCACTAATCACTGGTTTAATTTGCCAAAAGGTTTCTGGGGAAGCAAGCATAAGGATCAAAGACTAAAGTTTGCCTACATTTCTAGTATGATTTCATTTGAATTTCCCTTTTCTAACTTAGCCAATATTTTGCTAATGACTTATATATTTTGGCTTTTAAACTGCTCTATGAAAATATTTTATTCAGTGCTTTCTTGGAAGCCCCACTGATTTATTTTTACTAAGCTGAAAGCACACTTTACATCTGGGAGCAACCAAATAGTGGATTTGCTACCCTTTAAAGACTCATCATTCAGCTTAACATTTTTGAAGAATGACAATGGGCCTCAGGTTTCAAAGATGAGACCCAGTTTCTGCACTTGAGGAAATCGCAGGTCTAATCAGAGGGCAGTAATGTCATCTGGAAGTGCAGGCTCAGGGATGCCATGCTGACGGAGGTCCTGGATGCTGGAGGTGGGTCTCGAAGCGTGAGAGGAGTCACCAGGTAAAGATGGCTTGGAAGGACCTGGCAGGCAGAACAGCGAGCAGGATGCACTTCAGGGCAGCAGGAAAGGGGGAGTCTGGGCAGAACTGGTTCCAGGCAGCTCACTGCTGACCCGTGCATCCTGAGACTTGCTGGAGTCGCAGGTGAGGCTGGTGGGAATCAGAACGAATGCGGAGCTTTATGCTGGGGAACGGTTAGCCAAGAGCTGCCATGGAGCTATTCTCTGGGCACAGGGAAACATAAGTCTGAAGGCTTTGGCAAAAGCTGCAGATAAAGATGCAGGGGCCTCTGATGATGGGGGTCTCCGTCATCTCAGAGGTGGTATAGGGGGCAGAAGCCTGACTGGGGTCAAAGATGATGAAGTAGAGAGAAACAGTGATCCTAAACTAATTTGGTTGAGGTAGAAGATACTAATGGCCGAGGGGAGGAAAGAGGGAGCATATAGTTTTTTAGGATGATCAATTGTATCATCCTGCATGGAGGCTGAGAGAAAGCAGCCAGTGCAGAGGGTGAGTTTGGATGTGTGGGAGGCAGCAGTGTATGGCCGAGATGGAGAGTGCTGGAGACCAAGTTGCCCTCCGCGGTTCTGACCATCCTGTCTTCTGCACTGGGGGAGGAAGGGAAGAAGAGTGAAGTCAAGGCTGGGCACAGTGGCTCACGCCTGTAATCCCAGCACTTTTGGAAGCCAAGGTGGGAGGATCACTTGAGGCCAGGAGTTCAAGACCAGCCTGGGCAACATAGTGAGACCTTGATTCTATTAAAAAAAAATTTTTTTTAATTAGTCACGCATGGTGATGCATGCTTGTTATCCCAGCTACCCAGGAGGCTGAGGTGGGAGAATTACTTGAGCCCACAAGTTTGAGATTATGATGAGCTACGATTGTACCACTGCACTCCAGCGTGAGTGACAGACTGAGGCCCTGCCTCTAAAAAAAGAAAACCTGGGCCGGGCGCGGTGGCTCACGCCTGTAATCCCAGCACTTTGGGAGGCCGAGGCGGGTGGATCACGAGGTCAAGAGATCGAGACCATCTTGGTCAACATGGTGAAACCCCGTCTCTACTAAAAATATAAAAAATCAGCTGGGCATGGTGGCGCATGCCTGTAATCCCAGCTACTCAGGAGGCTGAGGCAGGAGAATTGCCTGAACCCAGGAGGCGGAGGTTGCGGTGAGCCGAGATCGTGCCATTGCGCTCCAGCCTGGGTAACAAGAGCGAAACTCCATCTCAAAAAAAAAACAAACAAACAAACCTTAAAAAATAGAAGCCAGAGGTGTTTATGGAAGTCCAAGACCCAGGAAGTTGTGAGAGTTTGTTCCTGCTGGTCTCGATTCCTCAGCACAGGAGAGTGGGCTATCTTCTGAGAATATGAGGGAGTCAGAAGGTTTGAGAGGTAAAGTGAAAGCTAAACCTGCTGCAGAGACAAATCACAAAAGGAGTTGGTCAAGGATAAAGACAGAAACAGCTTTTCCCAGCACAGTCCTTGGCACACAGTAGGTGTCCGGTTAACATTCAATACAAGAATAACGTTCAAGGATTGTTGAAGAGCACTGAGAACTCAACTGAGGCTGTCGACCACGGGTTTATCATGAGAGTATCCTGTGTGTGGTTTCTCTCTTCAGTTTCAGCTGCTGAGATATATAGGAAGATAGAAAATAACCCAGGAGTGGGTTTTGCCTGAAGATTTGCAAAATACAGGAATGGAAGACAGGGGAGATTGTTGTTCAGAGAATGGGTAAGGGGTGATCCAAGCAAGATAGGACCCACAGGGAGAAAAAAAGGGGTCCAGGTGTGAGACATGGGAGGGTGGGAAGGTGGGGCTGTTCGTTTTTATGATATCCTTAATAATGTCTTCATTTAAAAATGATATTCCTATATTATTAATTTTACTTTTTGTAAAATAAAATGAGAAGCAGTCTGGCTGGGCATGGTGGCTCACACCTATAATCCCAGCACTTTGGATGGCTGAGGCGGGATGATCACTCAAGCCCAGGAGTTTGAGACATCCTGGGCAACATAATGAGATCTCATCTCTACAAAAAATTTAAAAATTAGCTGAATATGGTGGTGTGCACCTGTGGTCCCAGCTACTTGGGAGGCTGTGGCAGGAGGATGGCTTGAGCCAGAAAGATCAAGGCTGCAAGTGAGCTATGATTGTGCCACTGCACTCCAGTCTGGGCAACAGAGCCAGACTCCATCTCAAAAAAAGAAAAGAAAAGAAAAGGAGAGAGAGAGAAAGAAGGAAAGAAAGGATAGAAAGAAAGAAAAGACAATAGCCTGGGCGACAAAGTGAGACTTAAGTTGTCTCTACAAAAAAATACAAAAATTAGCCGGGCATGGTGATGCATGCCTGTGGTCCAAGCTACATGGGAGGCTGAGGCAGGAGGATTGCTTGAGCCCAGGAGGTTGAGGCTGCAGTGAGCCGTGATCACTGCCACTGCACTCTAGCCTGGGTGACAGAGTGAGACTCTGTGTCAAAGCAAAACAAACAAAAACAGTCTAAACTTCCAACAGCAACACAATATAAATTCAAATTCAAGATAGTGAAGGCAAACCTGCATGACTCTGCTGGAAATTTGTGGCAGTATTACATTTGACTCAGGCAGGTGTGATTGGGAGAAGTCTCAGGGTCCTTCACAGTATTAAAAACCAGGTGCCATTATTTCTCCCTTCTGAGATAGAAGACTCTGGAATGCTCACAGATGGCTGCCACATGTACTCACCCATTCAAAGACATGTCAAGACCTACTATGTGCAGGTCACTTTGTCGGGTGCCACTCATATGCTCAGTACCCTGAGTAACTAGGAGGTGTGGGAGAGACTGCCTGGCCATTAGACTAGCTTTTAGTTTGGTTTAGAAGAAAAGGTCTGCTGACCCACGTGCCTTTAAGAATAAAATTGTGTGTGATCAAGCAGCCACATGGGAGGTAGAACATAATATGAGAGTGGTTTTGTAGGGTAGTAAAATGTGTGGCCCAGGGTAGGCTAGGAGAGCTTGATGGAGTTGGTGAAATTTAAAACAGTAGTTGGGGAGAAAATGGATGGGAAGTTCAGGAGGCACAGAGTATGCCCTCAGTATGTTATCCAGCGCCACACTGTCTTCCATAATAGAAACACATTCAAGACTAACTTGAAAAGCGCATAGAAGTCAGAAACTCAGCTTTGGGATAAAGCTTTTTTTTTGTAAAGAATTAAGTGAATAAAAATAAACATCTAAAATATTTCAACTGAAAGAAAAAATAGATTCCCCATCATTAGAGCCAATGGTTTAAATTCAGACATATGGAAAAATTTAACTTTCAATTCCAGGCTCTAAGCCTAATTCTGGGAGAAAACCCATTGAAGTAATGAAGTAATAAAATAATTGAACACTAAAGCTTGATTTTGTAGAGAATAGAGCAAATGCTTGGAGGTACATCATCATTTCCGTGCTTGTGAATTTATATAGACACCAGCATCATTGCCTGAAAGTTACAAGGCTGTGGTTTGTAGCTGACCTCAGAGTAGGAGTGGATAGGAATTTACAGGATGTTATCCTTCCAAGAAGAGTTGGGAGCATTTTGGGGGGATGCAGAAACTAGAAACAATCCAGGTGTTAAAGCAGTTAAGCGACTCTTCTTCTGGAAATATAATTAGTTCTCAAATCTGTTTAATTTGAATATTCAATAGAGCTATCACCAAGAACCAAAGAAAATGAAAATGAGGGCAGATATGGTTCCTACCTTTAACGGGCTTATAACAGAATACTTTGACTTTCACACAAAGGTTTTACATCATTTCATTACCTTTGCTCCAGCACACTCCAATTAGTTTCCTGGAGAGCAAGTAAATTGCAGCTTTCACAGATTGTTTTTCTTTTAAAATTTTGTTTTTAAAGTTGTGGAGACTGTGTGCTGCAAATTTTGCTCTTGGTAAATGACATTGACATATTTTTAATCCTCTAAAATAACTGAATGGGAATCTTGGTAGTCTTACAATTAAAATGAAATATAGAAAAGCCATGGGTGGACATTTTAGGGTTGTAGTTCTGTTGATTCTTGTTTTGGAATTTGTGGATACACTATGTGTAATTTGTAGTTAAAAACTATTGAGAAACAAGCATCTGCTTTGGGCTAATTTTCTTTTTAGTGTTTCTAATCTCAGCTGTCTTCACTTATAGGACAATATCTCACCTTACCTGGAGCCACATTTTTAAAAATTTATTTTCATGGGTTCACTTATGTTAGTTATCACATGCATTTCCAGTGAGCTGTGTATGTGGCATTTTTTGGTTTTCTCAGTTGCTAGACTCTGGATTTTTGAAGAATTGATTTAACAACTTTTCAGGGAGCATAAGCAAACTCTGTTAAATGTTCATGTTAATTATAAGCTATATCCTGATTTCAGGTATGTTTTTAAAACACTGTGTATCTTAAAAAAAAGGAAACTTGATGGATGTGCAGTGATCTGGCAGGGACTTGTTAAACAGGAAAATATATCAAGGCCCCTGGTTTCATGCACTGTACAACACTCAGTGGATGTTGATTAGATGCTTGGTAATTAGTGGCTTACAGAAAGCAGGACTGCAGGCTTTTTCTATTTTGATTTTAAAATAAATATCCTATCTTTTGGGTGTCAACAGAGGCATTTTTGAGTTGAAGGGTATGAAACAATCATTATCTTTATGGTGAGTTATTATTTGTAGATAAGTTAATGACTTCCTGTGCAAATAATTGTGGAGTCAGCATACCTAAGACTTGAGTTCTCTTTAAAGAAAATATAAATTTTATTTATAGATACCTCTTCAGGGTCATTACACAAACTTCAATGTATTAATGCTTGTGAAAAGACCCCTAGTTTGAATTTTTTCTCTAAGTAACAGTTTTGGCATAAAATGGTCTGTTCATTGTGTGTAACTCATGACTTTTTTTAAAAAGCTAGTGTAATACATGACACTCATACACAGCCACGCCTTTAGAAAGGAAGAGAGAGAGGGCACTGTGTCTTTTGAGCAGTTCTGACGTGGATAAACACCACAGCAGTAGCTGTGGTGGCAGTGTGGAATCTAAATGGCTTATTACTGTAATTAACATGTCTCAGTTGGTCCTTTTTTTTTTTTCTTTTTGGTTCACTAGGGTCTTCTTCTTGTCCTTTCCTGTGATCATTCATCCTTCACAAGAGGACAGACACAGCCCCTGGACAAGGGAACGTGTCCTTGGTTTGTTTGTATCCTTGCTTTCATATCAGGGTTTAGATAAAAATCTCTTACTTAATCATTTTTAGTTGGCTTCACATTTTTGGAGTTCTAGGTTGTCCTAATTTTGAAATATTCTCTTTGTTAGAAATTAGATGCCTTGTGAATAAGAGTTGACCCATTGTGCTCTAAATGGATGTATTGTTTTAAAAATCTGAAGTTTGGAAAGGATGAAATCAAATACAAAAACCTCATTCCTCCAGCATAATCACTGCTAACAGTTGCTGTTTTATCTTGATTGTCACCAACTTATTTCTTTTCTAAAGCAGCTGTTGAACCTTGGTCTGAAAGATGATATTAGCATCCTTTATTCATTTCTTCTGCCCTATGACTAAGATGACACACTAGTCCTGGTTTACATGGGACTTTCCCAGTTTTAGCTCTGAAAGTCCCATATGTGGGAACCCCCTTGGTCCCAAGAGAGTCTATCCACCCTACCCATGACCTCCCAATTAGCTAGACTATAGCTTTTACAGTGTCAAAATTAATACACTTATTACTATAGCCTAACTATGAATGTGCTTTTTTGTTTTGTTTCTGAGTGGTTTCTAAAATCCTAATGCCAATATGCAAATATTATTCACTGTGGAGCCAAGTAATAGAATTAGATCCGTAGAGAAAGAACTCCCATCATGGATCATGAAATTTTGCCACTTGAAGGAGATTTTCCCAGTACCTTTACATCTTTATAGACATTTCTCTGCTTTGGAATTATATTTAGCTTTTACTGGTTTTTTTGGTAGTTCATGTCATCCTCTTCCTTAGATTCCTTTTTTCTTTTGGTAGGCTACTCCCTTTGAGTAACTTTTGATGTATAATATGCATAGATGGTAAGCACTGTTACTGCGTGTTTGAAAATGCCTGATTTTGCTTTCACACTTGATTATTTCAGTCTAGATTCAAAATTCAAGATTATTGTTTCTCAACTTTGAAGGCATTGTACCTCTGATACCTACAATCTGCTGTAGCCAATAAGTCTGATGTTAGACTTACAACATAGTTGATTGTGTGTGTGTGTGTGTCTCTACCTCTTTGAACCTTATAGGACTTTTTTGCTTTATGCTTAGTTTTGAAAGTTTGCCATTATCTTTTTGTCATCAGTCCTTTTATTTTTGAGCTTTGTTATCTGAAGTCTTTTCTAGCTTAGGATATTTTCTCCCCACTAATATTAATGTATATCTTCACCTAGAACTTGAGTAGATGGATTTTAGACCTCTTGGAATCAATTCTTCTTTTCCTGTTTTCCTTCTGTTTGTCTTTTGTTGTATATTCTAGAGGTTTTCTTGGCTTAGATTTTGCAGCCTACTGAATGAGGGCTTAGCCATATAAACACTATTATTTAGTCCATTAGAGTTTATGTTTTGGCACTTATTTGTTTAAAATCTGAGATCTTTCTTATTCTCATTATTCTTACCATGAAAGGAGTGTGAATATCTGTGGATATTGCCCTGACCCTTAAGAAGGTATTGTTGCTCAAAGATGATCATCTTGGATTGCTTAGGATTTTTATTTTTCAGTATCAGAAGCACATATTGAATTGATTAAATTGAGATTGAATGTATTTCTGTTTTCCACCAATGTGGCAGCTCTGGCTAAGTTAGGTGTCTTGTGGCTCCTTGGAACAATTTAGTCTTTCCTACCTCCTGCGTTCTCACACCATTTTTGACTGTGTTTCCTTCTATCTCCCAAGTCTTCCATAAAAACTATTCCAGTTGCCCTCCTTCCACCCCAAGTACACAGAAAGTTCTGGAACACCCCTCCCCCACCCCCCACCACTGCTTAGTTAGAAGCTGATTTTCTAATGTTCAGTGACCCTTGCTTGAACCTTTCTTTTCATTGCCCCTCCCTCTCTTCCTGGGGTCACTCCTGCTAGATTAGAATTTCTGAAATGAAGACAAAGGTGTCAAGAGGCAAAGAAAATTCCCAACCATGGGAGGGAGAGGATGGGGAGTTCTCAGGGCAGGTAGAAGCCCCCTTGCCAGGTACCTCTTGTGTAACAATTGCTGTTCAGTGGTTGGGAGCTTACATTTCCACCTCTTACCTAGAAACTTAATTAGACTGAAACTTAATTTCTCAAATTATTTTATGTTCCAAAAATCTTCTAAGTCAGAATTAGCGAACAGATGACCGAAATAGAAGTTACGAGAATTCTCTTTATATAGTAGGGAATAGAATTATATAACCTGGATGCATTCCTGAAATTTCTTTGTGGTTTGGCTTCCGTAAATTACTATTTTACCTGCAGCTTTAAAAATATATTTAGACTTAAGTTTAAAGAGTGAGAACCACATGTGTAAACATCATTGAATACCATTCTTTTAATGAATGGGGAATGTTATTTATATTCTGTCTTCACTTCCTCTGGAAAGCCCATTTCTTTTGGGAAGGCTTTAACTTACATTGTTCTCACCTTAGAAAGTGAAAGGAATTCACTTTAGTATATTTTAACCCAGCCACAAAATTTTCATTGTTGCTGCTGAGAACTGCTTGGCCCCAATCTCTGCGTACAGTGTTTTAAAATTGAACTGTCTTAAAATAGCAAATGAAAATATATATATATCCCACTAGAGCAGAGGATGGGTATGTTTAAGGGATTAGAATAACCTTTATCAATGCTTTAATTTTTTTAAATGCTATATATTTCTCTACTATTTTTCTTTTTTAATTTTTAAGAAATTAAAATATGCATATTCATGGATACAAAATGATGTTCATCATCTACAACATTTATCATTTTTTGTGTTGGGGATGTTCAATATCCTTCTAGCTATTTGGAACTACATATTAGTGTTAATTATAGTCATTCTATGGTGGTATAGAACACTAGAATGTATTCATCCTGTCTAGCTGTAATTTTATGTCCTTTAATCAATCTCTCCCTATCCTTTTTTTTTTTTTTATTCTGTAAAACAGTTTTGCAGTTAGTATTTCAGTGAGACAATGAGGCAGGCAGGTGGGCGGGAGCCAATGACCAAGAGTTTCCTGGGGTGGCCTGAAGAATCTGGGCTCATCTACATAGTGATGGGGACCATTGGAATGATTGAAGAACTCCATATGACCACGTTTGTCATGTAGCTGGCAGGGTGCAAGTAGACTCAGAGGCAGACCAGAGGGGAGGTCTTGTGTAATGCATGTCAGAAAGCAATGGAGCCATGGACCAGGCAGGAACGATGGTTCCTGTCCAATTCTGAACTTTTATTCTGTGTTAATGGTGCTGCCATTAGACTAATTTGCTGGGTATTTTATAAAGAGTTTATAAAGGGTATTTTATAAAGGGTATTTTAGAAGGGAACTTGGAGGTTTTTATGCAATTCTGTCATTTTAAAAATGGTAAAACCCTAAGCCCTAAAGAAGTGAAGTGACTCTTCGAAGTCAGACAGCTCATTAATAGCAGATCTTGGCCTTGGGCCCAAATCCTTTGATTCCAAAGCCACAGCTTTCCCTGTAGGGCTACCCATCTGGCCCTACCTGCTGTCTGCTAAGCACATGCCCAGGCCAGCCTCCCACCCTCAGGATCTGTCACCCGATGGTTGTTGGTGCAGAATGTGATATTAACAGACTTACTATTTTTTTTATAGTCAGCTCATGACTGACTCTCCTAAATGACTTAATTCTAATTTTCCCAACTCTTACCAAATACACAGCCTTGCCCAACATTTTCAGAAGATGATCTTGTCTTTTACTTCGCTGAGCAAATAGAAATCACTTGAGAACACACAGGGCCATGGCCTGACACCAAATATACTAAGAACCATCACCTTCCTGCCTTTATTATAACAGCAAATGCATCCCCATCTTATTTAACACTGGGTCCTGGGCCCTGGGTCCTCGTTCTTCCTGCCTTTTCAGAGATGCTTTGGATTACTTTTCCCTTTTCAGTATTTTCAAGCCCTTCCTCTCTAAAAGATCTATCTTGTCACCATTTATATATCATCCAGACTCTCCCACGCAAAACCCTCCTTGGAATACCTGCGCCACACTAGCTCTTTCTACTTCCCTCCTTCAGACCTTGTCTAAGATGCACGGTGTTTCACTCATCGCCTTGAACTATTTCCACTTTAGCCCTCACAGTTTCCTCAAAACTGCTCTCACTGACCTCATGCTACTAAATCCAGTGAGTATGTTCTACTTGGTTATTTATTTAACAATTATTTATGAGCATCTGCCATAGCATTTGCTGGGCATCGGGTATGCTGTGGTGTGCAGAGAAATGGGATTACCTGTGGTCTAATGTTGGGGACAGGTGTTAAAGAAATACCTATTGTTGCTGAATATTTAGATCAGAAAGTGCAAAGCTAACTAATTTTATGGCAGGAGCACACTATGTCAGTTTTTTAGTGGGTACTAAACGGCAGTTTCAGAGTGAAAAACTTTGTGGCTAGAGAATACTCTGGTTTATGTGTGCACAAGTGTCCCGCCCCTGGGCTTAACTCTACACACAGCCAAATGTCCCCACTATTAGAGGCACTATTACTCTGTTCCTGGCATTAGAAACTAGAAACCACACACATCTATCTTCTAAATAAAATTATTCTAAAATAAACAAGTTTAATATAGTCTAAACTGGCAAGATAGATTGAAGAAAACCCTAATGGTTTCTGTGAAGGAAGTCAAAAACATTATGCGGAGGAGATAATCTGTGAAGTTCAGACTCTGTGAAAGAGCTTTGACATGGTACTCATACACAGTTTTGAACCTCTTTTAAGATCAGCAAAGTAAGAGTGTAAGCCCATGTTAGATATGCTAATGGAAGTTTAGTGAAAGTAAACGTTTTCTCAAGTCCAGGTTGAAAATGAAAATGTGTTTTTGCATATGTCAATTGTCACTCTCTTATTTTCCTCATGGGCTGTGTTATTCAATTTTAATAGTTCCCCTCTTTTTAAAAGTAAAAACGGTCCATGTTAGCAAAACCGAAGATTTCCAGGAAGTAGTGGTGGCGGCAGTGCTGTGGAACGTGCAGGTGAATAAATCACTGTTTGGTAGTAACTGTAAAACGTTTTATTGGAAGCCAGACCTTCGTATTCATGTTTTCTTTTTCCTCCCCTTGAAACTGAAAGCTCATTGAAATAGCCTCAAGATAGATGTTAAATAAAAATTCTGTGATATATTTGGTAGTTCTCTTTTTAAAAAACCAATATGTCAAAACCTGTTTTTCTTGACCGATGTGGAAAGGCAAAAAAAAAAAAAAGTAAAAGGAAATTACCTTTCTAAATAGAACATTTTCAAGTGATGTAACACTTTTTTCCATATGTTGCCTGAATGAAGTATATTTTTACAGAAGCCCAGTTAAAAAAAAATTGTGCTTCACCATTAAATAAATAGGTGAATATAAATTCAGATTTTAAAGTTATCTCCTAAAATATTAGTTTATTAAATAAGTGGCGCAAGAAACCTACTGTCCTGTTTCCCCTTACCACATCTGTTTGACGTAAGAGACAGCACAACTTTTAAAGCCACAGCCATCTGAATTCTGTTTGTTTAAGGGAATTTCATTGTGTTAACTAACATTCATTTTCACTGCTTGTTAACACATTCTGAACTGCTTAAAATTATTGACCTAAATTGAAAGAAGCTCTTAAACTCCATAAAAGGTGGTGCTCATAAAATTTTTCTGCTTAGAAAATGTTGATCAATTTCTGTGGCTTCCTCCATTTTATTATGTGTAGAATCTGCCAAAACCTTGCTAACTTTCATAATCACCTTCCTTTTCCTTATTTAGGTCTGGACTTGAATATCTCTGGAAAGTCTTGCCTTACCCATAATTTTCCTCCACTGGTATGCTACCAAGACTCAAATTTTAATATTAAAGTTGTATTTTTTATGCTTTCAAAAGTATACTGTATAACTACAGTTGCCTCTGGGCGTTGTCTTTAATGCTGTGCCAGCCATCCCACTGGCTAAAGGTTCCATGAGAGTAAGGACTGACTCTATTCCAGTCATGGCTGCATCCTTAGCAACTGCACTGGTATGCTGTTGGTGCTTAGATGTTGGATGCATTCAAGGCGTTTTAGGAGTAGCACAGGTTGCTTGAGCAAAAGCATTGATAACTGTATTAGAGCACTTATACAGCTGCTATCTAGTTTGTATCCTGGTATTGTATCCCTTCAAGAACCTGATGTCTTAGGCAGTGGCTCAGAATTTTTCTCTGTAACCCGAGTGCCTGTAACAGCACCTGTAGTAGTAGCTATACTTAAGTGAAGCTCATTCATTGAAGAAACATACCCTACTTTTTACATTTTGCCCAGCATCTCCTCCAACTTTAAAAACTTAAAGAAAATAGTGACGGAATCCCCAGTTCTATTTGGCCAGCTTTTCTTTATTAAGAGCAAAGATGGCTCTGGGCACAGTGGCTCATGCCTATAATCCCAGCACTTTGGGAGGCTGAGGCAGGTGGATCACAAGGTCGAGAGATTGAAACCATCCTGGCCAATATGGTAAAACCCCTTCGGTACTAAAAATACAAAAATCAGCTGGGTGTGGTGGCACACACCTGTAGTCCCAGCTACTTGGGAGGCTGAGGCAGGAGAATTGCTTGAACCCAGCGAGTGGAAGTTGCAGTAAGCCTAGATCGTGCTACTGCGCTCCAGCCTGGTGACACAGTGAGACTCCGTTTCACAACAAAACAAAAAACAGAGAGACTTACCAGGGAATATGAGGAAGAGGTCACCTACCGGAATACCTCATCTCTAATTAAGTATTAGAATTAATTATCCTTTGCCAGGTAACTATGCCAAATTTTAGTCTGTTAAAAAAAAAAAAACAGGAAGTTGTAAAAATCTAAGGTCTGGACCATCGAAATTTGGTGTTGCGTTCATGTTCTTTGTCTGCTTTTAGTTTCCTGTTTTTTTAAAAACTCACAGTTTGCTTACCATAAAATCTAGCCCAGATTCTGGAAGCATCTGGTGTCAGTGTAACACATCTAACTAATGTAACAAGAACCTCAATCAGTCCTGTCTCATATTGGTGTGTGTTCTGTGGAACACAGAAATTGACACAAACTGGAAACTGAACTCATCTTAACAGCTCAACTCATTTTATAAATTATATTTACATGGAGCACATGGTGCCCAACAAGACAGCCAAATCTGATATACAACATCTGGATTGAGTGGGGAAAACCTTTCTTTTGACAAATCTTTTCTAATATATCTGTCAAAACACCACTGAAAACAATTCAGTGGATTAAAAACTGCTTGATGTATGTCGTTTTTCCAAAAACCTATCCATTTTGTAATGTGAGCCATATTTCTTGAAGATACCACACTTTATTCACTTTGGAATTCCTTGTGCCTGCATAATGCCTGGCTCATACCAGACATTCACTACATAATTGAATCAAATGATGAGTAAAACTGGTCTATGTACTGGTTAAGAGACTAAGAAATAATAGCTACCAAATGATTTGTACCTCTCCTCTATGGCTTCTTCTTCCAAATTCTAGGATTTTTTTCCCTTCTAAATAATTGCCACCCACTGTTTTTTTTTTTTTTTTCCGAAAGAAGAAATGGCCATTTGCATATATAAAAGTAGAAATTAAAATGGACTCGAATTTGCAAGAAAAGCTATAGAGTATGTGTCTGTCTTTGGAGGTCTCTGATAATAGAAATGGATGTTTGCACATAATAGATGGTAAATATTTGTTAAATGGATAAATAAATGAATTCTGAGGTATTTAAATAATTACATGCATGAATGAAAAATTCAAATGATTTGTTGAATTGGCATTCTCTCCTTTCCTACATTGGTCAGCCAGTTTCCATTGTGAATTCTGTAGCTGATGGGGTTTCTTGCTTATAGCCAAAGAATTATATGTGCCTATAGCACACTAGAACCAGAATGTGGTCCTATTAAAGAACTAATAAAATCAATAAACATTTGACAAGGAAGAGCTAAGAGAAGAGACTGGGTTTTTTGGTGTCTTTTTTTTTGAGACAGAGTCTCACTCTGTCACCCAGGCTGGAGTGCAATGGCGCAATCTTGTCTCACTGTAACCTCCGCCTCCTGGATTCAAGCAGTTCTCCTGCCTCAACCTCCTGAGTAGCTGGGATTACAGGTGCATGCCATCATACCAGGCTAATTTTTGTATTTTTAGTAGAGACAGGTTTTACCATATAGGTCAGGCTGGTCTTGAACTCCTGACCTCGTGATCCATGTACCTTAGCCTCCCAAGGTGTTGGGATTACAGGCATGAGCCACCATGCCCTGCCAAGAGTTTTTTTTTTTTTTTTTTGTACTCTTATTTTTTCAGCTTTTCTTGGTAATTCCAAATATATATTTTTAAGTTAGTAATATCCTTTCTAGAAAAAAACAGGATACTTTTTAAAAGGATAACTTCTCCAGGAACAACAAAAAGATCTCTAGAAATACATCTAGTGAAAGATATGTATGCCCTAGTGCATGCAGAAAAAAAAAAAAAAAAAGATATGTAAGACCTTTATGTAAAAAATGGGATAATTTTAACTTCATTGGAAGTTATTTTTTAAGGACCTAAATACTGTGGAGAGGTAACATGTTTATAAATAATATGATTATAATATAAAGATGTTAATTTTTTCATATATAGATTCAATGCCACCCCTATCAAATTCAACATGTTTTTGGTGGAACTTAGGTTAATTCTAAAATTTATACAGAAAAAAGATTGATAAGTAGCCAAAATAATTGTGAAGAAATATGTAGAAGGATTTAGCAATGTTATTTATGTTGTTACAAAATCATAGTAATTTAGGCAGTGTGATTTTGGCAATAGGGATAAGGAGTTAGACCAATAAAATAGTAGTCTTGAAACAGGCCCACATTTATATAGAGCCCTGATATATAACAGAGGTGTGTTGCAAATAAGTGGAAAGAGTAAATTAATAAGTGATTCTAGGATAATTGGTTATCCTTATGGAAAAAAATGAAAATGCATCTCTGCCTCACACCATATACAGTCATCAATTTCAACTGGATCAAGGACTTCAATGTGAAATTACAAAGTGTTTAAAATAAATATATAAGAATATTTTCATGTCCTTAGGATAGGAAAAGAATTTCTTAAACAAGACAAAAATCATTAAACCATAGACATATGTAACTGCATCATATTTAAGATCCTCTGTTGAGAGTGAAGATAAATCATAATCCATAACAGACCTATGGATTTATATATTGAAGAATACATATAAGAAAAAGACAATTAAGTAGAAAAATGGGCAAATGCATGAACAGGTTTTTCACAGAGAAGGAAACATAAATGGCCAAAATGCATATGAAAATATGCTCAACCTCATTAGTAATTAGGAAAGTGCCAATTTAAACCATAATAATACCAATTCGCACCCATGAGAATAGCTATAATTAAAATTTTGTAGCATCGAATGTTGGCCATAATGCAGTGTAGAGCCAGTGGAACTCTTATACACTGTGGGTGGAGTGTAAATTGGTGCAATTCTTGAAAAACTTTAGCATTAGCAGTAAAGTTCACAGTGTGTTTGATGAACAGACGAACACTTTCAATTCAGATAAATACAATGTAGAATCTCCAGCACATGAATACAGAAGAAATGAACAGCACTGCTATTAATAGGAAAAAAAAACCCAAACTGGATACAGTCTACAGATCTAAACACTAAAACATATAAATATACCACAAGTTATTCAATGATATACTATCCACCAGAACAAACAGTTGAACTACATAATTAGCAAAATAACATAGGGGAATCTCACACAAGATTGAGTATGAGAAAGCAAGTCACAATAATTTATGTACAAGCCTATTTTACAGTTCAAAAGCACATGAAATTTATCAGAATGGGCTTTCTCCATGTTGGCTTATCCTTGAACCCTACGTGTTTATGGGATGGCTGCAGCAGCTCTTCCCTCTCTTATTCTTATCTAATAGGACTGCGAAAAATTTTGGTTCCTTCTTCATAAAACCCAAAAATTAGGTCTCAGTGACCCTGATTGGTCTGGTGTGGGCCATGTGCCTATCCATGAACTAATGCAGTGATTAGGGGGATGAAACATGAGGAATGGCTTAGCCTAATTGTCATTCAGATCACATGGGCTGGGAGTAGGAAAAGGGAGAGGAAAATGTTGGTGTGCATGCCAGAAGGGTAGATGGATGTCAGGCTTCAAAACCAACAGATGATGTTATTCCACCCACTTAGTAGAAGCCCGTTTGTATTACACAAGCCATTGTTACTTGCTGATGTCTATGAATGAAATGAAACAGCTCAGAGAAGGGCAGGTAGAAATAAGAAAGGGGTTTTTTATGTTACAGTGGATGTAGAGTCACAAGTTACCTAGCTGACATTCCCAGATTGGAATGGACAGATGTGGAGTGGCTCTCCAAGATGGCAGGTAGGGGCAGCAGCAAGAATCTATTCCACATAGAGATTCTTTTGAGGTTTACATGATCAGATTTTATATCCCCTCAAAATATTCCCTTTTTTTGTGTGTAGTTAACCATCTTTGCTACTGACTTAAATCATATTTTCTGGAAACTTATGGGAGGAACATTGGTAGATTTCCCCTTTGGCATTATTATGATTAGACACTGATCTGAAGCCCTGTCATTTCTGGTAGCCTCTTATATGAATTTCTCCCCTCACTTTGTTTCTTTTACAAAGTTCATGTGTTTTACTCAAGAAATAATGCATTTTGTGTTTATGAACAAATTTATTGGGCTCCTATATATCAAATAATTGACATTCTAGGGAAAGTGTTTGTGCTTTAGGTCTTCGAGTAGTCAGTATTATTTGTAGAAGCGTTATTATCAGACATGGCTGTAAATCATTCCTTGTTTAAGCCACGCCTAATTCAGACCATTAAAAGCCACTTTACCTGGTCATACAGAGTAACAAATAAAACTCCCTTTTATTTTGTCCTGCATATATAAAGCAAAGTTGGTCTCTTTTGTGGGTAATTGTTGTTAACATTCATTCTGGAATAACTAGAATTGATCCACAGTTATTGTCAGGGACACATAGCTTCGAGTCTGTTGTCTAAAATTAAAGGTAAGCTTATTTTAGACACTGTAGTTAAAAGGACATGGTGATAGGTTGGTCTCCTTTTTATAAAATCCACCCTGACATTTTATTTATTTTTATGCTCAAACTCACATTAGTTGTGTTTTGCCTATATAAATTATTTTAAACATCACCTTGTTTATAGTCTAGACTATAAGTTTAGCATTGTTCTTTGGCCAAAAGCAATAAAATGTGACCTATTTCACCATGATGCAGTGAAGTGCAGTCAGCATTTTCTTTTCACAAATATAACACTGATGGCTATTTTTAACACTTCCCCAACCTTCAGCAGTGTAATGAAATTTTGTTTTGACATAAAATTCTATTTGGGTTTAATGTCCTGAGTATAATATATTAGTAGATTTTGCACTTAAGGCCAGATAATCAAGTATTCTTAATGTTTTTTTTAAATCCTATCTTGAATTTATAGAACAGCCTCTGAGTCTCTCAAGTATTCACCTATAAATAAGCATTGCTGATTGTAAAAGCCCTCTTGTTGTTCTCATATTCCTATAATACCCAACATTAGAAATTCATTGGTCTACCTCAGATTGAATTTCCTGACTAGATGATGCTTTCATCTTTTTTTAAAAAAGTACATTTGTATTTCATCGCTTCTCATGAAGGGTATCATTGTCCCAAAGATTTCCTTAAATGTCTTCTATATAGATTCTTTGAGCATTATTTTTCTGAATCTGATCGATTTTCAGACTGTCTTCATTTTCATTTGTTTGCGACTCATCATTTCTGCCACTGGACAAAAACCAGTGCTTTTTATTTTGTTTTAAGTGATCTTAGCCTTTACTATTTCTAATAGGTTTTTAAAAGATATTTCTTTTACGGTATCTTTCTAGGTATTCAACAACCTTGTCACCCACTGATGGGGGTAATTTGGCTGTTCATTTTCTTTCACTGTTGCACAGTGAGCATCTTTTATTCCTGACTTATAATAAAAATGTCTGTTGATTTCAGGTCTTCTTAAAAGTCATGGCAAACTATCCTATTTCTCCATAAACTGAGAGATGACCATATATTGGTGCTGAGTTTACCCTGTGCCATTTTGGCATCTTTGAAGATAAGAATAGGTGTTGATCTTTTGCGACCTATTGATAGGGCGTAATGGATCTGTTTATATAATATTTAGAGAGTCAGCCTCATTTATGTAGATGTATACTAGAAATCGAGTTTTCTGAGCACCGTATTTAGGATTCTTACATCTTATCTAAGTCAAACACTCCTCTTCCTTTTCTCTCTTTATACCTTAGCAGATTTGTGCTTGCTTTAGCAAATTGGGAAGCCTCATTTTTCCCCTATCTTTTTGGGAATTAGCTAATCTTTGAGGTAAACCATAGGTATTAGTTTTTTAGCCTTTACATTTTTAGTTCAGTGTTGATAATTAAATATCACCTTAGAAAAATGTTTCCAATGAAATGTTTGAATTTATTCACAGAGATATTTTTATATGGTACTCATGATTTTTTTTCATCTTTTCTGTTTCTGTGATATAGTCCTCTAATAATTCTAGTTTTGTGTTGGATTTTAAGACCAAATTTGTCAGAAATCTGCCCATGAAGTATTTCATTCTGCAATGAACCATCTACTGGTTTTTAAATACTTAAATCATACAATCCTGCTTTGGTTTTTATTTCTGTCTTGCCTATATCATATTTAATTTTTTAAACTTACTGAGCTTAAACATTTAATTCATTTCTTTACTCTCTTCAATAAAAAAGTTACTCATGTCACAAATGAAACTGCATTGTTTTAACTCCTCATATGCAGAATAAGATTAGCTAATTTTCACTGTCCCCACCCATTTCCCCATTTTTGATAACACGAGCTAGGATTTCAGACCTAGGTGGAAATAATTATAGCGAAGCTTTTTAGTAAGGTTTTTTTTTTTTTTTTTTTTTTTTTTTTTCAAAACTTTTGGAAGCTGGCACTCTAGCTGGGCTATTTTTATAATAATCAGCGCATTCCGTGCCTGCCTTCAGTGTCCCCTGCTAGTGGTACTCTGTAGCTACCTTTCACTCTGAAGTTTTTATTTTGATTCATCCCTCAATCAACCACAATACATTCAAGTAACTTTTTGTCATGAAGATCCCCAACTGAGAAATTTCTAGGCATATTCTTTTTTTAAATGTTAAAACTCTGCAAATGTTGAAATGTCTGTGGTTCTTTCTTTTTAAAAACAGTAACCGGGTTGGGTGCGGTGGCCCATGCCTGTAATCCCAGCACTTTGGGAGGCTGAGGTGGGCAGAGCACCTAAGGTCAGGAGTTCGAGACCAGCCTGGCCAACATGGTGAAACCCTGTCACTACTAAAAATATAAAAAATTAGCCAAGTATGGTGGCACACGCCTGTAATTTAAGCTACTTGGGAGGCTGGGGCAGGAGAATTGCTTGAACCCAGGAAGCAGAGGTTGCAGTGAGCTGAGATTGCGCCATTGCACTCCAGCCTGGGTGACAAGAGTGAAAATTTGTCTCAAAAAAAAAAAAAAAAAAAAAAAAAAAGAACTATAGCACTTACCAGAAAAACAATGGCTCCAAATTTCACCAGATGTAAGCGTCACCCCAATGAGCTCGACCCCTCAACTCCCTTGCACTGATGGAAAATAGGAAGAACTCAGGGTAGAGTGGCTGTGGCCTTAGGAAGTTGTTGGAGGACTAGTGTTTTGGAGCTAGGGATGCTGCAGGCAAGAAGGGTTGAAATCAGAACCTCTCCTTCCATTCCCTGCTTCATGGTTTCGAGCTTTCTCTCTCCTTTGTTGGGGGAAATTCTTCCTGGCTCCTGGCAAGCCACTGAACTCCTTTGTTTACAGAGCTATTGGAAGTTCAAGCCTCCTTTTGAATTATCTGAGTGTTTCAAGGGAAAGGGAAAATCAAGGATGATAGGACATCAGTAACTTTTTAATACCACGTCCTGCGAATCTTTTCATTTTTAATTAACTGTGGATGATCATTGCTGTAGGCCTCTTACAGTGCTATAGCCCGATGTGGCCTTTTCCTGGGAAAGTCCTGGCCTTTTGCATCCAGTCTTTCTTTTAAACCACTTAAAATGAGCCCCAATAGCTCAGACATGTTCCATTAAAAGAATTGTGAAAAAGTAATATTTAAGTAAAAAGCAGTTTATTTTTTGTTTTTACTACAGGTAAAGACTGATGTGAAGAGTCTGTGAATGAAGACATTGGAAAGGTTTCAACTACAAAAGTGAGCTATTTTTGTTTTTTGCCACTTGAGCACGAAACACATGTTAAAAGCTTAACATATTCGTAATTTAGGTTTGTTGGGTATGTTTGTATAAGTATACTCTGTAAGTCAAATGTTTTGATTTTTCAAGTATAGCAGCCCCCTTTATTTGTGGGGGATATGTTCCAAGCCCCCTGTGGGTGCCTGAAACCATGGATAGTACCGACTCTGTATGTAGTTTCTCCTATACAGGCATATCTAGAATGAGGTTTCATGTATACATTAGGCACAGCAAAGATTAGCAACAAATAATAAAATAGAACAAATTATAACAACACACCGTAATAAAAGTTATGTAAATGTGATTTCTCTGCCTCTCAAAATACTGTAATATTTTCGGACCATATTTGGCTGCAAGTAACTGAAACTGCAGAAAGAGGAGCTACTGTAGACTTTTTATTTATTTATTTATTTATTTATTTTTTTTTGAGACAGAGTCTCTCTCTGTCACTCAGGCTGGAGTGCAGTGGTTGGATCTTGGCTGACGGCAACCTCCACCTCCCGATTTCAAGTGATTCTCCTGCTTTGACCTCCAGAGTAGCTGGAATAACAGCCATGCACTGCCACACCTGGCTAATTTTTGTGTTTTTGGTAGAGACAGGGTTTTACCACGTTGGCCAGGCTGGTCAGAACTCCTGACCTCAAGTGAGCCACCCACCTTGGCCTCCCAAAGTGCTGGGATTACAGGTGTGAGCCACTGTGCCCAGCCCTGTAGTCTTTTTTAAAATAGAAAAAAACTATTCTCAAATGGTCTTTAGGTGGGGCACAGTGGCTCATGCCTCTAATCCTAGCATTTTCTAGGCATATTCTTTTTTTAAATGTTAAAACTCTGCAAATATTGAAATGTCTGTGGTTCTTTCTTTTTAAAAACAGTAACTGGGTTGGGTGTGGTGGCTCACGCCTGTAATCCCAGCACTTTGGGAGGCCAAGGTGGGCAGATCACCTGAGGTCAGGAGTTTGAAACCAGCCTGGCCAACATGGTGAAACTCCGTCTCTACCAAAAATACAAAAATTAGCCAAGGATGGTGGCGCATGCCTGTAATCCCAGCTACTCAGGAGGCTGAGACAGGAGAATCACTTGAAGCAGGGAGGCAGAGGTTGCAGTGAGCCGAGATTGCACCATTGCACTCTAGCCTGGAGGATAGAGTAAGACTCTGGTCTCAAAAAAAAAAATCTTTAACTGTTTTGTAGGCAATAGTGACAAATATTGTTACCAAAAGATAAAAAATGAAAGAAAATGCATACTTGAGGTTAATATACACAAACGCTCAAAATGGAGTCAGAGTAATCACATGACCCATTTCAGAGTCGTTTCTTCCCATTGGCCTTCTGGTGTTACTGAGTTAATCTTTTGGTAATATTTTAAATCCTTTTCATTGGCTAGAAAAGTTCTGTGTGTTTTTTTTTTTTTAACTTCTTTTTCTTTAAGATTGAAAACCTAATTTTAATTTGGTGGTGGTAGTTCTTAAAAAAAACCCAATGACACTAAAAGGGAGAGGAAGGAGGAGGAGCTATGCCTTTCTGTTAGGTCCAGGCAATGATTTTACTCTGTTTCTTTCCTAAGTACTTTAATTGATCAGGCTCTGACCACATTATGAACTATTTGTCAAGGCCTGCGACGGTAATCTAATGCCACTTGATCACATATCAAATGCTTAGGAATAGACGAAGAAATTCACTCTGTTAAGCATAGTGTTGTCATTTTTTAATGATAAAAAAGTTTGTCTTTTTGGCCAGGCACAGTGGTTCACGCCTGTAATCCCAGCACTTTGGGAGGCTGAGGAGGGTGGATCACGAGGTCAGGAGTTTGAGACCAACCCGGCCAACTTAGTGAAACCCCATCTCTAATAAAAGTACAAAAGTAACCAGGCGTGCTGGCTCATGCCTGTAATCCTGGTTACTTGGGAGAATGAGGCAGGAGAATTGCTTGAACCCAGGAGGCAGAGGTTGCAGTGAGCCAAGATTGCGCCATTGCACTCCATCCTGGGCAACAAGAGCGAAACTCTGTCTCAAGAAGAAAAAAAGGAAAAGAAAAATGTTTATACTTTCAATTTTATACCAGATCTTTTTTTTCAACCAAGCAATAATATAAAACCATTAGAAGCTTAAATGCAACAATGGGTTAGAGCCTTGCCTTTAACTCACAAAATAATAATAAATATTTGAAACACTGAATTATTCTTGAAGTACTCAGAGTTATTTCAAAGGCAAATAGTATTTTGCCTTTGAAATCGAGTCGAGATTACTGTGCTTGTGTCAGAGTTCATCGATGTTTTGCTAACTGGTAAAACAGTGGCTTTCTTACTGCAGTTCTTTACTGCTGGCAAGAAAGTCCCAGAAGTTCTTTTCTCTAACTTATGGCTAGAATGCCGAGTAGCTTGAAAATCAATAGGTTGTGGCCTGGAGCTGACTTATTCATTAGTCACAGTGCTCAGGGTCTGTAATACTTTTAGTGGCCTATGAAATTGTTTTAACTTTGTGTAATACTTTTAGTGGCCTATGAAATTGTTTTAACTTTGTTTTAAAAACAGAAGAAAAAATGAACATAGTAAGTAACAAGGAATATATAATATGGAACCTAGCTTGGATTATATTTGTCTTTATACCAATGCAGTTGTAAAATTTAATTTAATATTTTTTCATGGAGGAAGAGACTCACAAAGGCCAAGTTGTCCAAGGCCCACAAAAGTCATCATGAGACTCCACCTGCATTATTGATCAGGTGCACTTCACCTGTGTGTGAGATTCAGTCATTTGAATGCATTAAAAAAAAAAAAAAAAAGTAAACAGGCCAGCACAGTGCCTTACGCCTGTAATCCCGGCATTTTGGAAGGCTGAAGCTGGCAGATAACTTACTTGGGCCTGGGAGTTTGAGAGCAGCCTGGGAAATACGGCAACATAGTAAGACCCCCATCTCTGCAAAAAATACAAGAATCAGCTGGACGCGGTGGTGAGTGCCAGTAGTGCCAGCTCAGGAGGCTGAAGTGGGAATATCGCTTGAACTCAGGAGGCAGAGGCTGCAGTGAGCCATGATTGTACCAGTGCACTCCAGCCTGGGTGACAGAGTGAGACCTTATCTCAAAAAAAAAAAAAAGGGGGGGGGGGAAATATTTTCCGTTTTAGAAATGATGATCTTCTCTGTAGTGAGTCCATAGCTGTGTCTGCTCATCAGAGAGACTCATGGTTATATCAGCAAAGGAAGAAAGAAATGGCATGCTGCTAGGTTAGATTGCTGCAGTTGTCCATTCTGTTTTCCTAAAATCAAATAAATATTTCCCTTCCCACACCACTTGATATTCTGCTTGCTTTGTAATATGATACAGAAAATAAGGAAATGGAAAATGAGACTGGACTCGGGATCCTTTGGCTCCATTTTGACCAAGTATCTTGTCTGAGAGGCGTGGCTTCCGCAAGAACAAAAGTCAGCTCCATCTTCTCACTGCCTGGGAGTCTAGAATTGTAGTTCATCTGTAGCCGCTGACCTGTGTTACTGAGTAAACAACATTTTGAATTACTGTGATCTGGTTTTGTTTGTTTCCAAGCCATAATCTGGTTTTGGAGAAAATATTTGTGGTAGTCTTCAACATCAGCAACCGTATAAATTGTGTGGAGAATTTCTTCTGAAGGCCGCTTGTTGATTTAAAGTAAGTGTGTTGCATTTCCGAGGAACCTTTTCAAAAAACTGTGTGCCCATTCAAATATAAATTCCCTGAGAACCAGGATCTTTGTTTGGTTTGCTGTTCTGTGTTTCAGAAAAAGACATGTTTGAGAAGCTCAGATGTTTGGTGAAAGAATGAACTAATTTCCTCCTTTAGAAAAGTCACGTTATACCTCTGAAATACCTCGATACTGTTTTGGGTATAGAAGTGGACTGCTGAGCCACTAGTTCTCAGATAGACAAGCATCTCGACCAATGTATATAGCACATCAATACAAAGCAATGACCCAGCAGCCAGTTACCTGCAAACAGTATAGTACAGCTGCCCTCTCAAGGGCAGCAAGGCAGTTTAGACTCTGAGAGCACAAAGCCATCAGGTATCACTCCATCAAATTAAGCTACAAAAGCAAGAAAATTCTAGACAGAAGTGCCCCTGTCTCCAGCTATGGAAGGCCTAGGACTGGGGCTCGACTGAACTTAATTAGTACTGTCAGGTCAGGTGGCACTAATTTACAGAAACTTTTGAAAAATCAGAGAAACTCTTGGTTTCTTGACCTTAAAGAAACTAGAAATGCATTACTTTTCAGTTGGCATGATGCGTGTGTGTGTTCAGCTTTAAGACTATTCATTTATTCGGTACCAGAAAAATTCACAGATGGATAGATATATAGATAATATTTTTCTGAACAAAATTGTCCCTATATTTTGTTCTCTGTGCCCTCTTGTCCAGGGTTTCACCTATCCCGGTTCTTTGATGGAAGGGCATCAGGGCAGAGCTGCCACTTAGGGCACACAGCATAGGACTGCCTGGGGGACAGAAAGATGCAAATTCATGTTCCAAGGCATGTCCAGGCACTGGTGCTGAGGGTGTTCTCATCTGTGCTGCTCTTGCAGGCATTCCCTGAGCCCCTTGCTCAGGGAATGGTGAGTGGTTCACAGGATAGTGGCGTGACTTTTAGTAAAGACACCAAAGATTAGAAGTGGTATGTTTTCTACCCTGGATTTTGCCATTGCTCAGCCCAGCTGTGCTCTGTTATCCATGGTACCTTGTGGCCCCACTGTGCGGCAGTACTCTTCCTTGGAGGGCAGGCATCACCCTCTAGTTTCCTCCATCCCCATCTAACTGAGGCACTGTCACTGCCCTCTCATGAGCAGGTGCAGGAGGACCACACACAGAGCCCATCCCAGGTCAGTAGCTACTTTTGTGGTGCCTTGGTATTGTGTAATCCCAACACTGAAGGCTTTGTGGGATTGAAATATTACTGCCTTTTTCCTCTATGATTTAGAAATATGGTGAAGGCATGCTCACAAAGGAATCCACACCACCTAGCCTTTCACAAGTCTTCTAGGTGACCTTCCACTGTGTCCCAGGGCCCCATAAGTGTTTTACTCGGGGCTGATGGGTTTATTGTAAGGCAGCTAATAGAAGAATTATTGGTGGCTACAGCATAAATGATTCACATTATGAATAAGTAACTTGTTGTATTGAGCTGGACATTTCTAATAATATAAGCATCCAGGGGAATTCTTGGCAGAATGCCAGAGGGCAGGGCTGCAAATACAGTGTTTGATCTTCAGAAAGTCATTGAAGTCCTTTCCTTCAGTTTCTTCCATTGCAAAACCTCCTGAGTATCTCCTGGCACAGTGGCATTATGAAAGTGATTTTTAAAAATATGTAGTTAGAGATTTAAAATGTTATACACACCAAATATAGTAGTTACAAAAATATGCCCAGAACGACAGCATTCAGAAAGTATACGGATTAACTCTACCTAAGCTTTGAACATCTCTTTTCCTTCAAAAAATTCTCCCAGAAGTTTGAATACCTTAAGGTAGTTTTGGGACTAGATACCCTTTTATAGGGGACACTTCCTCATTGTAGACCCTTTAGTTATAGCTGGTGGAGAGTGTGAGGGGGTCCCTCACTATTCTTGAGAGAAAAAGGATATGAGTTAAAAATAAAAAAAAAATACTTGTTTTCTTCCAAAAGGATGACCTTTGGAATGAGGAAGGAACTAGCTTGTGTTCCTGTGGTTGGCACTGGGAATGAGGAACCTCTCAGACAGCATGCCCTCAGTGTTACGGAATTATGGCAATAGGTTTCTACTGAAAATGAGGAGGGGGAAGGGGACGTTGTGGTCAAGGAAGTTTGGGATTTCAGTAAGGCTAATTAGTTCCTGTTGCTGTAGACTCTTCACATGCTGCTCTGAATGGCATGTGTTCAACAGGAGGTGTTACAGGGACGGTCTCCCAAACTTCATTAAGCCTGGAACACCTGCTTTCATGCTGCCACTCCTTAATTTTAATAGGTTTAAAAACTAATATAGTTTTAAAATTTATTACCATATTGTTCTGTGGAAGATAGTTTGGTAAATGCAGATTTAAGGTCAGCTATGGGAAAGAGAAGTGGACAGCACAAACACAGAAATGGGTTACAGGAAGAAATATAGGCCGGGAACGGTGGCTCACACCTGTAATCCCAGCACTTTGGGAGGCTGAAGTGGATGGATCACAAGGTCAAGAGTTCAAGATGAGCCTGGTCAACATGGTGAAACCCTGTCTCTAC
>NW_022437045.1:6528712-6533826 GCF_009761245.1 Sapajus apella | reverse complement strand
GCATCCCAAAACATTTAGTTATAGCACTGACTCCAGGATCAATGAAGGATGACTTTCAGTCATCTCAAATTCTAAGGTGAAGGAAAGTTTGTTTAGACTTTTTGCTGTTAAACTACCTCCAGTCTAATAAGACTTGGCAGATCCTGGTGGACTCCTTATGTAACACATGGTTCAAAGAGGTGTGGCATCAAGTGACTTAGCCGAAGTTGTTATTGATAACTTCATTAAAAGTGACCTGTGTGGGATGATCAAGAATTTCTGCTTTGTATAGAGCACTGAGCTAAGTATTGTGAAGAATATGAAGGCAAAGATATAAGGCTTCTGCCAAGAAATTAGAAATTAATCTGAAATTTAGGGTACCAAAGCAGTTTGAAAAGTGATCAGAAGAAATGTGCTTTGCTTGTGAATGGGCTGTGTCTTTGGAAATACTTCTTATTTTCTGTTGGTTGGGTACAATTATTAATTGCTAAATTGTTATTCAAATCATCGGCATCCTTAACTTCTCTCCTTGACCTGTCATTTTCTGAGAGAGCTGCTTTAGAGCTTTCCTTGTGTTGGTGGATTATCAGTTTTTGCTTTTAGTTGTATCAGTTTTCCCTTAGTATATTTCAAAGCTATGTTTTAGATACATGATGGTTAGCAAATTATTCACTTGTTATAAAGCTAGGTACAAGATCCTTGTTGTATTTTACAAACCACATAGAATATCGTAGCCCAGTACAGTATGGGATCATTGATGTCTCACGTTCTTAACATCTGCAGCTAATGATCAGCTTCGACAGACCCACCAGGGGCTTGCTCAGGGACCAATCTAACAGGCATGGAAAGGCTGTCACCCAAAACATCAAAACGACCAGATGCGCTCAGTAGTGCCAGATCTGCTTTTAGCATCTGTAGATAAGGAATCCAGTGTCTGAAACAGACAGTTAGTTGTAATATTTGAAAAACTTGTAGAAGCACTGGACCAGATTCCCCAAGCTTAAGAAGTCAGTAAAACAAAATTACCTACCTTTAGGCTTTAGGTAATCAAAGCCTGCATTCATGTTGACTGAACTACCGCCAATATTACCTCCCCCTGCCTTGTCCCCTTTCTTCCTGTCTTATTCCAGATCCCAACCATCCTCATTTCAGTTGCATTGTCCAGGGTAGGCATACTTCAGAAATCTGTGTTTTATTGCGTTATACCATCATACCTTTTCTGTGCCATAGGAAAGCCTGCTCTAGAGGAAGCCTACATTTGTGATAAAAACATTTTAGAGGAAGCCTACATTTGTGATAAAAACATTTTAAATAGGGTATTAAAGTAGTCATTGTGTTTTAAAATAGAAAGACATGGAATCACAATTGATCTTAAGTCCTGTATTAAAGCGAGTATTTTCTTTTAATATTCTTTGCCTTAAAAAAAAAAGTGTGGGGCCTGGCTTCTTATAGTGTTGTAACTTTATATACATTCCTTTGATTGCTAAAGCATAGTCATTCAAAGAGAAACACAGTTCAGCAATTTCCCAGGTCCTCATAAATGGAATATAGCAACCAGACTCTTAGTCAAACACTTGCCAAATCATTTCTCTCTGGTTTCCCTTTAATTCCTAAGCCCCACCATCATTTCTAAATCTTTTCTGGGGTTTTCAGTTGAGGACTTCCAGTCACCTCTGCCATCATGTATTCTTAAAGCTGTCTCTACCTCCTAACTCTTCTCTTTGAGAAAATGAAGGTGTTTTAGGATAGCCACATTGCTTCTAAGCCATGTTTGACATCTTTCTCCTTTCCTCCTCCCTGCTCCTCACCCTGCCCTTTATATGAAATTTGTCAGCAAATCTCACTAAATGTACTTTACCATCTGTCTTATCTCTGCTTTTTCATTTCCACTGCCTTCAGAAAGCAAAAAATTAACATTTAGACATTTATGATAAGCTACATGCTATATATTATTTCTTAATTCTTTTGCTGCGGTTTTTTTTTTGTTTTGTTTTGTTTTTTTGAGACAGTCTCACTCTGTTACCAGGCTGGAGTGCAGTGGCGTTATCTCCGCTCACTGCAACCTCCACCTCCAGGGTTCAAGCTATTCTCTTGCCTCCCGCGTAGCTGGGATTACAGGCATGTGCCACCACCCTGGTTAATTTTTGTATTTTTAGTAGAGATGGGGTTTCACCATGTTGACCAGGATAGTCTCGATCTCACGACCTTGTGATCTGCCCACCTCAGTCTCCCAAAGTCCTGGGATTACAGAGGTGAGCCGCCACTCCTGGCCTATTTCTTAATTCTTTTAGCCTTGTGCAGTTATCATTAATTGGATTTTACAGATTAGGAAACTGAGCTCACAGAAATCTAAGTCACTGCATAAGTCACGCAACTGCTAGTTCTTGAAACAGTTTGAGGTCTAAATACCCAACTGCAACCCCAAAACCAGTATCATCTTCACAGCTGTGCAATGTGCACACAGCCCAGCCATGCTGTGTGCGCCCGTGTTGGGCCTGGGTTTTCTCTGTCTCTCTCTCTCTCTCTCTCTCTCTCTCTCGTTTTTCTGGGCTCATGAACCTCTTGTTCATTCAGTTCACCAGGCTGGTCAACCAAAGTGCTGAGTTAATTATGTCAGGTGTCTGGTCTAAAACTTACGATGACATGTTGTTGCTTGCTCTGTAAGCTCCAACCTATTCTTTTTTTTCAATCCAAGTGTTCTAAAAGGTATTTTTGGTACAACCAGAACTCTCTCTGCTCTTTGGAGTCAGTGTGGAAAGGAACACAGTGGGCTCTGGGGTCAGTTAGACCTGGATGTGAATCACAGCTCACTTCCTCATTGGGAGGCTTCAGGCAAGTTATTTGCCATCCTCATCTACAAAAGCATGATGCTAAGCTCATTTCAAGTCAGTTGTGGATATCAGAGCATATGTATGCAATGCCTGCCATAGTGAGTGCCCGGCCCTTGGCAGGCTGTCAAATGGAGCTATGGAACAGCAGCGGTGGTTATATTACTATCTAGACCTTATCTATCCTTTTAAACTCAGTTCAGATTCCTTCTCCTTTTTAAATTACTCCAACCCGATTTTATCTGCCCCTGCTTCTAAGTTGCTGTATCAGTTAGCCTCTGAACAATTCATTTAGCCATTTTAATTACGTATTGCCTCTTGACACTGCTTTGTGATCTTAAAAACCCTCCTTGAAATGCCTACTTGGTTGTTTTTCCTGAGTGCTATTAATTCCTGCTCTAATGGACTAAAGTAATTTAAAGGCAGGACTAGGTCTTATGCATGGCACAGTCCAGTGCCTTACATAAGGCACGTAACTACTCACAAACTTTTTTGATCTAAAATTAAGAAACTTCACATTGCATTCATAAGAAATCAATAAAAGTAAACTAAGTTGGTTTCAGATACAGAGGGTTCCCAGGAAGGTGTGTACATTGGCAATTAGCCCAGATTTCTTTGTTCATCATTTTTTTTTATTTTTTTGAGACAGAGTTTCACTCTTTCACTCAGGCTGGAGTACAGTGGTGTGATCTCAGCTTACTGCAACCTCTGCCTCCCAAGCTCAAGCGATTGTCCTGCCTAAGCCTCCTAAATAGCTGAGACTACGGGCGTGCACCACCACACATGGCTAATATTTTTGTATTTTTGGTAGAGACAGGGTTTCACTATGTTGGCCAGGCTGGTCTTGAACTCCTGACCTCAAGTGATCCGCCCCTCTCATTCTCCTAAAGTGCTGGGATTACAAGCATGAGCCACCACGCCCGGCCTATTCATAATTCTTAATGTGAGGTACATTACAGGGTAAATTTTATTACTCCAAGTAATTTTACTCTTCAATATGTCTGATAAAACTGTGGGAACTCTTAAAACACGGCTGTATGTAGAGAGATGTTTTATTTTCCTAGAGTTAACACTACATGGGGAACCACTCTAATTTTTTCATGATGATTATCTTCCAGGTGCACATTTTTCTCAGGTAGATTTACATGTTTCTCTCCCGCCTCTCCCATCCAGATAAATTCTTCTCTCCTCCCCACCAAATTTCTCCTTTGGAGATTCTGGTGGAGAGGATGATGCTCTAAAAATATGCCTGAGGGAGGGCTCTTCTAGTGATAAATATGTGGCATTTTTCAATTGACAAAATAATTTCATTAATTATGGGCTTCTTAGTTTGTTTAAGCACCTCAGACTAAGAACCAGCTGTTAAAACTCCATACTTTATCTGTGATTCTAACTGGAGCTTTGAAGGTCTCTTCTTAAACCACAGAGACATTGGTGAAAGAAAAATCATTTGGAGCAGGTTGTAGGCAAGTCTTACCTGCCAACGTGTGTGTTCTGTCCTGGTCACATGTCAGCGCATTTGCACAAAGTCTATTTCTAAACAAAATACAGATGATTAATTTTGGCAATATTTTGCCTGTATGGAAAAAGGTGTTTGTAGAAATACTTACCTAAGGCTGAAAGAAGTCTCATTGACCTACCAAGCTTAATGTTGCTAAATTGAACTGTGCCGGGAAATCCTTTGGAAGGGCCCTTTTCAAGGGGAATGGCATTCTCCCTTCTCCAGTGAATAGTTGGAAACCGGATCTGTCAGCTGAGGAAAGGTGTCCTCCCCTGGAATGGAATGCATGGTTCTGTAAGTGCATTTGCATTTGTTGCTTTGGGCCCTCAGTCTCACTCACCTTGTCTACATGGTGATGCTGGAAGAAGCCTTGGCCAGGGCAGGGCGCAGGCTGGCCCAGCACTCACCACCACTAAAATCGAGCAAAATCTCTCAGCAAAATGATGATTCCAAAGAAAATCTTGAAAAAGTTTTTAAGAACATTTGAAACTTCAAGATTAGGATTTTATAGAGAAAGACTGAGAACAGCCTGGGCGTGGTGGCTCACGCCTGTAATCCCAGCACTTTGGGAGATTGAGGCGGGTGGATCACAAGGTCAGAAGTTCGAGACCAGCCTGGCCAACATGGCGAAACCCCATCTCTACTAAAAATACAAAACTTAGCAGGGCATGGTGGCAGGCGCCTGTAATTCCAACTACTCTGGTGGCTGAGGCAGGAGAATCGCTTGAACCGGGAGGCAAAGGTTGCAGTAAGCCAAGACTGCGCCACTCCAGCCTGGGTGACAGAGCAAGACTCCATCTAAAAAA
>NW_022437045.1:6526620-6528612 GCF_009761245.1 Sapajus apella | reverse complement strand
TTTTGTTTTGTTTTGTTTTTTCCAAAAGTTCATTTGAAAAACATTTTAGAGTGAATTCTTTCCTCATTAGACATAAAGCTATGCATGTGCAGTCCTCAGGCACACAGAACCCATTTAACCATTCTGTACCTGAAATAAAGTTGGGGCCATTTAGGGGCCAGTTCCCATTACTGCTGTTCTTCCCATTGTTCCTGTAAACACTGAAATTCTAATATTTGTGGACAAACCGCATGTCCTGAAGTAGTTCTCACAACTAGAGACTGTGGTGTAAACATTCATCTGTTGTTGTTGTTGTTGGTTGAGACGGAGTCTTGCTCTGTCGCCCAGGCTGAGTGCAATGGCATGATCTTGGCTCACTACAACCTCCACCTCCCAGGTTCAAGCGATTCTCCTGCCTCAGCCTCCCGAGTAGCTGGGACTACATATGCATGTCACCATACCCAGCTAATTTTTTGTATTTTTAGTAGAGATGGGGTTTCACTCTGTTAGCCAGTCTGGTCTCGAACTCCCGACCTTGTGATTAGCCCCCCTTGGCCTTCCAAAGTGCTGGGATTACAGGCGTGAGCCACTGTGCCCAGCTTAAACATTGTTTATTAGGTCATGTATCTTGATATTCAAGTCGAGAGAGATGCCTACTAGCCGTGAAACTATAGTGATCGAGAAATGAGTAACCATGTATAAGAATGATTCAGGGGAGCTTCATGTCTATATCAGAGCAATAACAGAAGCACCTTATGATTATATAGCACTTGAACATTTTAAAAATTTGTGTATTAACCCCGTTTTAATTTTGAAACTCTGAGACTCAAGCATTCTTGTTTGTTTTATGGCAAGAACTTAAGTGGAATGCTTTGAAATAATAAGGTAGAGACCAGGATTCCCCAAAGAAGGATGAGGAGACAATCAGAATGAGGGCCTTCAGGAGGGGAGGGAGAAGCAGATAGTTCAGGGGAGTGTGTCATGGACCACAGGACCATCCTACCCTCACCCTGTACCCCAGGGCAAGAATCCAAGTTGTGAATTATGTTAGGTTGAAGGGGAGAAGAAGGCAGGGGATAAAGAAATTTCTTCCTCCTCCTGTCAGCTCTTAATATTCCCAGTCATGGTTTTCTTCTGGTATCTTCAGAACATTCTTTTATGAAAACATTGACAGCCTTTGGTTGGCTCCCACATTTGAGGAACTGCTTAGTTAAAAAGCATTTTTAAGCAGGGCTAGGAACCATATATATCATCGGAACCTGGAACACATTTTCTTGTAGCAATAAACCATTTACCAAGAGGGTTTTGGAACAAGCTCCATCTTTTTTTCTTTTTCTTTTTTTTTTTTTTTTTTTGACAGAGTCTTTTTTTTTATCCCAGGCTGGAATACAGTGGTGCAATCTCAGCTCACTGCAACCTGCGCCTCCCAAGTTCAAGTGATTCTTCTGCCTCAGCCTCCCAAGTAGCTGAGATTATAGGTGTGTGCCACCCCACCTGATTAATTTTTGTGTTTTTGGTAGAGACGGGATTTCACCATGTTGCCTAGGCTGGTCTTGAACTCCTGACCACCCACCTCAGCCTCCCAAAGCGCTGGGATTATAGAGATGAGCCACCACGCTGGCCTAAGCTCCATTTTTAAATGCATTCTGCCTGTGCTTGCAGTATCCAGTGAGCCTGTGAAGAGAATAGTAAAATGCTGCATTCTCATGAGGGTGCAAGGCTTCTTCCTCTGAAACTCAATGAATTGTTCTACCACTTTCTACACCTAGAGATGAGTGTCAACTATGTATGCTTTAGACAAAAAGGAGAAAATTCCAAACTTTCTGTGTTTTATGATATTTTATGAACATGAATTTTTCTATCTGAAGAACTTTAAAGCACTTATGAAAATTATGATACTCATGGGGTCACTTTGGAGTATACAAGAAGACAGATGGGAAGAGTTTCGTTGACATGACCTGCTGTGAAATATTGAATACTTTATTTTTCTTCCCCCATGATCGTTCTTCTGAC
>NW_022437045.1:6429386-6526520 GCF_009761245.1 Sapajus apella | reverse complement strand
CACTGCAACCTCCACCTCCCAGGTTCAAGTGATTCTCCTGCCTCAGCTTCCTGAGTAGCTGGGATTACAGGCACCTGCCACCATGCCCAGCTAATTTGTGTACTTTTTAGTAGACACGGGGTTTCACCATGTTGGTCATGCTGGTCTTGAACTCCTGACCTCAGGTGATCCACCCATCTCGGCCTCCCAAAGTGCTGGGATTACAGGTGTGAGCTTCTGCACCCGGTCTCTTCTCGAAAGACAGCCAAGAAAACCTTTTCTTCTTCTTTTTTTTCTTCTTTCTTCTTCTTTTTTTTTTTTTTTTTGGAGACAGAGTCTTGCTCTGTTGCCCAGGCTGGAGTGCAGTGGCACGATCTTGGCTCACTGCAACCTTTACTTCCCGGGTTCAAGTGATTCTCCTGCCTCAGCCTCCCAAGTAGCTGGGACTACAGGCATACGCCATCACACCCAGCTAATTTTTGTATTTTTAGTAGAGACAGGGTTTCACCATGTTGGCCAGGCTGGTCTTGATCTCTTGACCTCGTGATTCGCTCGCCTTGGCCTCCCAAAATGGTGGGTGTACAGGCATGAGCCACTACACCCGGCTGAAAACTTTTTCTTCTAATTATTTCCAATGATTGTAGGTTCATTCAGACCTGCAATTAAATAAATTATCCATGTTTTGGGAATATTGATTTTAAACATTAAATGTTTACATTTCCACAGAGAAATAATTAATTCTCTGCCCCCTACCACCAGATTTTAGCCTGAAAGGCAAGTTATTTAGTTTTGCTTATTCTTGTATACTGAGCAGTTGTTTAGCATATGGGTTAAATAATGTGGTCTCTTGATTCAGGAAAATGTGGCTCTAAAATGAATCATTTAGAGCAAATTGTGCATGTTTTATATCTTAGATTTATAGCGTGATGAAGACATGCTCCAAAGTTCAGTTTTTGTTTTTATAGATCAGTGTATGTAGTTTTCAGGTGCTTGCTTTTTTTTTTTTTTTTTTTTAAATATAGAGTCTCACTCTCTCTCCAGGCTGGAATGCAGTGGCATAATATGAGCTCACTGCAATCTCCGCCTCCCGGGTTCAAGCAATTCTTCTCCCTCAGCCTCTCAAGCAGCTGGGAATACAGGTGTGCGCCACCACACTCAGCTGATTTTTGTATTTTTAGTAGAGTTGGGGTTTCATCATATTGGCCAGGCTGGTCTCAAACTCCTGACCTCGTGATTTGCCTGCCTCAACCTCCCAAAGTGCTGGGATTACAGGCATGAGCCACCACGCCTGGCCGCCACTTTCTACTCTAATGGTCAGAGCACATTCACATCCATGGCACCTTTTGTCTCCCACTCCCTGTCTTCAGGTTTCATACTTTCATTGGTACTTTATCAGAACACTTCCTACTGTAATAGCAACTCTTACTCAAACTTGGTAAAACAAACAGAAATGACTAAATTACTCTCGAAGAAGTACAGCCTCTACGTTGGTTTAGTGACTCAGAAACATCACTGAGGACTCACTTTCTTCCCATCTCTCTGCTCTGCCATCCTTGCAGTTGGCATTTTTCTCAGGCAGGTTCTCCTAAGTGGTCATAAGATGTCTACTAGCCACAAATGGGGTAAGAGAAAGCTAATATAATAGAAAAAATAGAACTTTTCTTCCTGCCTGTACCTTCCTGCTGGTAACGATTTGATTTAATAATTAATGTTGGCTGGGCACGGTGGCTCACACCTGTAATCCCAGCACTTTGGGAGGCAGAGGCAAGCGGATCACAAGGTCAAGAGATCAAGAGCAGCCTGGCTGACATGGTGAAACCCTGTCTCTACTAAAAATACAAAAATTAGCTGGCTGTGGTGGCACGCACCTGTAATCCCAGCTACTTGGGAGGCTGAGGCAGGAGAATCACTTGAACCAGATAGTCAGATATTGTGGTGAGCCAAGATTGTGCCACTGCACTCCAGCCTGGCGACGAGCAAGACTCCATCTGAAAAATAAAAACAAATAAATAAGTAATCAAAAATTAATGTCAAGGCAGGGGACCTTTTTTGTTTTTGTTGTTGTTGTTCAATTTCTTGACTGCACCAGCACCAGTGCCTGGGGAAATGCTCTGGTTTCTGTCACCTGTAGAATCAGTGGTGAAATTCCCAGCGGCTTCCGGCATTTGTCCCTTTATTCCTTATGGATTGGCCAACCAGGGGAGTTGGTTGGGGTAACATGGGAAGCCCACAGGAGCTCTGTCAGTAAGAGGAAGGCAGAGTTAAGGCTAAAGGAATCCATCATGTATAGCCTTGGCCTCAGTGGCCATCTGCCTACGCTGGGGCCTTGCGTCTGCCTCTCTCATGGAATGGTTATCGAGTAGGTTTTCTGTTGTCTCCCTTGTGTCTTTCCACATTAGAAAGGCTCTCGTTTGGACAAGAATTTCCTGTTAAAAAACAAAGGCATAGCAACAGAGATATGTGGTTTCTTCTGAGTCCTTCCTCTACCTTAGCAGTACTCTAGATGAAAAGAGGCAAGTTCTATAAATATAATGCAGCTTTCTGGACAGAATTTATTAAAAGGGTCAGATGTTCCACTTTCTGCAATTCAATGGAGTTGTGGTTGTCTGAAGTCAACTGATACCTTCAGGTTGGAATGGCACCCAGGGAAGAGAGCTTAGGAACAACAGTAAACTTGGCCTGCTCCTTATCACACTGAGGTCACCACAGGATAACACAGTCTCCCACCTCCGAGGGTTTCCATGGGCTGACCGTCCAGCTGGATCTCCTGTCACTTCCCCATCCCGCACTCCCTCTACTTCGGCTGTGCTGGTCTGTCCACTGCTAACTTGCATCTGTTTGCCAGCTTGCTTCATCTTCTCTGCTTGGGGCAGGATCAGATAACCAATGAGCCCAGTGTCTCTACCACTCCCTTTGCTCACCTCTGTAGTACCTTGGTGTTCATTGTAGACACAGGGAAGACCTACTCCTAATTATCTCATGTTACTGATGAGGAAACTGAGGTCTAGAGAGAGCTGGTAATACCATCAAATGTGCACAGCAAGTTCGTGTCAGAGACTGAACTGGAATCAATTTCTAGCTTTATACAGTTGCCGTCATATCAGCTGCTTTGATAAGATTTTTAAATTTTCTCCAAAAAGAGGTGTGTGTATTTGTGTGTGTGTACAATGCTTAGGGATGCCAAGCTATTTAAATCATATACATGAAAACTGGGCCTGTTTAAACATATATTAGGGTTGGGTCTATATCACCTTCAGTTAGCTAACTATTAATATTTCAAGTTTTTAACATCCCTAAAATGTTTGCTCACCGATCTTTTTAAATATTGTATTGCCAGGGACATAATTTTTAAAAAAAGAATTTCGGGGCCGGGCGTGGTGGCTCATACATCTAATCCCGACACTTTGGGAGGCCGATGTGGGCGGATCACCTGAGGTTCGGAGTTCGAGACCAGTCTGACCAATATGGTGAAACCCCGTCTTTAAAAATAAAAATAAAAAAAGAAAAAAGAAAAGGCTTTCCAGTTCAGTTCAATAAACATTAAAAAAAAAAAAAAAAGAATTTCTACATTAGATTTTGTGAATACTTAGTCTTTGACTAAGGATTGACTTTAAAAAGGTTGTTTCTAGGCTGAGCATGGCGGCTCACACCTGTAATCCTAGCACTCTGGGAGGCCGAGGTGGGCAGATTGCGTGAGCTCAAGAGTTTGAACCAGCCTGAGCAACATGGTGAAACCCTGTCTCTATTAAAATACAAAAAAAATAGCTGGGCGTGGTGGTATGCGTCTGTAGTCCTAGGTACTCAGGAGGCTGAGGCAGGAATATCACGCGAACCTGGGAGACAGAGGTTGCAGCGAGCTGAGATCACGCTGCCGCACCCCAGCCTGGGTGATAAAGCGAGACTCCGTCTCCAAAAAAAAAAAAAGGCTATTTCTCTATCAAGTCTTGTGTTTTCAATATATATATACTAAACAGCATTATCTTGTCTTAATATGACACTAAAATGGGGCTCGAGGCACAACAGACTGCTGTTTTGTTACAATCTAGGATTATAAGGTATCTTGGAAAGTAGTAGTCTGAAGTAAGAATCCAATGACAGCCTCCTGGGGTCTATTACTTTTTTGTTTTTAATAGCAGTCTACTTTTTCCTACTTGCCACAGATTTGGCTAAACAATGTTTTATTAATTCAAGCAGGAATATTTTCCCGCATTGAATTTGCATTAAAATTGCCTAGGAAATGGTATTACCTGTTTTTCCTACCACAGCCTCTGTGCTGCTAGAGAACTTTTAGAAAAGCTGAACTCAGAAGTCTGGAAAGAAATGAAATTGTGAAAAGCAGAGGTGACTCTCCTTTACAACTGCACTGATAGTGAATCCATCAACAGTCACAAGTAAAAATACTGTCTTTTTGTGATAGAGTGTTACTTATTCCTTTAAAAGCTTTTCCAGCCCATCAGCAGGTATAAAAATGTTCAAGGCCTCTTGTCTTTTTGTAAGACATGCGTATAAAAAAGCATTAAGAGCAGAAGTGTTTGAAGATTGTCTTGTATACAAGGGCAGCTAACATACGTACAAATAGGTCTTTCCAGGAATATGAACGTGAAGATTGATGCTGAAAGTGTAGTTGCTGTTTTTCTAAGCTGGTTCCTGTTGGCTGTGAGAGCTTTCCTTGAATCAGGGAAGGCTTCACGGGCCTGCACATAGCCTGAAGTGAGAAACTCACTGTGGCTTGTGCTTGCCAAAAGCAGACATAGAGCATTGGCTGCCCTACCTGTAACTTTTGCTAAAAACAGAACACAGAATTATCATGGGAGCCTTTCAAGAGCTATAACACCATCTCAACAAAGTGCAAAGTGATTTGATTCTTTATGGCTCTCTCAAAGATTTTTCAACTCCCTGTAGTCCAGTTCCAAAGAAAAAAAGGAATGATGGTTTTCTTGGAGAGCAGACAGTTCCCTTTGTAAGTCTCTGGACTTTTTGTTCATGATATTTTGAGTTCATCTACAATAAAATTTAATGGTCCATTTGAGAAAGTGTCCTCATATTAAGCGTAGTGTCTATTATTGGGTAGTCTGAGACAATTCCTGAGTGCTCAGCTCTCCTTTGATCTGTTGAGACATGGTGGTTGCCATGGAGTCTTGCTGGCCAATGACCAAGTAGGAATTCAGCATTCCACTCAGCTGGGAGCAGTGCTCCTAATCAGGCCCGACCTGAAACTCGAGCACAAAGGACTTTAAAACCGGAATGCTTTATGTGTAATCACTGAAAGTAAGTTGATTATTTGGAGGGCAGACTATGGTAAAGGTTAAAAAAATGCGTGTTTCACTTGTTTAAATTTTGTTTTTGGAAAAATATTTTAATCTTCTGATGATACAAAATGCAAAATTCGCTCTAGTTCCCCAGCTTTGTACAAAGTAATACAAAAACAGGATTTGTCTTATTTGACCTTAAACGTAAATAAAATGGCAGCCAAGTGATGGTGAGCGACGCATGTAGTTCATCTCTCTGGCAGTCATCTTTTTATTGCGGTGATGACTCCATGCCACTGTTCATCTGAATTTATTTTTAGACATTTTAACTTGGGCCTTCTTTGCAGGCTTTTCTTTGTTTCTCCCCTGCTTAGTTCTGAGGATAGCCTAAAATAAGATCCCTGTAAACACTGATGTTCATTTTTTAACTCAAACATTTGCACAGCCCCACTGTGAATTCAGGAAAGACGAAAGGAAGTGCCTGACTTAAAGCTAGCCCTCAAAGAGAGAGGGAAGAAAGCCTTTAAGACACATCACTGTAGGTAGCTGGGATGTGTTTTTGCTGTACAAAAGGAACAGGGGTGAGGAGAAAAGATGACTTTTGCCTGGATAGATGGGGAGTTGAAGAGGCTTCTGCGATGGTTTTTGATTGCCTACAAAGATGATTCTCTGACCTAGTTTGATGTCTAACTCCCTTATAATTGCATCAGCTCGAACCCATAAGGCTTCAGTCTGTGGGGAGAGTTAACCCTTTAGCTAATGGATAAAATCATGCAGTGCTCTTTGGGGTTCAATTTTTGCCTAAATGGAGGTTGCAGTGAGTCGAGATCGTGCCACTGCACTCCAGCCTGGACGACAGAGTGAGACTCAGTCTCAAATAATAATTATAATAATTTTGCCTGAATTACTTTTAATACCTTGCTCAATGTCAGAGTTAACCGCAACTGTGTATTTAGTCCTTTCAGCATCACCCTGTGAAGCTGTGTAAAGAATGATGCTTAAACTTCAATCAAGTTCTTACCAAAAACGCTCTTCATGTGGACATTGCTGTAACCCAGATTTTGCTCCTAAAATGTATTTCTAATTTCCTTTTCAAACCATTCCTGGGATAACTAAGGAATTTTTGTATTTAAAGAAAACAGTGGCTTTATTAATTTTTACCGTTTGTCCTCAATGAGATAATTGTTTATTTTTCTTCATAAGCTCCATGGATTTTGATAGAAGAAAAATATTGATCCTAGAAGCAAAGAGGAAGATAGGATGAGTAGAAAAAAAAAGAAAAAAGAAAAATATTGATTATACAGTATTTTCTCATGTGTTTATGTTTTCAGAGTAAATAATGAGGAATCAATTTTTAAAACTCAGTAACGTTGTGGGTTTTTTTCTAATAAAAAAGTCAACTTAGTTTTTTTTTTTCATAGCCTTCCACTGACCTTTATAAGGAATATGTTCTATTTTATTCATATTTGTTCATGTTCTTAAAGCCATGTATAAGATAAATGTTGGGTTTGTAATAAAGAGTAAACCTGGCCAGGCGTGGTGGCTCATGCCTGTGATCCCAGCACTTTGGGAGGATGGCAGATCACCTGAGGTTGGGCGTTCAAGACCAGCCTGACCACCATGGAGAAACCCCATCTCTGCTAAAAAAAAAAAAACCAAATACCAAAAATTAGCCAGGCATAGTGTCACATGCCTGTAATCCCAGCTACTCGAGAGATTGAGGCAGGAGAATCGCCTGAACCCAGGAGGCGGAGGGTGCAGTGAGCCGAGATTGTACCATTGCACTCCAGCCTGGAAACTCCATCTAAAAAAAAAAAATAGAAAACCTAAGAACAGGGCACAGAGATGGAAGAGGTGGAAGGCTAACCCAGAAAGACAACATTGACACTCTGAGCAGGGCGGCACCTACGCTACACACCCCAGCATACTTTATCAGTGCTGGTCACAAATCTGAGCATGGGCGCCCCCCCTGGATTGTACCAACATGTCAGTTCTAGAGCTAAGGTTGATTTTTAAAAATGCCTTTGCATGCTTATGTTCATTCAGCAAAACTTTGGGGTTCCCTATTTATCCTGGGAATAGTGGGGAAACCCTGGAGCATATGAGCATACATAGATAGAAGGGTCTGTTGGTTGTTGACCCCACATAGTAGTCCTTTTGGCTGCGGGAAATGACATAATGTTAATGCTTATCTTGCTTCTTATTTTATTTTTGTTGTTATTACATAAGTAAGTTCTTCAGTGGTGATTTGTGAGACTTCGGTGCACCCATCACCCATGCACATACTGCACCATATTTGTAGTCTTTTGTCCCTTGCCTCCCTCCCAGTTTTCCCCCCAAGTCACCAAAGTCCATTGTATCATTCCCATGTCTTTGCATACTCATAGCTTAGCTCCCACATATCAATGAGAATACACAATGTTTGATTTTCCATTCCTGAGTTACTTCACTTAGAATAATAGTCTCCAGTCTCATCCAGGTCACTGCAAATGCTGTTAATTTATTTGTTTTTATGGCTGCATAGTATTCCATCATATCTATGTCTATACAGATATATATATATATATATATATATATATATATATGTATATATACGAGTTTCTTTGTCCACTCAATGATTGATGGGAATTTGGATTGGTTCCACGATTTTGCAGTTGTGAATTTTTCTGCTATAAACATGCGTGTGCAAGTATCTTTTTCTAAGAATGACTTCTTTTCCTCTGGGTGGATACCCAGTAGTGGGATTGTGGGATCAAATAGTAGGTCTACTTTTAGCTCTTTAAGGAATCTCCACAGTGTTTTCTATAGTAGCTACACTAGTTTACATTCCTACCAGCAGTGTAGAAGTGTTCCCTGATCACAGCATCCACGCTGTATGTTGCTTCTTTTTCCTTCATCTTAGAATGTTCCTTTAGAGAGGAAGGGGGAGAGCCATTCTGGGTATGAAGGAACCAAAACCTCAGACTGTTGAGGAATAGGTCAAGTCAGAAGTCACTTGCTCACTCTGAGCAACGTTTGGGGAGGACTCCATATGCTGGGCACTGTAGCGAGTGTTGAGGAGACAGTGGTTACATTGGAAGTGACAGCTGCAGAAGCTTAGAGTCTAGCGGAGCTGAAAGGTAACAGTTTTAAAAAAACATAAGTATGTTATTTTAAATTGTGGTCAGTGCTATGAATGAAGAGACCTGGATGCTCTAAGAGATCATATGTTAGTCGTAGGAGGAGATTAGGGAAGGTCTGTCTGAAGTTGGGACGTGAATGAAAGAGTGAATTAATGGAAAACCAGAGAGGCTGGAGGCTAGTGAGCAGTGGGATTGGGGCTGGAGAGAGAGATGAGGACTAGATCTTGCACAGCCTTGCAGACCATCTCAAGGAGTTTGGCTTTTATTCTAAATGCAATGGGACTATATTTATAGGTCTTAAGCAGGAGGGTGGTGTAATCCAGTCTAGCTTTCTGAAGATTCACTAGCTATTGGGCGAGAATGAATTACGGAAAGTGGGGCGGTAAAGGGGTGACATGTTAGGAGCCTTGTGCTGCACACCATTGAAGAGCTGATGGTCCCTTGAGCCAAGGGGTCCCTGTTAATAATAGAAGTTATTCTCCAGGACACAAAAAAATGTGCAGATGTTATCAAAGAACCACTATGTGGGTAACGGAAAAGGAAAATGATAGCGTAAGACTTAATCCCAATATTTCCCCCACCTAACTTACCTTTTATCTGCTGTGCTAGTACTCTCTCTGCTTGGATTCTCTCTATACTGCGGAGAAAACCAGAGCCTGATTCCATGGATGTCAACATGAATCAATTAATGCTACTAGGCGCTTGTGAGTTCTGTACAAAGTCTAGCAATTGCTACCTCCTCTGCTTTCCTCTATGTTCCCATGAGTTCTTGGGGAAAGCCAGACACCATTTATATTATTTGATCATGGAGATGAGTGAACATCAAGATTAAGGATGATTTCACAATTGTCTTAAAAGTGGAATTATTTGAAAAGATTTAGTTGCTCATTCTAAGTATTAGTCTATATTAAATTGATGCTATGTTTCACCAGTAGGAGCATTTAGATGAAATCAGAGGATAGAAAAAAATCAGTTGATGATTAAAGGAATGGAAAAAGAAAAATACAGTTATCTATTGTTTATTTGTAAATGTTTAACTTCATTTCCACACAGGTGATTTTACAATGACAGGAAGATGAGAAGTCCTCATTTTTCAAGTTTGAGTGAGAAGAAAGTGTACCATTTGTAGATTTAAAAAGATAACGTTGAATAAAGTAACTACCCCCTTCTGATGTTCTCCTTTCTCTTTCAGTATTTCTGCAGGTAGACTCAAAGTATGAATGTCTACTTCTGAGCAGAATGAAATAAATAATTCAGCATTTTCTACCGCATATCAACTCTGCTTATTTCCCCCCTCAAATTGCATATTCTGGCAAGATTTCTCACTTGTAAAAGCATTTAATTACTGTGTTTGGCAGTCATGGTTGGTTGCATTATATAAACGAATACCTACTTCAAACATTGAAACTGATTTTTTTCATAGTCGGCCAGAAAGTGAGACTATTTGATGTTCAGTTTGGATGCCCTATTTTTGATTATATAATTTAGGTCTGGGAATTGAATTTTGGCACTTATCTGCAGTTCTTATGCCATGGAAAATTAACCTTTAGCATCCTCTCTAAAAGGGCAAATCATCATGCATACAGGTTCCAAAAAAAACTTTTAAGGTACGCTTCCTTCTAGTAAAAGATTTTTCTGTCTTCAAGCAAATGCACATCTCTCTAGTACAGCGTTGCTTTAAAATATTTCATGTAATCTGTGACCACTGTAGAGCCATAGCTAACCCAGCCCCCAAGCCAGATATGGAAGGATCCCTGGGTGTTTAACTGAAGATCCTGGTAGACAAAGTTCATTTTCTTCTGCCTGTTATAGGCAATGCTTGCTTTTGAATCCTTAAATATATTCAAGAGCACGTCTCAGCTCACCAGATTCTACTGCTGTAGCAAAGTGTGTACACCTGTAGCAAAGTACAACTCAGGAAACCCAAAGCCCTTAATGAACTTTTTGTTGTTGTTTTTTGAGACAGGGTCTTCCACTGTCGCCCAGGCTGGAGTGCAGTGGCACAATCACGGCCCACTGCAGCCTCAGCCTCTTTGGCTTAGGAGATTCTCCCATCTCAGTCTCCCAAGTAGGTGGGACTACAGGCGTGCGCCACCATGCCCGGCTAATTTTTTTTGTAGAGATGAGGTTTTGCCATGTTGCCATGGGCTGGTCTCGAACTCATGGGCCCAAGCATTCTGCCCACCTTGGCCTCCCAAAGTGCTGCAATTATGGGCATGTGCCACCACGCTCAGCCTCTGAACTGTTTTTTTCTAAGCTGATTTATAGAAGAGAGCCTGACCCTCCTTCTCCACCACACACACAAAGTACATAGACATGAAGAATTTATTTAAGGAAAAAAAAGAATCTTTGAATGTGTGTCAGCCTATCAGTGTTTATTAATCCCAGCTCCTCCACCTTCTTCCTAGTCTGGTGTCATGCTTCCCATTATAGATTGGACCCTGAGGCAGGGCAACAATCTGAATCATCAGGGAAGGTTCAATTATAGTTTGGATACTGTCCTTAGCTATCAAGGTAGGGCTGTGCATGACCCAGTTTAGGAAAAAAAAATTAACAAGCATTGAAAGAGGTTTTTATTGTTAAACCCCAAGTTACCAGGAAGTTCAGTTAGGCAGAACTTCTCATCTCTTAAAGAATTTGGATAATTGCTCTTTTACTCTACTATTCATGACAAAGGATGACCTCAGAGTCCAAGCTCTCTCTCTGACTTTTTGAGAATTAGCCTGCAATCAGGGAGTGATATGAGCTCTTCTGAGAATTATATCCACCTAAATGAGAGCTGGCCAGGTTCAAAGCATTATCAGTTATTGTAAACCTACATTTATGGCACCTGAGTTTCACTTTTATTTCAAGTTACTTAATGCCAGATTACACCTCAAACATTTCTTTTTTTTTTCCCATGGAGTCTTGCTCTGTCACTCAGGATGGAGTGCAGTGGTGTGATCTCAACTCATTGCAACCTCCACCGCCTGGATTCAAGAGATTCTCTTGCCTCAGCCTCCTGAGTAGATGGGATTACAGACACCCACCACCATACTTGGCTAATTTTTGTAATTTTAGTAGAGATGGAGTTTCACCATGTTGGCCAGGCTGGTTTCAAACTCCTGACCTCAAGTGATCTGCCTGCTTCAGCCTCCGAAAATGCTAGGACTCAATTCATATGTCATCCCTTCTAGGGACATCTTCATGATATAGGTCCCTTCCTGACACATGCAGACACAAGACTCAGCCAGGGGGCCCGCTTCTGTTCACAACACTTGATACATACCCCTCGTGTAGAATGCTGTCAGTGCTTTGGGAGGCTGAGGCAAGAGGATCACTTGAGGCCAGGAATTCAAGGCCAGCCTGAGCAACATAGTGAAAATCCATCTTTACAAAAAAAAATTTTTTTTTAATTAGCTAGACACGGTGGTGCACACCTGTAGTCCCAGCTACTTGGGAGATTGAGGAGGAAAGATCACTTGAGGCCAGAGTTCAAGGTTACAGTGACCTGTAATCACGCCACTGACCTTCAGCCTGGGTGACAGAGTGAGACCCTGTCTCTAAAAAAAAAATTTAAAAAGAAGTTGGTACAAGTATTATCTGATGCGTAAAGACAAAATGCAGCAAAAAAGGTAAATGTGTTCCCTCACTTTTTATAGTGAAGTGTTTTTTAGTGTCATTTTAAATTGATAATAATTGCATATATTTATGGGATACAATGTGATGTTTTGATGCATATATATATATATATATATATATACACACACAAACACACATTGTGAAATGATCAAATCAGGCTGTTCTTTGTGGTCAAAACATTTAAAATCCATTCTTTTAGCTCTTTTGAAATATATAATACATTATCATTAACTACAGTCACCATGCTGCGTAATGGATCACCAGAGCCGGCTCCTTCTGTCTCAGTGAAACTTCAGACTGCTTGATCAGCATCTCTCCTGGGCCCACCCATGCCCCTCCACCATAGTTGAATGTTTTAAAACTATTCCTGGCCAGGCATGGTGGCTCACGCCTGTAATCCCAGCACTTTGGGAGGCCGAGGTGGGCAGATCACCTGAGGTTGGGAGTTCAAGACCAGCCTGACCAACATGGAGAAACCCTGTCTCTAATAAAAACACAAAATCAGCCAAACATGGTGGCATATGCCTGTAATCTCAGTTACTCAGGAGGCTGAGGCAGAGAATTGCTTGAACCTGGGAGGTAGAGGTTGCCGTGAGCCAAGATGATGTCATTGCACTCCAGCCTGGGCAACAAGAGCGAAGCTCCATCTCAAAAAAAAAAGAGAAACTGTTCCCATTGAACACCTAAATTTAAGCAGTGCCTGAATAGCTTTCATAATTCTACAAGCAGGGAGAAATCTAACTTTCTGTGCCATTAATATATAAACAGGAATTATTTCAATAGATCTGTATTAACTTCAGATGCCCTAGTAAACAGAAGTTTTTATATTAGGTTCATCCTGAATTACCCATCTTGACCTAATCTAATAGATGTAAATGGTAGAAATTTATTTTGTTCAGGCAGGGATAAAGACAGTTCAGGTCAGTCAGCACCTTGTAATTAATCCACATACTCTTTGTAATAGAGAAAGAAATGTTGGAACACTCTCCGGCTTAAGGTTCTGTACCAATCTATTGTAGAGTTCTAAAATTTTATAGTGTTCACGTTTCAGGGTTGAATTACAAATAACAAAGGCTTTGTTAAAGATAGTTATTTCCAATGGCCAAATCTTGAGGTGTTAGGAATCGGTTCTAACCAATCATGAGCAAATGAATATGTGAATTATAGACAAAATACTTCGAGGTGCTTTTTAAATATGATTAGAAAACCTGGGTTTTATCATATAAGGTATCAATGATATTGCAGTTTTAAAACCTGAAATCTCTGAATATCAAACAATTGTAAACTAGAAATCAGTCTAAATTCATTACCTTTCGTTACTGAGAAAGCAAGTAATCTCTGAAAAAATATTAATGAGTAGTTTTCTACAAAATTTTAAAACTTTTGTTAAATTGTGTATGTGAGCGGAAGTGCCATAACAATGTAGCCTTGCCTTGCTTTGATGTAGAGGAGAAAATAAATACAGAAATCATGTTTGTAGGATTTTAAAGGTTTGACATGAGAAAGCTCCAATGTCTTGACTTTATTTCTAAGTTGCTCTGTTCTTAATAACCGTTTTTAATATAATTTAACCTAGATTTTCCTCATATAATGAATATTAAGCTACAAAGAGATATTTAGTTATTTGTTAAACTCCCTGAACTTCATGGCTATGTTCAGCAATACAGCATTTCTCAGGGTAGAGAAGATGTGATTATTAAATGTTTTAAGTAAGGGAGAAATACAGGCAGCTCACTTTTCACCAAAGCGTTCTCTTTGAAGCATCTGCAAAATAAAGTAGTTATCATAAAGCAGATCATGTTTTCCCATGGGAATGATTTCATAATTACAGGTCTGCTCCTTTCCCTAATTATAAGCAATAGCATACTTTCAAAAATTACAACAGCTGTGATAGAAATATCACCCACACTAACGACACCAGCGTCCTCGGGGCACTGTGGCTGTCCATTCAGTCATTCAGCAAGCATTCACTGAGTATATACTCTGTGCCAGGTGCTGTTTCAGGCTGTGGGAATTTGATGTGGGCAAAAAAACACATACGCTTTCCCCACCACCCCGTCAAGATCCTAAACTAGACTAGAAGGAGAGATGGCTATAAGCCAGATATTCATTGTAAATTATAAATGCCAGAAAGGAAAAAAAAATGCAAGCAGACATTGTCATGAGGAGGTGATCGCCACACTAAGGTCTAACGGGTGAGCAGGAACTGAGGTGAGGGGAGAAAAGCGATGTGGAGAGACGGTGATCTCTGGAGGGACTTGGAGATGAGTGATGTGCCTGGCATGGTGTAGGAGAGAAGGCCAAGGTCAGCAAGGGGGCCAGGATGGGCACATGTGTGGGTGCTGGAGGCCAGGTGACATACAGGTTGTGATCCTTGTCCTAGAAGAAATGAAAAGGCAGGGGAGAGTTTTCAGCTGATGGGATAAGGATAGGGTGACATCAGGTCTGCCGTTTGAATGATCATGGCATGATAGTCCTGTTCCCTCCAGAGAACATGTAGAAGAATATTCTACGAGTACAGATGAAAGATGACCAGGGTAGAGAAGGAGAAAAGTAAGTGGCATGCGAGTGAGTTAAGAAGTAAAGACATTTACTAGAGGTGGTAATGATTTGAATATGTGGAGTGATGGAAAAAAGGTAGAAAGATTGGCTCTGAAATTTCTGGTTGGCAGAACACCACAAAGGATAGTGACATTCCTTGAAAGAGGGCCCAGTTTGGGAGGGAAGTTGTGTTTCATTTTGGGTATATTACATTTCAGTTTCCTGTCAAATCTCAAAGCTGAGCTATCAAATAGTCACTTGGATATACTGGTCTGGTGCTCAAAAGTTTGGGCTGAAAATATAAATGAGTCATTGGCCGAGTCATTGGCTGATCCTACAAAGGAGATGGAAGAGAGATGTTGGTACAGGGAGGAGGGAAACCAGGATTCTAAGGGGCCATGGTCTTTAAGGGAGGATAGTGCTTAAAGAGGAAAACAGTGGCCAGAAGTATCAGCTGCTGCCAAGAAGTTACATGCCGAAGAGACTGATAAATACCAGTTGGGTTAAGCAGCATCATATTACAGAGAACTGTTTTGGTTGAGGGGTTGTGTGTGGTGAAGCAGGGAAGAGACTAGATTGGAGCGAATTGGGGAAGAGATGAAGACAGTGAGTACAGATAACCCATTTGTAGCTTTTACACTTGAAGGAAGAAGAGGACTACTGCTGGAGGAGGGCACACTGAGAATCACGGGAAAGTTGCCTTAGATGGGCAAGTTTGAGCACATTTTCCCACCATTAGGTCAGATGGAGAGGAGGTGCCGTTGGGAGGTAATAAACACCTCTAGACAGTAATGCTTATATATGTGAGAGTGCCAATTCTATATGAAGTTACAAATCAGTTTTTCATTGATTAACTTCTTTTAGCAGGAACCACATGTGCATTGTGTTTTCCCTGCTTTTCTCCTGTATATGGCCGCTGCAGTGCTGAGGACTGCAAAGGTGGCATGGGAGGTAGCACAGTGCTCAGGTGAATTGTGTACAACATCCAGTTCAGAACAATTCAGGCTGGGTAGCGGTTATCACTTGGAGAAAAGAAAGGATAATAGTAGATCATCTTTTCTTTCATTTCCCTTCTTAAAAAAATGTAGACTAGGCACGGTGGCTCATGCCTGTAATTCCAGCACTTTGGGAGGCCAAGGCAGGCAAATCACAAGGTCAGAAGTTTGAGACCAGCCTGGCCAAGATAATGAAACCCCATGTGTACTAAAAATACAACAACAACAACAAAAAAATTAGCCAGGTATGGTGGCGGGCACCTGTAGTCCCAGCTACTCAGAAGGCTGAGGCAGGAGAATTGCTTGAACCCTGCAGGTGGAGGCTAAAGTGAGCTGAGATTGTGCCACTGCACTCCAGCCTGGGTGACAGAGTGAGACTCCATCTCAAAAAAAAAAAAAAAAAAAAATCAAAATGTAGAATTTTGTCAATGTTCTTTGTATTGAGAATTCTGTATATACTGATGGTTCCACCACCTCCAAATTTAGAAAACTTTTTCCCCACCCCCTGGAGTAGTTAGCTTTGCACAGCTGTCCTTCCTTAACTGCAGCCTGGAGCAGAGTCCCAGTGGCGTCTGAGAGGACCCAGAGATCCAGAGCCAGCTTGAGGCCCTGTAGTCTAGGGAGACTCTCAAACCTGTGCATGAGCTTCCTGAACCCAGACTTTGCCACTCCTCAATTTCCCTCTGGCCTTGAGTACAGAATTTGCAGCAGCTGACAAAGTACGCCTGAAGGGACCAGGCAATGATACTTTAAAGCTAAACCCCACTATGCCGTGTGCACAAAGCATGCTGCCTTGCAATATGGTTCTACCCCGATGCTAAAAAGCCTATAAACGCAGATTCTCCTTCTCCTAGAGTTGACTCTGCCTCAGTACATCTGGTGAGAGGCAACCATGATGCCTGCTCCCTAGCCCCCCTCCCCCACGGTTAGGCTAAGACCACCTTGCTGAGGCCGTGCAGCCCCTGTGCGTGGGGGAGCCGGAGGCTGCATGTCCGGGCCTGGTGCTTGCAGGCCCAACGACGCCCCAGAAAGAGCCACTCACCTGTGGCAAAGTTGTCTGCGGCTAAGTCAGCTGCCAAAGTGAAAAGTGCACTAAAGCTGCTCACCAGGCCACAAGAAAGGCCACCTGCAAGACTGCAAAAGCGAACTGTGGCACAGAACGCTGTGCTGCGAACAGCCACATGAGAAACTGATGGCCCACACCCAGCGCCGCATCTGTCAGAAGCCACCATCTCTAGGGGTCATTTTGTTCCTCAAGTGCCATGTCCCTGAGCCAACCCACCAGACATGGAGGCTTGGGGAAAGGGCGGTGAAGACCCTCAAACCTGGCCAGGTTCTGCTCAGTTTAAGAATTTGAAACCAAGCAGGAAGGCAGAGGGAGACTAAACTCATCTTTCTTGCTGATAAAGCTGCCATTGGAGATTGTGTCTTATGTCTGGGCACACAGGCGTCCTAATAGCAAACTCAGAATCAAAACCTTCCTAGGCAGCAGGCTGGCCTGAGTAGCGCTTCCCACACGGGAGCCAGACCTTGCACATGCAACGGGAAGCAAAGTGGGCACTACCGGCGGGCAGCTGTCTGCCTCAAAAGCAAGAGTGCAGCCAGATCATGCCTGCCTGGTTTTCCCTTCCTACGCATGCCAATCTAATTCCTCAGCCCTGCCCCCAAGAGAGGCATATGGGGATTTACCAGGAGGCTGGGTGTGGTGGCTCACTCCTGTAATCCCAGCACTTTGGGAGGCAGAGGCGGGCGGATCACAAGGTCAGGAGATCGAAACCATCCTGGCCAACATGGTGAAACCCTGTCTCTACTAAAAATACAATAAAAATTAGCTGGGCATGGTGGTGGGCACCTGTAATCCCAGCTACTCAGGAGGCTGAGGCAGGAGAATCACTTGAACCCGGGAGTCACAGGTTGCAGTGAGCTGAGATGCACCATAGCACTCCAGCCTGGCGACAGAGCGAGACTCTGTCTCAAAAAAAAAACCCCAGGAGCTCCTGAAGCACCACCCAGATGGAGAGAACATCAGAAATGAGGATGAAACGTGCCACACACAGCCCCACCCTCACCCCAGGACCTTCTCCCTGATGTTATAGTAGGGGGTCAAGCATTTGCTACAGACTTGGATGTCATACTTAATTCTGATGGCTTCGTTCGCATCTTAACAGTTGACAACCACATCATCACAGCTTGACATGCATTTCTTCAATTGGCATGTGCTCTGTGTGCTCAGAACCACATTAGGACCTAAGAGGCTCCAGAGAAACACATGGCCCGATTTAGCCATCATCCTCTGTAGAGGGCAGATGGGGACAGTATTTATGAAATTTAGAGGATAGTTGTCAACTCATCACAAAAGGACATTAGCAAAAAACACCCATGAACGAAAGTTCATTGTGAACCAAAATGGCCTTTAAACAGCCTTCAGGATGATTCTGGTTTTCTAGCGGTGTGTTCTTTCTCAGTGTGTCCTTTTTCATGAGAGGAGAGGGGTGTCTATTATGATAAGACGGGTTTGGGAGGGAAATGACTTCATGGGCTGGCTGTTGAGCTGCTTCCCTTTACATCTCGGGGGAAGGTGTGGGTCACCCGCAGCGGGTCCGGTGAAGGAAGCACGTGTGTGTGTATGGAAGGGTGGCGCTGACCTCCCAGGCAGGATGTTACCCTTCTTCCTCTTCCTGACCACGTTCCCACAGCAGTCAGTGACGGTCATCGCTCAGCTTCCTGTTGGGGAAAACCTTGGACACTGTGCGTCCACCTGCTATAACTAAGGATGACAGAGTGTTCAATGATGTTGTTCGGCTTGAACCCTGAGTTGACGCACGGACCCCTCTGTGCTAGTATCCAGGGCATAGGACGTCTGAAGGAAAGATGGAGCCATTCTTGGTGGGGTGGAAGAGGCAGGAAACTGCTGCCTGGACAAATCGTATTCTGGGCCAAAGCATCACAGGCGAGTGAAACATGGGAATATTGAGGGGGCCTGGGGCAGAGGTAAGACAAGGCGATCCCCTACAGTATGGCACCTGCAGCCAGGGTGGCAGCAGGGGCCGTGGCAAACGGCGGGTTTCATGGAAGGATAAAAGTATCAGGCAGCCTCCTCCTCGGGTGGAGACCAGGGGAAGATGTCCCTGCCCTCCGGGGCTCTCTTCACTCAACAATCTATGTGCTGGGGACATACGCTATACTGGGCATAAAGAAGGCTGTAGTCCATGACTTCAAGAAGCCCTCAGCCTAGTAAATTGGCATCTTCATACTATCCTTGGATCAAATCCAGGCTAACGATGTAAGCAAATGTAGAAAGCTTTAGAAAGTGCAGGCTCCCTGGCACTATCCTAGACCTCGTAGAACAGCCATTTCAGAGCAAGCCCTGGGAATCTGCATTCCAGCAAGTGCCCCCTGAGGCTTGGGGATAGATAGTTGCGTGAAACAAACTATAACAAGTAGATCATCTCAACAGAGTGTAAGAAGTACTGTGAATGCACACGGGAGGTACCCCTACGTAGGAAATCAGGTGTGGGATCGGGAACTTTTTTGACATTTCAACTGGCTCCATCCCCCTACTTTCTCACCTGCCTCCATATCCTGTCTGGTGGCTGATGGCAGCAGCTATGCAGGGGTCTCAGCGTCTGAATTTGGGCAGTTTGCTCTGCTTTCCGAAATGGTTCTGGCTGCAGCCCTGTGTCTCCTTTTGGACTTCTCATTGGCCTGTGGGGGATGGGGATTTCTGATCTGTGGCAGCAGTAATGATCAGGCCTCCAAGAAGAGCTCCATGTGGAGGGTGTTAGTAGATTTTTAATAGCCTTAATACCAAGTCCTTTAGATAGGTTTCCTTTCTCAGTGTGTCCCTTGTCATGGGGGTGGGGTGTATCTTACAATAGGACAGGTTTAGGGGAAATGAGTTCATGGGCTCACTGTTGAGCTGCTTCCCTTTGCATTTCCGGGGAAGGCATGGTTCACCCACAGCGGGTCTGATGAAGGAAGCACGTGTACTTTCAGCATTGCTGCATTTTCTCTGCCACCTCACCCTAAGGATGGGGTCAAAGTTGGCTTCTGCTTGTCTTGATAGAGGCTCTCTTCAACTCCCCCCCACCCCTAATTCTCAGCCCGTGCAGCCTCCTACAATAGAACACGAAGTTCCCAAGAGATGGTTCTAGGTGATTGCACAGCTGCGTTCCTGCCTCCTGATCCTCTCTCCGATGTGTGACATTGGGCCGTTCCTCCAGATCTCTCCTTAACCCCCTCTTCTTTTTATTTATTTATTTATTTTTTTGAGATGGAGTTTCCCTCTGTCACCCAGACTCTGCCACCCAGTGGCACAATCTCACCTCACTGCAACTTCCACCTCCTGAGTTCAAGCAATTCTCTAGCCTCGGTCTCCTGAGTAGCTGGGATTACAGGCATGTGCCACCACGTCTGGCTAATTTTTGTATTTTTAGTAGAGATGGGGTTTCACCATGTTGGTCAGGCTGGTCTCCAACTCCTGACCTCGTGATTCCCCTGCCTCAGCCTCCCAAAGAGCTGAAATTACAGGTGTGAGCCACTGTGCCTGGCTCAACCCCCTCTTCTAAGACAAGACCAAACCCTACACTTGAGCACTGGGCTCCCTGCTCTCTTCCCTGATGCCATCCCACTCCCACAGGGCATGGCCCCAGCAGAAGACAGCTTCAGCCCTGTCTTGGTGACTCTGGGTGTGATAGGAACAGAGATATTAAAGGCCACTTTGCCCTTTCCCCTAGAGAGTAGGTAGCTTTGCCTATGAGCAGCTCTCCCCAAACCCATCAGAGCCCAGCTCAGCCCTCTGTGGCAGAAGGAGCTGCCTGTGGAAAAGGGGAACCCCACTCCAGTGCGAAAGGAGAGGTACCCCACAAGGAGGCCTGGGTCACGTGCCTCTCATCAAGGGCTGCCCCTCTGAGATGGTGCTGCAAGGATCCTGCTCTGAGGTTGGGGTGCAGAGAGAATAGAGCTAATATCTTCCTACTCTTCTACCCTTTTAAAATTCCATCCTGCACTTTGACTTTCCCTCTGACCATAGTGATACCAAAGGTTTTCTGAATTTTGGAAAGGTCAAAATAATAAGGTAAATGTCAAGAAAATGAATATGTAAGGTGTGTATCCTCAAAATACTCTTTCTTTAGTACATTGTAGTTTTATTTGAATGTGATCAGTTTTAGGTCATTTGGGGAATTTGCCCACCTCCTGAAGGAACTATCTTGATCTTATTAAATTAAATGAGATGTAACCAGGGAAGGGGAGAAAAGAGTGAAGTCAGGCATGGATCATTCCATCTCTGTAACCCATACAAGTCATAATAACAAAACCTCTTAGGCTGCCTACAGCTAATTTAATCTCAATTTGTACCACCTCGGCTGAATGAATATAGCATACAGAGATGGCCAAGGGATTCTAGAACTTTCTAGAGCTACTTGCTCCTCCCCTTGCTTTAATGCAGCCATTGGTCTCTGCCCAGTGTGCACCTCGCACCTGACCAGTAGGGGGCACATGTGAGCAGTGTCCCATATGAGTGCAGCTCAAGTACCAACTGCTCAGGATGAGACAACGCTACCTGGGCTCCACAGGAGAGCTAATTAGGTCATTGGAATTGATTCATTTTTTAAAAGTCTTTGAGAGTTTATTTGATTGGAAATTTTACTAAATCCCTTGACCAACTTTCCTCATTCTCAAGTGCCAGTGTAATTCTGTGAACACTCAAAACATTAGAAATACATTTCTTATATTGTAAACAAATTGTGTTTATGTAGAAGATGGTTTGCTTTGGAAAAAATATTGCCTGAAAGCTCTTCCAATTTAGCAAGGAAAATAGTCAAGAAAAGAGAAATAGGTACGCAGGTATGTGCCCCGCCTCAGCCCTCCCACACATGGTCATTTTTCCATGTTGAAAAATTAGACTTTAAGTAAAAAATGAAGAATCAGACATTATCCGTCATATAAAGGAACTGGTGCTTCTATAATATTGGCCATTCTCTTCTACTGGTTCACTTTACTCCTATTCTTCATTTTAATTTTTGCTGTTGTCTGTTTTTCCTTGTCTTACCTCCCAAGCTTTCTTTCCCTGGGCCTCCCGAGGAGGTCTGACAATGCAAGAGGGATGAGAATGTGGGCGGGAGATGAGGGCGGGAGGAACTGCCCAAACCTGTCAGTCTTGGGTGTAGCACCTCCAAGGAGGACATGATTCTCCTGCAGTGACGGCCTGACCGGGCCCCCACCTCCCCACCAAGGCAGGACCACAGCAACCTGGGGAGCATGCTGCCAGCAACCATGGTGGGGGCTCTGGTCAGAGGATGGAGAAATCGAAGCTCTCCTCGAAGGGCTGAGTCAAAACTTCTTATCCCACCAATCCAGGATGGAATTCCAATTCAGGGTATGTTTGACATCTTGATGTGACTATGTGGCTCTTTGTAAAGGGTTCAGGGGGTGATCGTGAGCTTATAAGCTTTTCTCTGCCTTCGAATGGAATTGACAAAACCCAAATCTGTTTTTTTCCTCAGGTTATCATAAATTGTGGCTAACTTTACTTGGGGAGGCCTATTTTCCTTTCCTAATCAAAGACTTAAGTACCTTCAGTTGTCACTTAGTAAAAGATGATTACTACCTTCTTTTTTTCCAAGAGCTTTTATTTTAAGATAGAATTCTGGTTCTGTGGCATTTGTGTTTGACTGGCTTTTGGCTGATTTTAGTCTAAATCACATCACTTTATTACATCTGGATTAGGAGATGAGGAGAGTAGTATGTCGGCTTCTGAGTTTTCCCAGTAATTATTTTTATTTTCTGTTTTGTAACTATTGTTTTGAGGCAACAATAGAACCAGTGACAAAAATGTAGCTTTCTTATTAACTTAGCTCAAATGGTATTATGGTCTTTTTCTGAAACAAATTTTCATAGAATGAAATACTTTGGAAATACCAGACCTCGTTCTCTTCTGTCTGGACCTTGGACTCCTTAATGGTACTTACTAGAAGGGAACTCTTTGGTCGTGCCAATGATGGACCTCTGGGAGGAACACAGCGCCAGCTGAGGAAGCAAGTCTGAGCCCAGAAGACATAGACTCCCGGGGGCGCTGAGAGCTGGCCTGCTGCCCCTCCATGCTCCCACCAGACCCCGAGCCCTGACAGTTACCGAGGGAGTAAACACAAGTGTTCTTGCATTTCAACAAATATGTACTGAAAGCAAATATATATCAGACGTTGTTTTAGGCAGTGGCATGCTCTGATCTATAGCTAATCTACTTTTAAGAGGTGTAAAAAACAAATGTTGTCATCTGTTTTGTTTGAACAGTGGTTTCCAGCCATACTTTTCAGGCTGACTATATATTCAAGAAGAGTCCAGCCAAGAAGCTCTGTTGAAAATAGCCTGATGAGTATTCATTGCAAGATAGTAAATTTGTCATTTAACTAGGTATGCAAAAAGAGACAAGGCTGTTCTGTGTTCTAAACTGCCAAAGGACATGTGATTATTTGTAAAATCTAGGCATTCAGTAAGAAGTGCGAGTCATAGTATTTAAAAAGTTAATCACTTGATTTTGCTTCTTAGTTTCCCAGGTGAAAAAACAGAGTCAAATGAAGTTGATTACTAAGCTCCAGGCATCACAGCCAATGAAGTGGCAAAGCAGGCCTGGAATCACATTTCCCAGACTCTTAATCTTACATTTTCTTTCTTTCTTTTTCTTTTCTTTTCTTTTTTCTTTCTTTCCTTTCTTCTTTCTCTTTCCTTTCTTTCCTTTTCTTTCTTTCTTTCTTCTTTCTTTTTCTTTTTTTGAAATGGAGTCTCACTCTGTTACCAGGCTGGAGTACAGTGGCATGATCTTGGCTCACTGCAACCTCCGCCTCCAGGGTCCAAGTGATTCTTGTACCTCAGCCTTCTGAGTAGCTGGGATTACAGGCGTGTGCCACCACGCCCAGCTAATTTTTGTATTTTCAGTAGAGATGGTCCAGGCTGGCCTTGAACTCCTGACCTCAGGTGATCCACCTGCCTTGGCCTTCCAGAGAGGCCTTCTCTCCTTGGGATTACAGGATAAGCCACTGAGCCTAGCCATTTAATGTAACATTTTCTCTCTTATCTCATACTTTCCTGATAAATTTGACAAATTTCTGTAATAATATTCAGAGCTTTACAAGGTAACAAAGTGCTATGCTAACATGTAAGAGATTTTTTTAAAAAAACAGTGTATTGAGGTATAATTCACAAGCCACACAATTTACCATTTAAAGTACGCAATTCAGTGGTTTTTGGTATATAATATTATTCACTTTTTAAACTGCAGTAAAATATACATAACAGAAAATTTGCCATTTTAACCATTTTAAGTATACAATTCAGTGACATTAGTTACATTCACGTTACGCAACCATCAGCACTATTTTTGTAAGTTTTTATCACCCCAACCAAAAGTTCTGTAACCATTAAGCAGTAACTCTCTGATCTCCTCTTGTCCTGTCTTCAATAACTTTTTTTTTTTTTTTTTTTTTTTTTGAGACGGAGTTTCGCTCTCGTTACCCAGGCTGGAGTGCAATGGCGCGATCTCGGCTCACCGCAACCTCCGCCTCCTGGGTTCAGGCAATTCTCCTGCCTCAGCCTCCTGAGTAGCTGGGATTACAGGCACGCACCACCATGCCCAGCTGATTTTTTGTATTTTTAGTAGAGACGGGGTTTCACCATGTTGACCAGGATGGTCTCGATCTCTTGACCTCGTGATCCACCCGCCTCGGCCTCCCAAAGTGCTGGGATTACAGGCTTGAGCCACCGCGCCCGGCCTTCAATAACTTTTAATCTATTTTCTATCTGTATGAATTTGCCCATTCCCCTCCAGGAATTTACTAGATATTTTGTAGCAGTGGAATTATCTAATATTTATCCTTTTGTGTTTGACTTATTTCACTCAGCATAGTATTTCCAAGACCCATCCATATCAGAAGTTCATTTCTTTTTATGAGTAATGAGCTGGTCTGTTCTATTTCCCTTTTATTTCATTCTCTCTCCTTTTAATCCACTTTAATTTTCAACCTGGTCATGAAAGCCTTTAAGTCTTTTTCAATCTACTGGTATTTTTATATTTAAGTTATTTAAATACAACGTAAGTGTGAAGAGACTCTTAAGAAGGTGTTTATTTTTAGTTAGTTCTTTAAAGGCAGGAGCCGTATGTTAAGCTTTTTTAAAAAATCTTTTTGTCTCTAACACTTAGTCCAGAACCTGGCATAGAATAGACACTTAACAAATTTATCCTGAGACAGACAGGTGGATAATTCTTAAGGTTTTACTTTTAGGTATCAGAAAACAGATTTTGGCTGGGCGTGGTGGCTCATGCCTATAATCCCAGCACTTTGGGATGCCAATGCAGGCGAATCACTTGAGGCCAGGAGTTCAAGACCAGCCTGACCAAAATAGTGAAACCCCATCTCTACTAAATACAAAAAGTTAGCCTGCTGTGGTGGCACATGCCTGTAATGCCAGCTACTTGGGAAGCTGGGGCAGGAGAATCGCTTGAACCTGGGAGGCGGAGGTTGCAGTGAGCCAAGATTGTACCATTGACTCCAGCCTGGATGACAAGAGCAAAATTTTGTCTCAGAAAAAAAGAAGTAGTAATGTGGTCTTAAAGCTTTAATTCTTTACTCTCTGGAATAATATTCTCTTTTGAAATAAAAATTTATAGTTGCGATTGTTTCCCACTTCATAGAATTGGTAAATATAAAATGGCCATGTGTTAATTAATATAAGCATTTTACTGTGCCATGTCAAAGCAAATTCAGGAAATCTGACAACAGCTAGTTCCTGCCTGTGTGACTTTTTGGTGTTTATTCTGAGGGTGATGAGAGTCTCTTGGTTGCTCATCAGTGTGATATGAAACCGTGAGACAGGTCCTTTAAACTCATAACTGCTATTTTATTTTGGAATCTTTTTTCATCTTTAAAAAATTCTGTTTTTCCATGAGTTATTGGGGTGCAGGTGGTATTTGGTTACAGGAGAAAGTTCTCTAGTGGAGATTTGTGAGATCCCGGCACACCCATCACCCGAGCAGCATACACTGCACTGTATAGTGGCCCCACAAACATGGTTACTCTTTCTCAGGGCTGGGCTCAGGAATTCACAGCAGTCAAGCCGAAACAGAAGCTGCTGCTACTTCCAGAAGCCTTTTCACACCTCACTAGAATAAGGAAATGGAACACAAAAGTGGATTTCAGTGGTTCGTAGTTTTCACCTCCAAATCTAAAGCGTAACTATACTTCTCTGATGGTTCTGTCCAAATGATCAGCTATTTCAGCAGGTGTGGAGGATGTGAGAGGAAAGGCGCGAAATGAAACCCCGGATTAGGAGTGAAGCTCACTGCAGGATGTCTTTACTATAGGTGATTCCCCCACTCGCGCTCTCAAAGATCTAATCAAGAACAAACGTGCAAATTTCACGTTGCAACCACGTTACTTGGTTTGTTGTGTGGAACCACGGTTATTTTCATGCCTGTGTGATTTTAGGAATTCTCTTCTCCTGCTTCTGGGAAGCTGCTTCAACTCCCAGATCCCCACCTCCTGTGAAATCTGCGTGGCCTGTGGTCTCTGTTGTTCTGCGACTCAGCGCGTGCATTGCTTACTCTCCCCAAGGCCCCCCTCCCCCGGATGATGAACCCAGTTAGATCTCCATGGTCTGATACTCTCTGAATCCACCATGGTAGGTGTCCTACACAGAGCAGGCACTCAATCAATATAGTAGTGACTTCAGAAACTGGAAATACAAGATGTTGTAAAGGACAGAGCCAGGTTTTTTATATGGCCCGTGTAATCTATCTTGATGCTTTGTAAGTCAAACCAGATACTTAAGTTATTATTGCTTTTTACATTTCAAAGGCCTACAGACTACCATTGGCCTAAATATAAAATAATAATTTCTGACAGTAGAGCTGTACACCCTGTCGTCGAAAAGAAAGCCCTTCCTTCCTCATTTCTTAATGACAGCCTGTAATCATCTCTGAGCAATTTTTAAGATTTTTCTAAACCACCATTTCCTTCATTATGTCGGCTGGGGCAGAGCTGCTGCTTCTATCAGTGGAATGGTTCTCATTCCTTCCCAAGACCAACCACCCACCTTGTGAGGAAAGGTCGTTGTAAATCTCAGCCAACTTTCTTTTTCAACAATTATGTTGGAAGAAATGTCAGATGATAAAATCAGTTCCTCACCAACGTTTACTGAGGACCTGGGGAAAGTTTTGGGGAGCCATTGGAGAGAATACGGCTGAACCACTCTAATTTCTACCCAGACCCTTTTTCCTCATTCACGTCCAGCAAGGCTTGAAGGAACAAGACCAGGAGTGGATCCAGGTTCCTGTCCAGCTGGAACATGGCCTGTTTCCTTTGTTAGGCGTGAGAGCAGTTTGAGGAAGGCTCATTAGGCATCTGTCAATCCCAACTGATATCACTGCTTACCTGGGGTGAGGAATTTTTAACCTCACCCCATATAAGGCCTAGCAACTTCAGGCATAAGTAAAGTGAAGGCTGAGAAATTGCACATCACAATTTAGTGTTTGGTGTGTTTATATACTGAAAGTATTTTATGTTTGTAAACTCAAAAGTAACCCATTTTATAAATAATAATAATGACTATAATGCTTTAAAACAATTTACTGTATCTGTCACTCTTTTCTGATGGCCTTTAATAGACTCTCATACTCTTCAGATCAACAGTACAACTCTTTTCCCATATTTTTTCATAATTAACTATGTAATTATCATTTGACAAAAGCCTCTTATTTTAATTAGAATAATATGATCATGGGGCTGATGATTCAATAAATATTCACTGAGCAGCTGCTATGTGGAAAACTAATGGCATGCTGGAAAGAAAAAAATTTTTCCTAAGGCTTGTCCTTGACCTCAAAAAAGTATTTGTGATCTAGAGAAAACAAAATTAAAGAAATGCAACAAATATAATATGAATAGGCAGAACTAAATAAGTGCTAAATGAATATCAGAGGGAAAAATGTTTATTTTAAGGGAGAGTAAAGAGTTTCTCAGGTAAGTAGAGTTTGAATGGAGCCTTCCAAACCATTGAGGATACTTTCAACTCTGAAATTTGGGCCAAGAGAAAGTAAATATTTGCTTTTGTCACACTTTCAGACCCTTTTAACTCATGAAGTTTCTACTAAGTCAAACTGGAATTAATTAGTTATACTGTCAGAGTGAGTGTGTTGGTGATTTCTCTGTGTAGAAAACAGTGGGAAGACCATCCACGGGCAGGCGTTAGCATGGGCAAAGGCACAGAGGTATGAAAGTAAATGACATCTGAGGAATGTTGAGAGGTCCATATGGCTGCAGTTCCAGGTCAGAACAGAGAAGGCCTTAAATGCCAAGATAAGGAGCTTTGACTTGATCTGTAGACCTCAGGAAACTGTTCCTGCAGGTGGATTACCTGAGGTCAGGAGTTTGAAACCAGCCTAGCCAACATAATGAAACCCCGTCTCTACTAAAAATACAAAAATTAGCCGAGTGCGCGCCTGTAATCCCAGCTACTCGGGAGGTTGAGGCAGGAGAGTCACTTGAACCTGGGAGGTAGAGGTTGCAGTGAGCCGAGATTGCACCACTGTACTCCAGCCTGGGTGACAGAGCAAGACTCTGTCTTGAAAAATTAAAAAACAAAAACCCTATGTGTGACTTACTTGGTGCCTCTCTGCTTCCTGGAAATTGCTTCTGAACTTTTGGCTTCTCTCTCTCTGATCATCTTACTCTGAGACTTGGAAGCTCTTGTGTCAGCAAACAAAACCCACTGCAGATTCCTTCTTCCCTTGATATGATCAGCCAGTGATTTAGATTGCCCTTGGAATAATCTCTGAGTTCCCTGGGATTGACTCTGAGGTCCTGGATCAGTCAGCATCACACTGCAGCACAGTTCCTCGGTTCAGGCTGACCACTTCCCCCATGTGTTTCGTCTCCTCTGGCCTGGCTTCCTTCTCCAACACTTGGCTGCTTTCTCACCCACTCTCTGCACATCCTCACCCGTCACCTCCTTCTGGAGCCAGCTCAGTGCTCAGCCTCTGGGAAAGCATATATGGCCCATATTGTTACATTCATAAATCATACAGCAGCATCTAAGGAGTGTCTTCTTTGTACAAGGCTATGAGAGAAATGCACAGCCGTGAGCGGCCCAGGTCAGGATCCAGGGACCTCGTGACTAGCTCGAGAGGCGGGACAAAATGGCAAAAGATGCAAATCGCGCTTCAAGAGAATGGAAGCTGTGTCAGGACAGTTCAGAAGTCATTCCCAGCCAAGTTGGTATAGGCTTCGTATATGGTTATTGCTTCCCTTATCTTCATCTTTATATATGCTTCCACGAGTTTACATGGGGGGCTTTGAATCCTTAACTGGACTGTGATCCATTCAAAGACAGGCAGCACGGATCTAGTTTATAAGAACCTTTGCCAGTGCACATGGCAGAATTTTCTGTTTTCTGTCTGCCATTAGTTCAGTTAGCTGGGGACCATCCCTGTCCCGGCAAGCAGGACTCTGCTGCCGGAAATTATTATAGCACAGAGTAAGAGTTCCAGCCCCAGACTTAGACTTTCTAGGTTCAAATACCAGTTTCACTCCTTACTAGTTGTGTGACTTTGAAAATTACTTCAAATACCAGTTTCACTCCTTACTAGTTGTGTGACTTTGAAAATTACTTCATCTCTCAGTGCCTCATGTTTCTCAAATAGGGATGATAGTAATATCTGCCTTTTAGAATTGTTGTGAGCATTCAGCTAATTAATTTAAAAAGAAAATGTTTAAAATAGTGTCTAGCCAGGCACGGTGGCTCACACATGTAATCCCAGCTCTTTGGGAGGCGGAGATGGGTAGATCACCTGAGGTCACGAGTTCGAGACCAGCCTGGTGAACATGGCGAAACCTCGTCTCTACTAAAAATACAAAAATTAGCTGGGTGTGGTGGTGGGCACCTGTAATCCCAGCTACTTGGGAGGCTGAGGCAGGAGAACTCTTTGAACCTGGGAGTCGGAGGTTGCAGTGAACTGAAACGGTGTCATTGCACTCCAGCCTGAGCAACAGAGTGAGACTCGTATCTCAAAAAATAAAAATTAAAATAAAATAAATGGTGCCTAGCACACAGTACTCAAAACATGTTAGCTATAGTAGTTGATTTATATTATTATGTAGTCCTGATGACTGTGTGATTACTATCTATTAAGTGTTTACTAGTCAATTCCTAGTGACTGGATCTGCAGTTCATAGTACCTAAATTTATCAATGTACCTGCCTCTGTACTAGTAAATTTGTATATAACTAAAGTTTTAAAACGTCTGCATAAACATTCCCCCTGGATAACTAGAATCAATGGTATTTTATTATTCCTACATTGACATTTTAATAGCCAAGACTGGCTTTTAAAAGAATTAAGAAGACACGCAGCATCTGTCAGTCTCCGTATCGTAGTTCCCGTTATGTTTCAGTTTCCATGTGAACCCTGCATTTTCAAAAGTTTATAAGCCTTTTGCTCCATGGCGAGATTCAACAACAAGTTTCTATTCCAAAGAACAATATTTGTCCTACTTGAAAACCTACTCTGGTTTTCATTTTCGTTGCTCAGTGCTTTATGCTTCTAGAACTTGAAATTTGTTTGATGCTTTTGCAAATATAATCTTTCATATTTGGTAATTTTGAAAAACTTCTGAGAAGCTCCAAGTCTAGCACATTGTCCTTTGATTTTTAGATAGTGAGCTGCTTAATTTGGTTTTGATTTAAGATAAGAGTATAGAAAATATAAGGAATTCACTAGAAACATATCTCTGTTCTACAAACTGGAATCCTAGGCTGTACTGGGTGTTTCTTCTATTTAAAAAATAAAGAGCTGATTCTACTTTCCTTGAAATTTTAAAGTATAGGGCAGTGGTTAAGAACACTAAAATTCTGGCTATTCTGTTTAACTTTGTGTGATCTTGGCCTTGTATAGCTGGCCTAAGCCTTGAATTGTCCATATTTCAAATGGGAACAATGGAATTCTGAGGACTGGATGAGACTATGCATGTCAGTTGCGTGTAACACTGCCTAACAAACATGCACACTCTAAAATTTTTTTTGAAAAGACAAAAACCCATACACACCCAAATGTCCCTTATTGTTGTTTCACAGGAGTCTGACTCTAGAGTTTCTCTCATGAACTGTATCTCTGGTTGTTGATATTTTCTTGAAACAAGATGAGCCCTCATTGAATGGAGGGGGATTTCGTGTTGTAAATAGCTGTAAAGTGACCAAATACACGTATTTGAGCCCTACTTGTCAGGAAGAAAGGGTGGGAAAACAAAAATAATTCAGACTTAGAATCTTTACCTTAAAAATGTTAATTTTTTACTTTCTTGGTGACTTTCACAACAAGTCAAATGAAATGGGGATATTATTTATAGAAGAATATCTTCATCTTTATATGGGAACAATGGAATTCTCCTGAGGACTGGATGAGACGGTGCATGTTAATTGCTTGCAACACTGCCTAACAAACACGCACACTCAAAAAATATAAAGACAAACAAAAAACAAAAAAGAAAATCCGTGCACACTCCAGCCTGGCATGCAGAGGGTACAGAAGACTGGTATTCAAAACCTGGCTCTATGTCAAGGTTGTGATGAGGGAGAATTCAGATCACAGAGGCTATTTTAGGATGTCTTCCCTCTGTCAATAGTTCTTAAAGTCTACATATCCTTTAAATGATTTATGTGACAGCTTAGGTTGAAAGTCCCGGGGAAGCCTGGCAGAGGAATTCATCCTAAGACCAGGAGACTCAGGGTGGAGCTGCAGCCCAGGAGAAGCGGAGTGCAATTTGAGCCAAGTCTGTTTGTCCCTGAAGCCCAAAGGCACTTCAGGGCCTGCAGCAATGGCAGGCTGCCAGCTTCAGAAAAAAATCTGCAGTTTTCCATTTGAAATCAGAGGATGACACTTAGACATTTGATCATCCCACATTAAACACTTTGAATATCTCATTACACACACACACACACACACACACACACACTTTCTCCCTTCTTCAGGGATGCATTAGCATTGGTTCTGGTGGTTGGTTCTTTAGCCCGTTAATCTAACTTTGTAGGTGTGTTTCATAACAACAGCTTCTCCATGCAAACTGCATAAAAGGAATCTTCAACCAGCCAGAAGTTGGAAATCAATAATTGGTTCATGAGCATAATTTCATAAGTGGTTTTTTTTAAGTCTAGAGATACCAGAAATTATTTGTGAGAGGAAAAATGTCTCAAGGTAAGTATGTTTTAAAAATATTCTTTGTGTGCTTAAGACTGAATCCCCTGGTGGTGGTATAGTGGTTTTAGAAATCAAACTATAGGGCCAGGTGTGGTGGCTCATGCCTGTAATCTCAACACTTTAGGAGGTCAAAGCAAGTGGATCACTTGAGGCCAGGAGTTCGAGACCAGCCTGGCCAACATGGTAAAACCCCATCTCTACTAAAAAGACAAAAATTAGCTGGGCATGGTGGCACGTACCTGTAGTCCCAGCTACTTGGGAGGCTGAGGCATGAGAATTGCCTGAATCTGGGAGGCGGAGGTTGCAGTGAGCCAAGGTGGTGCCACTGCACTCCAGCCTTGGCTACAGAGTGTGACTCTGTCTCAAGAAAAAAAAAGAAGTACTTTTAAATACATGAATGCTTCTGAGCATTTTAAAATTTCCCCAGAAGGTGAAATAGAATATATGTGATTATTTGATTCTGAAAAAGTAAGAACCATTACAAACAATTTGTAAATTCCCAAGCTTTAAGAAGGTGGATAAAATAGTAAAGTCTCCACTCCTGAGCCCTACCAAAGAGCTTGTCATGTTGTAGGCAATGGAGGGAGCACTGAACTTGGACTCAGGCCTGTGACTGTCTAGTTCTGTGCTTGGAAAGACTATTTTAGCTTTTGAAGTTTCCTCGGGATTTTTGCAAGGTTGGGGAGCTTAAGGCACTAGCCTTAAAGAAGGGAACCCTGAGTGGGGGAGATTTAAGGACAGGCAACTGGGAAGTAAATTGGGTGCCTGGGAATTGGGCAAGTGGCCCTGGTGTGGTCCTGAACAAGCTTCTCCTATTTCAGAATCTCGCCTAGGGCCAGCCCTGGGAGGGGAGCCCTTTGCAGAAGTTTGGTTGGTCATTCAGAATTCAGATGGCCCCAGCAGGGGCATCAGCCCTTTATGTACCATGGGAAGGGAGTTTGGCTTCTCCGCATATTGAGACATCTGTTTACTCTGGCCAGCCTCCTGGTGAAGATTGACACAGACAGACCCATACTGTGCAAAGGGAAGATACTGTATTTTGTTTCCTAATACCAGAACAGCTTTCTTATGGGGAGGAATCAAAAATGTCCCCACATCACTACCTGCTTAAGAAAGTGATTCTGGTCCTTTTTGATAGATCCTGAAGAATCTTCTTCCCAAGAGTTTCTCAAGACATTTTGTTCTTCTGGTGGTACTGGTTTTATTTTTATTTTTTAAAAGAATGTTATGGATAAACACCAAATGTTGGCTAATGCATCAAACAAGTAGATCAATTGTGAAGTATGGGTTGAAATGCTTGGGACCACAAGTGTTGTGGGTTTCAGATTTTTTTTGGATTTGGGAATATTTGTGTTATATAATAAGACAGTTGGGGGATGGGACCCAAGTCTCAACATGAAATTCATTTAGGTTTCCTGTATACCTCATACATGTAGCTTGAAGGTAATTTTATATAATATTTTAAATTTCTGCATGAAATAAACTTTGTGTTAAGTACTTATATGTAGTGTTTCCCACGTGTGGAGTTACTCACGTGTGGAGTCATGCAGATGCTCAAAAAGTTATGGATTTTGGAGTATTCTGGATTTCGGATTTTTGGATTAGGGATACTCAAGCGATACCTCAGGTTATATCAGCTTTGAAAGATATCATTTTTGATCATGTTATGACAATTTTGTTAGTTAAGGAAGTTGTTAGCATATAAAGGGTTTGACTCCCTAACCTGATTGTGTGTACACACACACACACACACACACACACACACACACACATACGTACATGAAAAAGTATGCTTAAGGAAGACTATTTTGGACCCTTTTAATAAATTGATTACACTAGTTTATAACAAATACAGTAATAGGAGCTGCTAAAGATTATTTGGGGAAGTGAAACAAAATACAAGAACCTCCCATTATGCAACTGTAGGCCAGACAATATATAAAATTCTCCAGCTCTCCTGTGCATTCTTTTCCAACAGTTGTGCAGGTTGTGTGTGTGTATGGGCAGAGTAAGGTGGGTTAGAATCTATGTATTTCACATGCCAGTTCACCTCTTTAAAAGAGGCTAATTGTCTTCACTAATAGGCATTTGTATCTGCAAATGATTCAAAAACAGGTTAATTTGATTATATGATAAGCTCAAATCTCTGAAAAACAGTTAAATTTTTTTAAGAGAGTTGTATTTATACAATTCATTTGCTTAACACTTATTGTTCTCTCATAGCTGGTACAAAGGCATACTTCAAAGTAACATTAAATGAGATGAAATTGGTGATTTTGTTTGTTGCTTTTACATTACTTTTTTATGTCTCCACAACAAAAATAGAACTGTCCTTAAAGCTGGGGAGATCTTGCTGGGCGCGGTGGCTCACGCCTGTAATCCCAGCACTTTGGGAGGCTGGGATCATCTGAGGTCAGGAGTTCAAGACCAGCCTGGCCAACATGGTGAAAACCCCGTCTCTACTACAAATACAAAAATTAGCTGGTGGTGTGCGCGTGTGGTCCCAGCTATTTGAGAGGCTGAGGTAGGAGAATTGCTTGAACCCAGTAGGTGGAGGTTGCAGTGAGCCAAGATTGCGCCACTGCTGTCCATCCTGGGTGACAGAGCAAGACTCTGTCTCAAAAAAAAAGCTGGTGAGATCTGAATGCTGTGGGCTGGACCAATGTCAGTCTCTGTTATTAGACCACAAGTATGCCAGTGACTGCTGGGGAAACAGCGAAGGACATAGGAGGCCCTCTGTACGCTTTTGGTTTGGTTTGGTTTGGTTTTGGCAGTTTCTTATAGATTTATACTTATTTCAAAATAAAAAATGTAAACAACCAAAAAGTAACTGTTGTCTAGAACTCTTTACCTGAGATCTCTGGTACCTGGCAGGGATTCAGACACGCTGACTCAACGTTAAGTGACTCCCAAGCATTAAGTCCTATGAGGTTTCCCTCCTGCAACAGATAATTGTCTTGTAGACATTGATGCTCCAGAAATGCTTCTTGAGTGCCATTGTCCCCAAGCCACCTTGCTAATGGGGAAGAGACATTTTGGACTCTGAGGCCTGTATTTACTCGGGCCATACCTTTGCCTTTCCTGGGCATATAGGTATGGATTTTGCCCTGGGTTCCCCCAAGCATTAGGAACAGTAACATGGAGAGAAGTGATATTCTGTGAGCAGCTGGTGTGTACCTGGCTCAGTCATGCCTTAGGCCTATTAAATCACTTAAGCCTCAGAATGCCCCATGAGACAACGAAAAGTAAGCCATTTTAAACATGGCAAGTTTAAACAATAATTCAGTGGTGTCTCTACTTTCAAAATAGTTTATTAGGGATCTTAATGAAGGCCATGGATCCTCTTAGCTAAACAAATAAACTGAATTTCTTTTGAATTACAGTGTCAACAAAAGAAAACTTTGAAATTGTCTGATCGTCCTTTCCTTCTGAGGATAAAGACTGGCAATTATCCACGGCCCCTGCTATTTTTGCTAACTCCTGCTATGTTTAGCATTGATAGAGCCAAATTTTAGATCACTGGTTTCAGTAAATAGCTCATAGTGAGAATAATGTTTACTAAGCAGACGGTGGGTTTCTATTGCTTCAAATTGGTTTTGTGCTGGGGAAGATGGAGAGGAACATATGGAAGGACCAGTGTTGCAGTGAATTGGGGCCAACATACCAGAGAGAAGCCTCTTGTATGTTTCAGCTATGGGGAGAGAAGGAGACCAGGAGACCCTGCCAGGCCAATCAGCCTCCCTCAGCCCCTTGCTGCTACAGAGCAGCGGCGTCCACCATTGATCTGGAAGATGCACAGTGAGGCATGCAGAAGCCTCATTCTGGAGCAGTCGCAGACTGAGGAAGTCACCGATTCCCAAAATGTGTCCCCAGGACCAGCAGCATCAGCCATCTGGGAACTTGCTAGAAATCCTCTGGCCCCACCCCAGCCCCATCAAATCAGAGACCTGGGGCTAGGACCCAGCAGGCAGTGTCTTACCAAGCCTCCAGGGGACTCCCATGCTAGCTAAGGTGTGGGAACCCCTGGACTAGAGGAACTGGGGTGATCCTCTTTCCAGGCTTCAAATGTCTATGAAAGGAAAGATTTTGGTTAAACATATTTATCCTAAGGCCCCCCTTCACCCCCAAGGCACATATTCCAGGTTCTCTAGTTCTATACATCTGTGACATAAACACACATATCTGGCAGTATTGAATAGTGATTAAGCTCTGAAATCTAGCCGCCGGGGTTCAAACTGTGGGGCCTCCACTTCCTAGCATTGCACATCCAACCAATCTGCTGAACTTGCTCTGCTCTGAGTTCTTCATCCATAAAATGGAGACAGTAGCACCTCTGTCCTGGGAGAGGGTTGTGAGGAATTAGTCTAATACAGTCAGAGCAGCACCTGGCACTCACACAGGCCTGGCGCGGTGGCTCACACCTATAATCCCAGCACTTTGAGAGGCCAAGGCAGGCGGATGATGAGGTCAGGAGTTCAAGACCAGACTGGTGAAGATGGTGAAACCCTGTCTCTGCTAAAAACACAAAAATTAGCTGCCTGTAATCTCAGCTAGTTGGGAGGCTGAGGCAGGAGAACTGCTCAAACCTGGGAGGTGGAGTTTGCAGTGAGCTGAAAGACAGTCTTGCTCCATCTCAAAAAAAGAGAACATACTCACCCAGTAGCTAGGATTAGCATTAGGGTACTTCCCTCTCTCTCTCTAAAGAATTTGGAAACTTTGAGGATGGAGTTATAGATTGTACAGCTTTATTTCCCATATTTGGGCAATATATTAAAAATGCTCTTAAATCCCTGCTAAAGAAATAAGAAATTACTGGTGTTAAAATTTTATATTTAGGCTGGATGCAGTGGCTCATGCCTGTAATCCGAGCACTTTGGGAGGCTGAGGTGTGAGGATCACTTGAGGTCAGGAGTTTGAGACCAGCCTGGCCAACATGGTCAAACCTTGTCTCTACTAAAAATACAAAAATTAGCCAGGCATGGTGGCAGGTGCCTATAATCCCAGCAACTCGGGAGGCTGAGGCAGGAGAATCACTTGAACCCAGGAGAGCAAGACTCCATCTGAAGAAAAAACAAACAAAACTTTTTTCTACTTGAAGAGCTACTTCCTAAACAGTATTCAAAAAAACAGTCTAGAATATATTCTGCTTTTTTAAAAATTGTACCTTAATTTAGAAGTGTGAAACATTCTTGGGTCACAGCCATGTCTCTCTACCCTGGCAATACATATGAATCACAGGCAGAGTTTGCAGTGAGCCAAGATCGCGCCACTGCACTCCAGCCTGGGTGACAGAGTGAGACTCTGTCACCAGAGTTTTGTTTTGTTTTTGTTTTTTTTTTCAACAAAAAAAAAAGACATGGACATCTTTTGCCACTTCAAAAATACAACTGGGCAACACAGTGGTTATTAAAAGTTCTGTTGTAGGTGGGGCATGGTAGCTCATGCCTGTAATCCCAGCACTATGGGAGGCCGAGGTGGGTGGATCACGAGGTCAGGAGTTCGAGACCAGCCTAGCCAGCATGGTGAAACCCCATCTCTACTAAAAATACAAAAAGTAGATGGGTGTGGTGGCATGTGCCTGTAATCCCAGCTACTCGGGAGGCTGAGGCAGGAGAATCGCTTGAACCCAGGAGGTGGAGGTTGCAGTGAGCCGAGATCACACCACTGCACTCCAGCCTGGGCTACAGAGCAAGACTCCATTGGAAGAAAAAAAAAATTGTACCTTAATTTGGAAGTGTAGAACATTCTTGTGTCATATCCGTGTCTCTCTACCCTGGCGATACATATGAATCACAAGAAAAAATACTCTGGTCTTGCCTTCCAGCTAATATGCTGCTTTAAAATAGTGTTTGATTGCTGTTTAACACCTTGACTTTTGAAAACTTGCAGAATTCTGTGTGGCATTTTTACATAGTTGAATGTACTTGGTGCCTTTGAATTTGCTTGAATATTATTATCCCTGACCATTAGAACTAATTTTAAGTCCACTGACATAGTAGAGCCTTTCACTCTGGTGAAGATCAGGACTTACAAAAAAGACTGAAAGTGCAGCTATTGCAAATGATAACTTCCCTTTGGTGCCGAGTTTCAGAGTTGAACGTATCCTCAGTGGTTGATGGTCTGACTTACCTGTTAGCCTGTTGAGAATGCATCTTAGTTGGTTCTTTGGAGTGAGGGGGGAGATGTTTGGCTGGTACTGTCCTCCAAGGGCAGGGAATACTCGGCACAAGCACGCTCTTCATTAACCTTGGGCTTCAGGCATAAACCTTCCTCTGGTCTCCTTCCGATGGAGTTGGGCAGCATTTCACATGGGTCTCAAGGGCCCCTCTTGTCCCTTCTGAGCAAGCCCAACTCAGAGACAAAAGTGGCTTTTCCTACAGCACACCTCACCCTGGACGCCACCATGATTCCTGCCTAGTTCTATTCATAATCCTTTATTTCCCTTTTGGAGAGTGTAATCCTTGAAGTCTCTCATCCTTGACCCTCATCTGAGCATTTGTCTTTGGGATGATGGATTAGGGGAAGGCTGAGGTGGGTGGAGCAAGGGGCTGCAGGCAGCCTTGAGCTCTCCGTGGTTCTCAACCTTACATCACCCAAAGAGTTCAGTTACCTTTGCCCATCCCTGGGCCCCATCCCTAAACATTCTGATGTGGTGCTTTTGGGCAGGACCCAGAAATCTGGTTGCTTATTGAAAAGCTTGCTGGTGATGATGGCTAACCAGCCTTGACTGCCATAATAACAACAGACAGGTGGCTTAAATGACAGACATTTATTTTCTCACAGTTCTGGTGGCTGTAAGTCCAAGATCAAGGTGCTAGTGGGGTTGGTGTCTAGTGAGGCCTGTCTTGCTGGCTTACAGAAGGCTGCTTTCTGGCTGTATTCTCACTTGGGCTTTTGCATAGAGAGAGAGCAAGATCTCTAGTATTTCTTCCTATTCTTATAGGGACACCAGTCCTATTGGACTAGGGCCCCACCCTTATTACTTCATTTAACTTCACCTCCTTAAAGGGCTCATCTCCAAATACAGTCACTTTGGGGGTTAGGGCTTCAATATCAACCTATGTATTTGGGTGAGGGGACACAATTCAGTCCATAGCAGTAATTTAGGAGGTATTAGGTAACACCTGGAGAAATAATGGTTTAGGGTGTGTACTAACAATCACCAGTGTTTTTGGCTTACAATGCCATTATGATAATTGATGTATTAAAAAGTCTAACTAGATTAAAATCTCTGAGTGTCTGCAGAAGAATGAAATGTAAAGCATATTTCGAAGATAGACCATTGGAGCACTCATTTTTATAAGATATAAGTGGTTTATCTCATCTTCAGGGGAACTTTTAAAAAATAAAACCCTGGGGTGGGACTTATCCATGTAGAAAAGCACAAGAATTCCCTGTTCTCTGACACTGTCTTTGTCATGGGGTTGCCAGAGAAACATGGAAAGCGGCGGGACCGTCTGTCCCACCCAGCCCCTGCCCCTCTCCAGCCACCACTGCCCACACTCAGGGTCCCCTGAGCCCAGTTGCCCCGCCTGCCAGGAGGTGTACTGGAGGTGAGCGTGTGGCCTTTCAAGCTGAGCAAGCTCAGCAGTCTGAAGTTTACTAGACTTGCTTGATTCATCTCCAGTCTGGGGTAGATTTTCCCTGGGGGAAGCTTTTATCTTCTACTTTTTCTTCCACATGAGGATTAGGGGAAAATGGTTGGTTTTGTTTTTCTACCCCCTCACCCGCTGCCTCCTCCTCATGCTCCTGAGGGAAGATATCACATATCAGAGGCGATTCTTCTTCAGAAAGACTTGGGTATGTCTACAGATCCTCTCAGAGGCCTCTGTGTATTAAAAGTTTTATCTCTCGGGTTCAGAAAGAAACAAACATGGGGATGGTGTGGAAGGTGGGGTTTCCCCTTTCTAGGAAAAATGCTGATGAAGAACTAATGCCTCTAGGTGCCCTCTTAAATGATCAGTGTCAGAACACTCAAACGCCCTTCCAAGTTAGGGGACTGCTTATTCCTCTTTTTTCCTTGCCAGTAAATCCAATTTTATAGTCATTGTTTGTTTTGAGGGACTAGAATCTCCAATTCTGTCTTCATTCCTGTCCTATTGTTTTTTAAAAAGGCACAACAAAACGAGCGTTTCATGAGATTAGGACGTGATACATAAATTTTGGCATTTATAGTAGATCTTGTCTTGTTTTTCAGAAGAGCTTGTAAACAAATCATCATTTCAGTACTTCCATAGGGGTGCGTAGATGGTAGGAACCTCTATGTCTTGCTAGCCAGTTCAGTGTGTCATTCTTTGGGGCCTGTGGTTTGTCTGGATATTCTATCAAGTTGTCAGTTTCAAAAACTATGACAGGCTTGGTTCGGTAGCTCATGCTTATAATCCCAGCAATTTGAGAGGCCAGGGTGGGAGGATCACTCAAGCCCAGGAGTTTGAGACTAGCTGGGCAGCATAGGGAGACTCCATCTCCACAAATAATTTTAAAAACTAACCAGGCCTGGTCATGCACACCTGTGGTCCCAACTACTCAGAGGCATAGGCAGGAGGATCACCTGAGGCTGGGAGGTTGAGGCTGCAGTAAGCTGTAATCATGCCACTGCACTCCAGCCAGGGCAGCAAAGCAAGACTCTGTCAAAAAAAAAAAAAAAAAAAAACTATGACACCAATTATCAGTTTGGTTGGGCAGAATTAATTTCTTCTTCTATCTTAATTCCTTCATAGAAACCGACCAAATTCTAATGTTTTATTGAAATGTAGGTCTGCAAAAGAACTGATAGGAGAAGTTACTTTGAATATAAACAGACAAAAATGAAAATAAGAGTTAATTAGGATAAATGGTAAAGACAATTTACATTTCCTGAGCTGTGATTAATTTTTCCCCACCCCTCCACTGTAAACCTTCTTCCCTTTCCTTCACTAAATTTTTCCATGATAGAAAGACAGGCCTTATAGCATTTGTGTGTGTGTGTGCCTAATCTTGTCTAGAGTAATAAGAAGTCATCTTTTTTTCTTTTTTTTTGCTCTGTCAACCAGGCTGGAGTGCCCTGGTGTGATTTTGGCTCACCGCAACCTCCACCTCCCAGGTTCAAGCAATTCTCCTGTCTCAGCTTCCTGAGTAGCTGGGATTATAGGCACGCACCATCATGCCTGGCTGATTTTTGTATTTTTAGTAGAGACAGGGTTTCACCATGTAGGCCAGGCTAGTCTCAAATGCCTGACCTCAGATGATCCACCCTCCTCGGCCTCCCAAAGTGCTGGGATTACAGGCGTGAGCCACTGCGCCGGCCTGTGTTTTATTTTCATGTGGCTTACACATTGGAGAAATAAATTGTTCTTATCAGATCATAGAGTCTGGTAATTTCTAGGACTAGTAACCTAATAGTGCAGCGTCTGGATGTACCCTCACGTATAATCCAAAGTCACACACCTCAGGGGCCAGGCAGATCGTATAAAAGAGTGGCAGAGGACAGGTGTAATACGAAAAGGGCTGCTGGGGACTGTGGCACACTGGGCAGTGCACAGCCAGGGCGATGTGAGCAGGCTTGGCTCCACCCACCCACTGCTGCTGTGCGGGAGCGTTAGACTAGCATTAACTCATGTTTATCCCTTTTTAATTTTCTGGCACCCCAACCCCAAGCCCCCCCCCAAGAATCTGTCTCTTTTTTAATGCAGAGTATCCTGATTTTTTAAACTTGGGTCATCAATACAAAGAAATTAAATCCTGTGTTGACCAGACAACAGGTCCACGGGTCACACTCGGTCTCATCAGCCTCAGCTCCACCAGGCCCCACCAGCCCTGTGGCTACAGGTGAAGTCACTTTAAAAGATCATACTTGGCCAGCTCAGCTGTCACTTCCCACAGGTGTAAAGACAGGACCTCCCAGGCAGCCCCTCCTGGCTCCCCTTTCCTCTGCCTGACCTGTCACTGCCCTTCCTCCCGCACTGTACTGATCCTTCCCGGGGCCCTGCCCCGGAATAGTCAGCATTCCCAGGCTCCCTGTGGGAATTCTCCTGGTGGGCCCCTCAAACCCCTACCCCCAGGCTGCTAAGAACTCCCTGTTCTTTTCTTTATGGGAAAAGGATTCCTCTCCCCTTGTGTTTCCTTCCGTTGGACAGAAGGATCTCACAGCCAAGTTGCCTGGGATATTATAGTTGTTACATCTCTTCGCTTTGGTTTTTGTTTTTCGGCCACCCAGTCTCTGTCAGGGCATTCCCAGGCTGTCCAAACGACCAGGTGAGGCCAGCCTGAGTGCTTGCCACATACAAGATCAGAAACCAGGACTTCCCCTCACCAGAAGAATGGCCTTCTACTGATTCTGTTTGTCGTGCCAGACTTCCTTCCCCTCTCCTCTCCCAGGATCACCAAAGCTGCCACTGCCATCAGATCTCAGCCCCAGCCCCATCTTCATTCCCCACGGAGAATCGTGATATATGCCTGAAAATATCTGAATCCTAGTTTTAGATATTGTTAGAATCCTTTTTCTAGGATCCCTCTTAGGCCCCTTATAAATCAGTCAGTCATTGCGTGAAAGTAAGTACATGGGTTAGGGGATAGCTTCAAAGAGCCTTCCAGTCTCACTCACCCAATTTCTATGGAGGCTCATCCAGGACACCTCACTGCAGTGAATTTGTTCTAATAATCATAATTGTATATAAACTTATAAGAGCTCCTTGAATAATTCAGAACTAACCATACCTTATATTATCTGTATATTATAGGAGCATAATTTTTGCAGGTGTACAGTTAGCTCAACTGCTGTGCTGCTGCTATGTCAGGGATATATTGAGGCAGGTGCTTGTTTGGGATACAGCCACAAATGATGACAATACCCCTGTGGTAAAATTAGCTATTTCATAATCTTTATAACCTGGTTTTCAGAATGTAATTTTGCAGAAAGTAGAGATGATGTCAGTGAATAGGTAAAAAGCATGATCTGGATGCCAGACGTTGGTTTACTGTCAGGTGACGTCATCAAAAAATTTTGCAGGGAGTTTTTTATTGATCATAGTTAAAACATCTATCTCAAATTCTACCACATCAGGAATTATAGGGCCAGGCACGGTGGCTCACTCCTGTAATCCCAGCACTTTGGGAGGCTGAGGCAGGCGGATCACCTGAGGTCGGGAGTTCCAGACCAGCCTGACCAACATGGAGAAACCCGATCTCCACTAAAAATAAAAAATTGGCCAGGTATGGTGGTGCATGCCTGTAATCCCAGCTACTTGGGAGGCTGAGGCAGGAGAATGGCTTGAACCCAGGAGGCGGAGGTTGCGGTGAGCCCAGATCGCGCCACTGCACTCCAGCCTGGGCCACAAGAGTGAAACTCAGTCTCAAAAAAAATATTACTAGGCTGATAACCAATAGTCATTATGAAAACACAGTTCCTCAAAACTCTTAGAGCAGCTTAATTCATTATGTTTACCATTTTGTTACTCCCTAATTTGTACCGACTCCTAAACAGATATTTTCTGTCTGATCCATACTGGCAACCAGGCGGTTGTCCCTGGTTTTGGGTCCCCCAGGAAAGGTGTCCAGCTGATCCTGAGAAATACTCAAGGCTCAAAAGCACATGGTCAGTTCTCAAGGCCCCTGGAAGTAGCAAGACAAACAGTGGCAGGACCACCGTCCCCAGCCGTCAGTCTGTCCTTTTGTGACCCCTTCTTTTTAGGGCTCCTTTGATGTTCATTTTAATCTGATAATACCCGGATGGAAATGCTGGGCAGGGAAGTTTACATTGTGATTTACTGTAACCACACCTTTTAAGGACCCAGTCCAAGCAATTAGGCAAGAGTAGAGTCATGGTTACCGCCCAAGCAGCTCTGCCCACCGTCTGGAGGAGAGAGAAAAGGTGAGACTAGAGAAGACTGATACATGCAGAGGAGGGGACGGGATTACCTCCAAAGTGGAGACGGAAAGGAGTACATACCTTAATAAAGGGGCATTGTTGCAGTAGACATAGTTATTAATTGTGGTATGTCACAGTATATTTGCAAACAAGATTGCCCAGGAAAAAAATCTAGGTTGGGTGTTCACTGTGGGTATGACGCCAGGTACACCAGCAGTCTCTGCCAACGGGAGTAAAGCAGCCTGGAGGGTCTTTTCTCTTTGGCTGGTTTCCCCTGTTGAGTTCTTTTCAGCCTTCAGATGTCAGTCCACACATCCCTCCCTCAGGGAAGCCTTCTCAGACCACCACAAACCAGGCCTGGCCCCCTTTCCATAGTGCCTGTGCCTTTCCAGCCCATTGCATATCTCACACAGCCATCGGTCCCCTGTTTGGGTGACCCCTCCATGTGTCCACCTGGCCAAACTCCGTGCCCTTGGAGGACACAGCAATGGCGATGTCCCTAAAAGTCTCACTTGGGAGGAGTGGGGAGAATATTTATTTCCCAGAGGATGTTTTCCAAAAATGATGTCTTCTTAACATTTTTAATAGTAAGTTGGCATGAGGACTTAAAATTCTGAAACCACTTTGGTGGAAGCGTTAGGAAGGCATGATCTTGACACACATGGAGGTGATCAGAGGGCGGTAACCGTGTTAAGTCCGCTCTATACCACTCGCCCCACAGCCACGAGGGGCAGCTCTCCCCTTTGACCTCTCTGTACCTCCTCCCCCATCACTGAACCCGCCTCCAGGAATCCCTTAGGGTAGTTAATCCATAAATAGTTGAATAAAGATGTAAATACATTTGGGAAACTGATAGGACAGCTCAAGTAATTAAGAAACTACAAAATGGAGGTGAGGTTTGATTTCTCTTGTGTTTTTCCATAGCGGTATTTAAAGAACTGCAGGGTGGCCAGGCGCGGGGGCTCACGCCTGTAATCCCAACACTTTGGGAGGCCAAAGTGGGCAGATAATGAGGTCAGGAGATCGAGACCATCCTGGCTAACACAGTGAAGCCCTGTCTCTACTAAAAATACAAAAAATTAGCTGGGCACGATGGCATGCACCTGTAGTCCCACCTACTCGGGAGGCTGAGACAGGAGAATCACTTGAACCCAGGAGGCAGTGGTTGCGGTGAGCTGAGATCATGCCACTGCACTTCAGCCTGGGCAACAGAGCAAGACTGTCTCAAAAAAAAAAAAAAAAAGAACTCCACGGTATGATCAATTATTTGTGCAGGATGGGGATGGGATGTCTGGTAACTAACAGTATCTAAGCAGAGACTGGACACACTTGGTGAGATGTTATAAGTGGTCATTGAAACACCAGATTAGAAAGCCCGAGTCTCTTTCCAATGTTGAATGCTGTTCTCATAGGATTCTTTTTAATCTATACAGCTCCCCCTAGAAAATAAGTGTCATAAAGGCAGGGGTGTTTGTCTGTTTTGTTCACTATTGTGTCTTTAGTGCCAATGCAGTGCCTGGCACATAGTAGCTGCTCAATAAATATTGAATAAGTGACTATATCAGCAGGTATCAAATTCAAAATATTTTTCTGCTATAGAATAGGCTCTAATTAAGTATTTATTTCATTGACCTGGATCAAGCAGATCATAAGTTAAAATGGGGCTAAAATTTGGCATTGTATCTCTGGGTAAAAAGCTCAGGCCAAATAGTCTGACTGCATATGAAGTCAAACTGCTATCAGTATTCTAGACCAAGGATTCTGGAGTTAGTGTGACAGTGCATCAGCCAGGGACCTGGCAAGAAACTGAATTAGCTCAGCTGGTTCAAATGAAGGGTTTATGTGAAGCAAAGAGAGATGACAACCGTGGGAGGCCTTAGCCACTGTTTGTGGGACAACCAACAGAGATCCCCGAGGAACCGGGAACGAAATAGAGTTAAGGGAGCCCAAGAAAGGCTGGAACCATGGAGGAGCTGCCCCTAATCAATGAGGGAGTGGAGGAAATGCCTCTATTTCTCCCCTTCCTGCTTCAAACTATTGGTGCCTGTAGCCCAACCTACCTGGAAGGCAGCCAGCCAGGGAGCAGAGTGTGTAGACCGTCAGACAAAGCAAAACTGGGAAAGATTGGGCCAGGGGTGTGGCAGGAACAAGACCTGCCATGTAAATTCATTCTGTTCTTCTTATATTTTAACCACACAAATAATACATATTCATTAAAGAAAATGTAGAGAGATGCAAGTATGCGGCGCTCACCCATCACCCCACCCCTCAAACCACCAGCCTTCATGTTTTAGCTTTTCCTCTTCCTTTTACTCTTCTTTCATTTACTTGTAAAGGATTCAATAATGTTTATTCAGAATAAACAGAAATAAGTTTGGTCACACTTGTTTCTTGACCCAATTCTGACTGAACCTGCAGTGGAACAGAGAGCTCTCTTTCCTTTCCTTTGTTCTGTTAACATAAACAAGTTACTTCATGTACCTCTGTGGGAACTGGGAATTAGGCAAGTGTTTAGACTCTCAAAAACTTTCAGCAAGTTTGGCTGTCAGCTTGGATACCAAGTAATTAAATTTAAGATGAAAGATGAGTCCGACTGGGCTTATTCTTTAAGACTGGAAAGTGAACCCTAAGTGAAGGCAGCCTAATGGGGCTTGATTTTACTGTCAACATAAAGTTGCTATCCACTTTTAATTTTAATTGAAGGACAGTTCGAAACTAAGGGATAAGAGAGCTGAGGAAAATCGTGCAAATGGCTGTGTCCACAACTGTTGGTAGTTTACAGAAGCAATGTCCCACACTGCTCCACAGCACTCATCATATGTGTGGTTTTTTTGTTTGAGGCTTAAAGCCCGTGTCCCTTCACTGCGCCCAGCACGGGACCTGACGTTCAGGAGGGCCTGGTACCTGAGGGTGAGTAAGTGGTGATTGGCCTTAGTTCAAGTGGAGAGAAGGTGTGAAGGAAGAAAGATCAGCAGGATGTTGCTAGGTGCCTTGAAGTTCTGAAAGGTAAAGATCAGAACTTCATGGCAACAGAGGGCTGTGTAAGGCCGTTGTAATACTGATATACTAAGGTCAGTGGCCTCCACTGCCTTCTTTAGTTGAAAAAAAATCCTGGAAAGTGGTAAGTCATCTCAACTCATTTAGAGAGAAGTGAGTTCTGCTTTCCTGGAGTGGAATCTATATTTGGCCTTTACAGATATCTCCGTCAATGGGATTGTTCCCATGACTTGGTGCAGGAGACCAAGTGAATATCCACGCAAACCACCCACTTCAGTTCTAGAAAGCGTCTAGGCTCCCTTGAGACAAATCATTTGCTCACAGGTCATATGTCTTAGAGGTGAAGCTGTCAACCATCATGACATTGAACGTAGCTTTGGGAGTGGGGGAAGAAGACTGATTGTGATGACCCCAAAGGATGGTCATTGCTGGAGGTCGGGGGTCGGGAGTTTGACCAGTTCAGAGATTGATTTCTGTTTGCTTCCAGAAGCTTGCCTGTGTATCCCCTGCAAGCTACACTCCCTCCTCTGCTGCTCTTGAGAATTGCCTCTCTCAACTTACCATCGCAGGGTCTATGGGAAGAGTTGGGGGCAGCTGGCAAGGTTGAGCTGAGCCCTCCCCTTCATTCCATTTCAGTTGTGGGTTTGTGTCCAGAAAAGAGGAGGAAGGCTAGCAAATAGAGTTTGCCTGTCTCCTCTGCCAGGATGAGAAATTCCTTTGCAAACCCTGTAAAGGTTATTTAAGTCTCAATGGCTGTTACTCTGAAACTATAAGATGATTTTGTTTTAATTAGTATTTTGGAAAATACATACTGCTGTTAAGATTTCAACAGAGCCTCCGAGCCTTTTCTTCAAGTACATTTTTTAGTGTTTCAAAAGTATAGATTGTGTTGAATGCCTTTAGTTATGAATGGATTAGATGTGTGTTATCTCCTGGAGAAAAATGTGTCTGGAAGCCGCCTGCATTCTTCCAGGGATAATTAGTTCATTGTGCTGAGCACAGCAAGTCCTCCCATGGTGTCCTTAAAGATGGGACTGATAGATCATCTAAAGCAGGAGGCTATTTGCAACATATTTGCTTGCTTGATATCTAAAAATTACTCAAAAATAACTAAGACTTGATTGTATCGTGTCTGGAAAATGAAAACCAAATATCCTAATCAAAGAACTGAGTGACAAATTGAGCTAATGATTGTCATAGTAGCAGAAAAATGAACCCAGGGAGGAATGCTTGAAACAGCAAGATTTTAGAGTCTGGAACGTGTGCCCTTCAAGGCCATCTCAGTTCATGTCACGGCCGACTCTTGGTAGGCATATGATGGAGACGTTCAATCATAACTTGATTGCAAGGGAAAGGCAGGCCGCGCACAACAGTGTTGTGAATAACAGGCTTGATTTGTTCATTTGTTTTCTAAAATTCTTAGGACCATGCCTCAATATTGGCATTTAGCACAGCAGGGGCTGAGAAACAACATTTTCAGTTGGATGATGGAGGTCCTGGTAACTATTTAGTGTTTATAGTTTGGTTTCTGCTGTTGATTCAGTACTGCAGAAACAAGAAAACTGGCTCCACTTAACTCCTACTATATTTGAGTGCTTTTGTGTGCCTTAGACCTGTGTCTTTTGTTGACAGAATTTTTTTTTAAGAGGGATACAGTCTCACTCTGTCGCCCAGGCTGGAGTGCAGTGGCACAATCTCAGCTCACTGCAACGTCCTGGGTTCAAGTGACTCTAATGCCTCAGCCTCCTGAGTAGGTGGGACTACAGGTGTGCACTACCATGCTCAGCTAGTTTTTTGTGTTTTTACTAGAGACTGTTGGCCAGGCTGGTCTCAAACTCCTGGCCTCAAATTATCCACCCATGTTAGCCTCCCAAAGTGCTAGGATTATAGGCATGAGCCACCGCGCCTGGCTTGCTGACCGATGTTTTTTAAATTTGTGAAAACAAACTCACTTGCCACTAAAATTATATCACTTTGAAAAAAGGCCTTTAGAAATAATATTTTTTTAAAAAAAAAAGTTAGCTTTGTTGTTTGTTTGAAAAAGTATATAGTTTGGTTTGTAGAACAGTAGCAAGGTAGAATTTGTAGTTGGTGATATTTTCTGGGTTTAGAGTAGACAGCCTGGAAGAATGTGTATAGATTTTTAATCAGAGCAGCTGCAATGCAGAATGGTGTTAGTACATTAGTTCTTACAGGAGGAAGGTCAGTGTTTCCTTCTAAGGGACTTCAGTGTGGATGTGTGACACCGTTAGGTGTGCAGTTGACTTCAATGTTGATCACTTTTTGTTTTTTTGAGCCAGAGTCTCGCTCTGTCGTCCAGGCTGGAGTGCAGTGGCACAGTCTCAGCTCACTGAAACCTCTGCCTCCCAAGTTCAAGCAATTCTCTTGCCTCAGGCTCCCGAGAAACTGGGATTACAGACATGTGCCACCATGCCCAGCTGATTTTTTTGTATTTTTAGTAGAGACAGCGTTTCGTCCGCCATGTAGGCTGGTCTCGAACCCCTGATCTGAGATGATCCACCTGCTTCAGTCTCCCAAAGTGCTGAGATTACAGGTGTGAGCCACCATGCCCGGCCCATCACCTTTATTGGGTGATGTGTCATTGAAAATGTGATCGCATGCCTTATTCTTTCAAAGAAAAAACTTCCAATAGACTAAAAATACATTAGGAGTGTTTTGTCAATGGCCCATGCTTCCAAAAATGGTTGGTTTTACCATTTTCCCTGAAAAATGTGCCACAATGGCAAGATCTTAAATTATAAGATAAGCAGTCTCCCCTCTCCCACCACACCTCCTCCACGGTTTACGTATGTCCCTTGTGTAAAATAGTATTTGTGTTTTCAAATGCCCCTTCTCACTTCTAGCACCTTTGCATCTGAAAGTCTTAAGATTGTTTGCTAAATCTGCATTATCCAGTGTTGGTTGTATGAAGCAAAATATTTCCTTGAACCCAAAAATGTCTGCATGCCCTTGCCCGTCTTTCTGTCTCTGGGCTGTCCTTTCCTCCTCATTGCCCAGCTTTTTGAGCTGTCACCTGGCTGCACAGTCAGCAGAGTGCCTCAACTAGCTCAGACCTGGCCAAGTCCCTAGATTTGTGTGTTGTCTGTGCTTCCTGCCCTCATTCCCGGAAAACCTGGGTAGTTCCTTGGAAGGATGGTCAGGCTAACTCACACTACTGTGGCAGTGATGCCATCGCCCTTCCCAGGGGAGATTAGGGTTTTAACTGATAACTTTTACCTTAAACCAAAACAATTTGGAATTCCAGGCCCTATGGCAGATTTCTGGGAAGGGGTTTTTCGTTTTGTTTGAGACAGGCTCTCACTCTGTCACCCAGGCTGGAGTGCAGGCATGAGATCCTAGGTCACTGCAGCCTCAAACTCCTAGGCTTAAGCCATCCTCTCACCTTGGCCTCCCAAGTAACTAGTAGTATGGGCATACACCACCATACTCAGCTAAGTTTTGTATTGATTGATTGATTCTAAGACAGAGTCTCATTCTGTTGCCTAAGCTGGAGCACAGTGGCGCAATCTTGGCTTACCTCAGCCTCAGCCTCCCAGGTTCAAATGATTCCGCTGCCTCAGCCTCCCAAGTAGCTAGGACTACAGGCACATGCCACCACGCCTGGCTAATTTTTCTATTTTTTTAGTAGAATCTGGGTTTTACCATGTTGGGTAGGCTGGTCTTGAACTCCTGACCTCAAGTAATCCACCCACCTCGGCCTCCCACAGTGCTGGGATTACAGGCATGAGCCACCACACCTGGCCTAAATATTGTCTTTTTTGTAAAGATGGAATCTCAATAAGTTGCTCACTCTGGTCTCTAACTCCTGGCCTCAAGGGATCCTTCCATCTCAGCCTCCCAAAGTGTTGGGATTACAGATGTGAACCACCACACCCAGCCTGGGAAGGGATTTTTTAAGTGGCAGGGACTTTCTGATCTTCCTCTGGTTAGGCCACAAGGCCGCCTGCACCTCCTTGCTGGCTGGTTTGTGCTCTGGTTGCTATAGTTATGTCCTCTCAGTGCTGCCCTTTTGTGCCTTGATTCCCCATTCCAGGTGGGGACACTGGGAATGGAACGTGGACTTCCCGGTTGTGTAACCTGTGCTTGTGGGGAATAAACAAAGCTGCTTCCCAGCAAGGGTATCTTTATCACCTAACAAGCCACACATGTGCATTTTATCTGTGGCCACTCTATCAATTAAAAAGAAATTTTCGGCTGGGCTCGGTAGCCCGTGCCTATAATCCCAGCACTTTGGGAGGCCAAGGCGGGTGGATCACTTGAGGTCGGGGGTTCCAGAGCAGCCTGACCAATATGGGGAAACTCCGTCTCTACTAAAAGCACAAAAAATTAGCCGGATGTGGTGGTGCATGCCTGTAGTCCCAGCTACTCAGGAGGCTGAGGTGGGAGGATCGCTTGAACCTGGGAGGCGGAGGTTGCAGTGAGCCGAGATGGTGACACTGCACTTCAGCAGTGTCTCTGGGTGACAGAGCAAGACTGTCTCAAAAATAAGTAACATAAAAAATAAAAATAAATTTTGCTGAGCAAACATAATCTTTTCACCCAGTGCTAGTATTGGCAAATAAATTATACAGCAAAAAGTGGCAAGGACACCAGCATCTGCGCCTTTGGTGTGTCTTAAGATTTTTCAATTTCCTGCATGAACAAAAGTCCAGTGGCAAGCCAGCAGTGCACCTCCAAGAACTGTTAACAGTTCAGTGTGTGCAGTGTGTGGAATAGGAGATGGGAGGCATGGGAATGCAGAGCCATTGCAGAGCTAAAGGGGGAGAAACCAGGCCTTCGGAAAATACCAAAGTATAGAAGGCGCCTCTGCTCTCAGGTGTGAAAGAACCTGGACTATTGCTCAAGAAATGGAGGCGTGTCCTTTTTTTTTTTTTTTTTTTTGAGAAGGAGTCTTGCTCTGTTGCCCAGGCTGTAGTGCAGTGATGCAACCTCAGCTCGCTGCAACCTCTGCCTCCTGGGTTCAAACAATTCTCCTGCCTCAGCCTCCTGAGTAGCTGGGATGGCAGATGCACGCCACCACGCCTGGCTAATTTTTTTATTTTTAGTAGAGATGCGGTTTTTCACCATGTTGGTCAAGCTGGTCTTGAACTCCTGACCTCATGATCTGCCCTCCTCGGCCTCCCAAAGTGCTGGGAATACAGGCATGAGCCACTGTGCCCAGCCCTTCTTCCCTTTTCTTTTCCTTTCTGCTAGTATGTGAATGTACCTTCCCTCCCTAGGCCTCATGCACTATCCATTGGTTAATTTTTATTCAAGCAAATACTTGGTACTAGAATAAATATAAAGGCAAAAAATATGTCTGTGTGTGTGTGTGTGTGTCTGTGTCTGTGTCTGTGTGTGTGTGTGTGAGAGAGAGAATGTGTGTGTGTGTGTGTTTCCCCTACTCTGAAAAAGCTTATTTAAAAAATGAAATTCAATATACTTTAAATCTTTGATATTTGTAGATGCAATACAGGTGGTTTACTACTAATTTGCAAATTATAGGAGAGGTCTTTACTTACATAAGTTGTTGATTTTGCTAACGCAGAAGCCGTGAATGAACTAATAAATGACTGTCCCATAGGACCCAATATGGCCCCATCTGTCAGTTCAAAGCTGTTCCTCGTGACTGTCACCTGTCTGGTGGGTAAACTTAGCAAACTGCCCACCAGGAACGTTGCTGTTTTTGTTTACGTGTAACATACATGGCATCTCTCAGAAATCACATTTTAGAAACATGTTTCTTGGCAAAAATAAAAAGTAAAAAAATCCAAGTACAATATGATTTTATTGGAAGTTAAAGGTAGCTGCTGTGTTATGATCTGAGGATATGCAAAAGGAATGAGTCATTGGGAAGCCTAGAGTCTCTGTCTATTTTACCCCATCTAAGAGTTTAGATGTTTGTATCTGCCTCAAGAATATCAAATCTACAGTATAGGAATGTTCCCTGACCCCAGCAGCTACAATGCAGGGTAAGAAAGTGACAGTGGGCTGGGCGCGGTGGCTCACGCCTATGATCCCAGCACTTTGAGGGGCTGAAACGGGTGGATCATGAGGTCAGGAGTTCAAGACAAGCCTGACCAACATGTTGAAACCCCGTCTCTACTAAAAATACAAAAATTAGCTGGGTGTGGTGGCAGGCACCTGTAATCCCAGCTACTCAGGAGGCTGAGGCGGGTGAATTGCTTGAACCAGGGAGGCGGAGGCTGTAGTGAGCCGAGATCATGCCACTGCCCTCTAGCCTGGGCAACAGAACAAGACTCCATCTGAAAAACAAAAAGAGAGACAATTAGAAAACAATTAAATATGAGACCACAAGACCCTTACTGTAAGTAAAATAAACAGCTGTTAAACTGATGGGACAGAGCAGTGGGCTAAAGTGGTTGTAGCAGATTGAATGGAAGCTTGATTTGAGCTGCCTCTTCATTGAACAGAAAGGAGAGCCCAGTTTAGGCACTGGTATGGGAGACATAGACATCATTTGGCAGGCCAGTGGGGTTTCTCTGGAGGCCAGAACAGAGGATGAAGATAGTCTCCACAGCTCAGGGAGGGGATCCTTCCTCTCAGACTGCCTCCTCAGCATCCTGGACTTACTGATTTCCATCAAACTGGTGAATTTTGTGGGTGAGAAATTCCAGCAAGTTGTCTTCTGAACTATTTCCTTCAAAATCACTCATTTAAATAGTTATGTGTATGTTCAGCCCTATTTAAAAGGAAATCAGCATTAAAACAAATTATCCTATTATGTTGTTAGCTTAAAATCACTTAATAGGCATGATAGAAATAGCTATATTAAAGTTGGTCTGCCAATGGTATTTTCCATAACCACAAATGAAGGCTTTAAATGGAACTTCTAAATAAAGGATTTTAATCCTCTGAAACAGTTCAGTTTTAGACGTCTATACAGGGACATAATCCATATTTTGAATTTTAGTTCCACAGTGCAGTGGTATGAGTTTTCAATAGCATTTTGTACTTCTGGAGACCTTCATTTAAAGAATTCAAGATCTTTGTCAAATACATGCTTTCTGAATCTTTATATAAAAATAGAGCATTTTAAGAAGGACCGGTGGTCTTAGAGAAATCAACAACCCAAACTAATTGGAAGGTCTCACTAAAGTATTGTAGGAATATTAGATCATTCTGTCTTTACTTAGTATTTATGAATATAAAATCACAGAACTTAACTGTTCTCCAAAGAAGTGCCTGTACATATCAATTTTAGGTATTTGTCTTCAGATAGGTTTTTTAAATGTCAGCCTTAAATTTAAACTTTGCTCAGCTAAAATTCTATTAAGTGTCTTGTTAACAGAAACTAATTATCCAAACTGCCTTCCACTGGATGTTATTCACCACTCCACCCCCACTGCAACCTGCATTTTAAAAATTATGTTTAAAGATGTCTCCGATTACTTTGAAAGTTAAAGATGTGTCCCTTTACTTTGAAACAAGCCCATAATTCAGGAAGTGAACTTAAAAATATCGGAGCTCCAGAGATCTTGCTTATTTTCTGGAGTTTAATGAGAACTGTGGCCAGAGCCAGGAAGGTGAAACCCAGCAGCTTGAGGCGAGTGTGGGCTGTATTTGATGTTCACAGAAGAATGGAAGTGGTAGGGTGTTGCTCAGTGAAGTGTGCATTTTCAAGTTACCCACAGTGGTGTCTATTGTCCTGTTTCTCAATTGAATGATGTCATGTTTCATTTAAGGCTCTTAGTGATGCTGAAGTCTGTGGTCTGCACACTAGGGGGAAAAAGGCAGTGAGAAAGTTGCAAATCAGGTTTTTGTAAAGCCTTTGTGTGTTGGGTTTGGGAGATAAAAGCTGACTCATGCAATATTTCCACGGAAGGCGCTGCACAGACTAGCAAAGGCTGTTTCTCTTACCTGACTGAGGTCACTGCATCAGCTGAAGGCAGACGATGTGCTTCAGCCTGAGTGGAGCGGAGGTAGGTGTTAATGTGAATGTCCCCAAGGAACGGATGCCGGGACAAAGCTCCTTCCCCCTCGGAGCAGCCAGAGAGGTCCACCGAGGTGAGAAAGGGTCGCAGGGGGGGTTTCTTCACAACTGTGCCGGGCGGAAGCTCAGCTGGGTCTAGTACAACTCTTCTGTTACAAAGGAGATAGACCGAAGGCTAGAAGGTGATTTTTTTCTCCCCCTCCATCCGAACTGCAGCCTGTCTTAAACAGTTTTTGTCTTAGTTTCATTTGATTTTGCTCTTTCCTTAAAGTGAGGCTGAGCTGATGTTTCTGACTCTGGAGAGAACTCTAAAATCTCCAGTTGTCACGCGCTGAAGGCTCTACATTTTACCATGTTTTCTTTTTGAGGTCCATATGCAGTCAAAGTTGGAGGAACAAAATAAATGTCTGCAAATGTGTGCTTAGCAGCTGCAGTGATGAAATTTCGTCTGAGTCTAGTGGCAACCAAAGTTGACTAAGAAATACAGATTCCATTTTGAGTGTTTCTTGGTAAGAAATACTTTTGTGAGGAACAATGATTGGGGCTAAGGCAGTGTGGATTATATTTAATGCTATTGTCCATGGGTATCTGATTTTGTTTTGCTTTATTATTTGAATTTAGTGATACATTTTTGAAAGATATAAATATTCAGCATTCCTTAATCACATGTTGAATAAAAAATTATTTTAACTTAAAATATTTAGATATCTGACACCAACTGAGATTGTGGTTTTAATTTCCTTAAATAACTTTTTCAGATTATAAAAGTAATACACCTATTGAAGAAAAGAGATTTACACATAAATATGAAAGGAACAAAATTACTTGTTCTACTCAGTAAAACCAATGTTAACATTTTATTCTGTATTCTTTCAATCTATTTCTAACGTAGACAATAAAGAAGTGGCATTTTAAATTCAAAATTAGGATAGTATTATATATATGTTCTTTAAACTACCCACTTTACTCACTGCGTATTTTGACCATTTTCTATACTTTTAAAGATTTCAGAAGACATGACATTTAATCACTTTATATTGTACCTTCTAGATGGCTTTATATACTTGGATCCCTGTTACCAGGCACTTTCTTTTTTTTTTTGAGACAGAGTCTCGCACTGTCTTGCAGGCTGGGGTGCAGTGGCAAGATCTCGGCTCGCTACAACCTCCGCCTCCCAGTTTCAAGTGATTCTCCTGCCTCAGCCTCTCAAGTAGCTGGGATTATAGGTGCACACCACCACGCGTAGCTAATGTTTGTATTTTTAGTAGAGACTGGGTTTCACCATGTTGATCAGGCTAGTCTCGAACTCCTAACCTCACGATCCGCCCACCCTACCTCCCAGTGTGTCAGGATTACAGGCGTGAGCCACCGCGCCTGGCCTCTTCCTCCTTTTTTAAAAGAACATGTCTAATGTACTTCATGGATGGATTTATTTGTTCAGAGTGCTGTTGTTAGTCACGTGGAATTTGCCTCTTCTTCCTCCTCCGTTTTCTTTAAGAAAATGTTATTTCTCTTGGTGCCTCCCTCCCAGCTGCGCAGGGATGTTTTGGAACTGAGTGTGTTCCATACAGATGGAGCTTGTATATATAACCATCATTGTTTAGTTACTGCCTTGAGACTGATGTTTTTATACTAACAGGAAGGTACCGTTCAAAGTGAAGCTGGAGCATAGATTGTTATTTAATCTAAATTAACAATAGATATCTTTTGGCCTTTGGAAAACTCAGTGATACACAGTTTTTCATCATCCACGACCTGGCATTCGTAGGATGTAGAAGAAATTGCTGTTAGGGGTCACTGCTTGTGCTGTGCCTCCAGCGGGAAAGAGGCCATGCAGTTGTGACAGCCAGTGGCTTGCTGGGTTTTCAGGATTGGAGTCATGGCCCGAAGGTTGGATAAGGCTTGGGAAAGTCACCTAGTCCAGCTGCCTCACATGCAAGGAAACCAGAGATGCAAAGATCAGTATAAACCTGGGGGGTGCAGAGCCAGGGCAAACATGCAAATCCTCTGACCAAAAGGGAGCATTAGGACATAATTTAATTTTTGGTTGCTTCTCTGAAATGTGTTTATACAGAGGGTTGTGGATATATCTGTTCCTGTGCACACATAGCCACACACTGTGTAGTCCCTTTTGGGTTACCGTACCATGTGCTTTAGACAAGTAGCTTATGCTGAGTCTTTCATTTCCTGATCTCTCAGTTCCTTTTCTGCCCTTCTATTTTGTGAATCTGTATCTGAGTTCAAGGAATGATGGACTAGAAGTTAGAAACTGTAGTCTCTGATTCATAGTTCAACTTTGAGCATGATGTTGCCTCATCTCTACTTTTTTTTTTTTTTTTTCCATCTATACAGTTTTCAAAAAGTAATGAGATACATGAAAGACCATTGAGGCTGGTTTTGGGGGCCTTTTAAGGATAATTTTGACGTAGAATTATAGCAGTTGTATCATAATAAGGCTCATCTGTTATAGAGACTGAGTTATCTCTTATTGCCTAACCAATCACCCCAAAACTTAATGACTTGAAGCAACAAACAGTTATAATTGCTCAAGGTTTCTGTGAGGCAGGAATTCAGAAAAGGTTGTGCGAGGTGGTTCTGGCTTGGGGACTGTCATAAAATTGCACTCAGATATGACAGGGCTGGGGTCATCTGAAAGGCTTCTCATCCACATGTCCAGTGTCTTGGCTGGAGACACTCACAGCAGGGGCTGTAACAGCCGGAGTTCCTTGGGCCTCCCTTGTGTATCATTCCGGTCTCATCATGCAGCTCCTCTAGTGTGGCAGGGTCAGGGTAACCAGTATGTGGCTTGTACCAGTGACTGCATGGTTTTGCCTGTCTTTGTGCTCTGCCATACCTAGTGCACTGGTATCCTTCTTATACTGGAGGCAGGGTTTCTGTCACATCTGGGTTCTAGCATGAAGGGGAAAGAATGTGGAGTAATAAAATCTAAAGTCTTGAGAAAAAGACCCCCAAAGGGGCATATTATCATTTCTGCTGGTGAGAGCTTGACCACATGGCCAATATCTAGTGGCAAAGGAGGCTGGGAAAGGGGCTCAGTGAAAACTCTATCACGAAGAAAAGGATAGAGTGGAATTTGGTAGACAACTAACAGTCCCTCCCTAAGCAGTAACACAATGGATGGTTTAAGGTGCCCCAAATAATTTCCTTCATCCCCCACACTAAGTCACCACGCACAACAAAGCATACAACAAAAGTAAAAACAGCCTCATTTGCATAAAAAGGCTTTAGGGAGTTTTTCTTTTTCTTTTTTTTTTTTTTTTTTTGAGTTGGAGTTTCGCTCTCTTGCCCAGGCTGGCGTGAAGTGGCACAATCTCGGCTCACTGCAACCTCTACTCCCCGGGTTCAAGTGATTCTCCTTCCTCAGCCTCCCAAGAAACTGGGATTACAGGCACCTGCCACCACACCTGGCTATTTTTTTTTTTTATTTTTAGTAGAGAAGGGGCTTCACCATCAATATTGGCCAGGCTGGTCTCGAACTCCTGACCTCAGGTGATCTACCTGCCTTGGCCTCCGAAAGTGCTAGGATTATAGGCATGAGCCACCACACACAGCCTTAGGGAATTTCTTTAGGTTCTTTTTACCCAGACTGGTCCAGAGGCATCCCTTAGTTAAGGCAATTTATCTAATGCATTAGCTGCATTAAGTAGCTGCTTAATCCCTGCTCAACTGAGGTAGCCATTACACCTCTTAGTTTCCTGTCTAGTGTCTTAGTCCATTTATGCTGCTGTAACAAAATGCCTTAAACTGGGTAACTAACTTATAAAGAACAGAAATTGATTGCTTACAACTCTATAGAGTGGAAAGTCCAAGATCAAGGCACCAACAGATTGCGTGTCTGATGAGGGCTTGTTCCTCCTAGATGGTGCCTCCTGTGTGTCCTCATGTGGCAAAAGGGGCAAACAAGCTCCCTCTGGCCTCTTTTAGAAGGACACAAATCCCATTCATGAGGGTGGAGCCCTCATGCCCTAATCATCTCCCAACAGCCCCGCCTCCTAATACCATCACCTTGATGACTAAGTTTCAACATATGAATTTGGGAGGACACAGACATTCATACCATAGCAATTAATATAGAAATCAATCAGTAAATGATCTGAGTATTTAGTATTTGACTTTACAACTTGAAGGAATCTTTCCTCTTCATTCAACCCCTCACCTCCTGTTTGAATGAGAATATTTTTGCAAAATATATTTTCCCATTTTTGATCTTCTTGTACAAATATGTGCTTTAATGCCTTGTGGGATGCATAGTTTTCAAATATTTTCTCCCATTCTGTAGGTTATCTCCTTGCTCTGTTGATTACTTCCTTTGCTGTGCAGAAGCTTTCTAACCACTTGTCTGTTTTTGCTTTTTGCTGTTGTCGCCTGTGTTTTGGTGTCATATCCAAAAAATTATTTTCAAGACCAATGTTATGAAACTCTTCTCCCTTTTGTTTTTTTATTTTCTAGAGGTTTTATGGTTTCTAGCCTTATTTTTAGGTCTTTTTGTTTTTTGAGTTTATTTTTGCGTATGGTATAAGAGAGGGTTTACTTTTATTCTTTTTGCATGTGATGTAAGAACACGTGGCACATACACACAATGCGAAAATTATCTGACCATAAAAAAAACAAGGAAATTCTGCCACTTGTGACAGCATGGATGAACCTGGAGGCTATTGTGCTAAATGAAATAGACCAGACATAGAAGGGCAAATACCATGTGACACCACTCTTATGAAGAATCCAAAAGAATCAAACTCATAGAAGAAAAGACTAGAATGGTGGTTGCCAGGGACTAGGGAGAAGGAGAAACAGGGAGGTAATCGTGAAAGGAGACAAATTTTCAGCTATGCATGATGAGTAAGTCCAAGAGATCTACTGCACAGCATAGTGCCTGTAGATAACAATACTATATTGCATACTTAAAATTCTGCTAAGGTGGTAGGTCTTAAGTGGTGCTATTATGAAATATTTAATAATAATAAAGAGGCATAAGAAAACTTTTAGAGGTGATGGCTATGTTCATGGCGTAGATCGTGGTGATAGTTCACATGTATATTTATCTCCAAATCATCAAGTTTTATACATTAAATATGTAAAACTTTTTATATTTAATCATACCTCAGTAAAATACATTTTTAAAATTAAAAACATTTTGAGCTATTTATTTTGAAAATTTTTTTAATGTAAAAAAAAGTTGCAGAGACAGTGCAGAGTTCCTATATGTCCTTCATCCAGCTTCCCCTAACATTAACATCTTCTGTAATCATAGTAACATGGTTAAAAACTAAGAAATTTACATGGCAAACCTAAGAAATTAACATGGTAACAAGATTTTTTTTTTACTCCTTGGTTCCTTTATCACCAAATAACTACAAATAAAATCACGTTCCCTGAATTGAACATGCTGAACCCTAGAGAAAATGTGGAATTTCTAGTCCTGGCCCCACCATTAAACAGGAATCAAGTTGATATTTTAGAAAACTACGAAGTGAAAATCCATATTGTGTTGTAGAGGGAGAAAGAATGCTCCTCAAATACCTAGTGTCATCTTTGAAGTATATAAATGTGTATATTTTTTAACTTTGACTCTTAAACATTTTTTTAAAGCATTAAGTCACTTGTTTATGACATTGAGGCTCTGGCAAAACTGCGCTGTATACTTAATGAACATCTCTAGCTGATAGAGTAACTATTTCCTTATGCTTTAGTCCTTCTGTGGCCTTCCCTTCTTTGAGTAATTCACAGGAGGTGTAATAAGGAACCACATAATTTCAGCTACTCATTGGTATTGAGCACAGCACATTCTCTTGATTTCCATGATTGTCTTGCCAAGGAACTCAGACTAGGTAATTGATGTGTAGAATAGCAATGAGCAGAATTTGGAAACCCTGATCACCCCCCAGTCCCTGCTGTAAGTAGAATTTCTGTCTTGCCTCCTAAGTGTCTCCTTGGGAGTTGTAGGCTGTGGGACCCATCAAATGTCCCCCTTCTCCATGTAAATATGGTCACCAGAAGCCATAGAATGTTCTGCATGAAACCTAAATCAGCCTAAAAAACCAGAGCCAAGAAGCATTGCTTTTGATTCTGGCATGATATTCCAAAAAAGAACAATTAAAATAACGGAAGTTGGAAGAGCGAAAAAAGAAAAGCTAAGGAATTCGGGTTTTTTTTACCTAGAAAAAATTAGAGGGTTTGTCATGAAGGAAAATGTATGAAAGCCTAGCTATGTAGAAGCTGTCCAGACATCTTTTCCTTTTATGGAGGATGGCACACACACAAAAATAATATTTTATTTTGATGGCTTCTAGGCTAACTGGTGCTCCTCATCGTGAGGCTCAGTAAGTTTCTAATGTTCTTTATGGGTACTTCCACCCCCACCACCTCCAGGTTTGCCAAGGGTGAGATTGATCAGAATCCTCAAGGTGGGTGGAACCAGCTTATTTTAGGGTCAAAAGATACACCTGATATAGGCCATTAGCAAGGTTTGGCCAGAAGTTCTTAGAAATTCTTATATTATTAGCCCTGTGTTTGGGATTTTGGAACAGACAGAAATTTTGAGAAGAAAAGCAGCAAATTACCCAAATGCTAATAGAGCCTGCTAACATCTTTCACTCAAGGCAAAGGAAAAAGCTGCTTGCTCTCTAGTTTTTTATCTGGATGTTTCAGTTTGTTATGGAAAATCAGTTAGCCCAATATCTGCTACACAGCAATGGCCTCCCAACTCTGTTTTTGCTAACTTTAAATAATATTGTGCATTAGTAAGTGGTGTAAAAAACAAAAATGCAAACTTTGAGTTGTATATATCTCTTCATTCACTATTATTTGAACAAAGAATGATAAGGAGGTAAATTTAAATCTTTAGGAATAATGTAATTATCTGGAAGACTTCTAGATCAGCATTGTCCGACTAAAATATATACGAACAACTTATATAATTTTTGATTTTCTAGTAGCCACATTTTAAAAAAGTAAAATGAGGCCAGGGGCAGTGACTCACGCCTATAATCTTAGCACTTTGGGAGGCCAAGATCGAAGGATCACTTAAGCCCAGGAATTCAAGACCAGCCTAGGGAACATGGTAAGACTTCATCTCTACAAAAATTAAAAATAAAATTAGCCTGGTGTGGTGGCATGGTCCCAGCCACCCAGGAGGCTGAGGTGGGAGGATGACTTGAACCCAGGAGTGAGCCATGATTGAGCCACTGCATTCCAGCCTCGGTGACAGAGTGAGACCCTGTTTCAAAAAATACACATAAATTTAAACTAAAAAAAGTAAAATGAAACCAGTGAAAATAATTTCAATGAGATATTTTATTTAACCTACTCCCAAATATTATTTCAGTACACAATATAAAAATTATTAATGAGGTATTTAATTTCATGTTTTTAGTTTCATACTAAGTCACTGAAAATCTGGTGTGTATCTTACATCTCAATTCAGACTGACTACGTTTATTCTGTTTGAGTCAGAGTCTCACTTTGCCACCCAGGCTGGAGTGCAGTGGCACGATCATGGCTTACTGCAGTCTTGACTCCAAGTAGCTGGGGCTGGAGGCATATGCCACCACACCCAGCTATATTTTTGTATTTTTTGTATTTAAGATGGGGTTTTACTAGGTTGCCTAGGCCAGCCTCGAGCTCCTGAGCTCAAGTGATCCACCTGCCTCAGCCTCCCCAAGTGCTGGGATTATAGGCATGAGCCACCACACCCAGCCTGACTGTGTTTCAAGTTCTCAGTAGCCCCATGTGGCCACTGGCTACTGTATGGAGTAACGCTGCTCTAGAGATAAATATTAATAATTGGTGAGTTGCATTAGTATAGGCCAGACAGGGTGGAAATCTTAAAATTATTTTGAGGAAAGTGAGAACAAGGCTAGACGGTTTTTATGATGTACATTTTCTTATGTGAGGAAACTATAATTATCTTCTAAGCAATGATTCACCATAAAAAACGTTATCCATTAGCAAGTGTGGTCTCATATTACATGCCATTATATGACCTGACTTTAAATGTTTCACTTCTGTCATTGGTAATTTTGGAAGGTCTTTAGTTTGGGGTGGTAAGCTTGGCTAAATACTGTGGACACCAAACTTCTGAAATTGTCTATTTTAGAAAGTGCCTGGTTGGCAGCCAACTGTATGTGGACTGGTATTGGAACATATGAAGCTTTCCCTGTGGCAGTGCCCAATCCATGTTGCTATTTAAGATCTACTCATGAAGGGGGTCCCTATTAATCTGAGTTTTATATCCCACTCTTTCCCACCTTTGGAATTTCTTTTTTTTTTTTTTTTTTTTTGAGACAAAATCTCACTCTATTGCCCAGGCTGGAGTGCAGTGGTGCGATCTCAGCTCACTTCAGCTTCTGCCTCCCCAAATTCAAGCCATTCTCCTGCCTCAGCCTCCTGAGTAGCTGGAATTACAGGTGCCTGCCACTGCACCCAGCTAATTTTTATATTTTTTTAGTAGAGACGGGGTTTCACCATCTTGGCCAGGCTGGTCTTGAACTCTTGACCTCGTGATCCACCCACCTCAGCCTCCCAAAGTGCTGGGATTACAGGCATGAGCCACCACATCCAGCCTTTGAAAGTATTTCTAAAAACATTGTCATTTCTAGCAGCCCAACTAGACTTTTCTAAAAGCAATTTTTTTCCCTCTTTAATCCTTCTATCCCAATATTGGTTATATAACTTGGAGTGAAAGTAAGTAGAGAAAAGAAGTGATGATAAGAAAATATGTCTCTGTTGTGCCCGTTTGTCACTAGTCCTGATCATGAATGTAGTGAGTGCCAAGGGTTTCATAACTGTGTGACAGTTTTCTGTTCTGGAGAGATTGATTCTTATCCAGTTAGAAAATCAGAACTTGCCCTGGAGACAGTGTGTCCAGATCTATGGGGGGTAGACCCTTCCAGATGTCTTGGCCTTTCAAGTTTTTTGACACTAGGGACTGGTTTTGTGGAAGACAATTTTTCAAAGGATGAAGGGTAGGTTGAGGTGGTGGGCGTGGGGAGTGGGGATGGCTTCAGGATGAAACGGTTCCACCTCAGATCATCAGGAATTAGATTCTCATGAGGAGTGGGCAACCTAGATCCCTGGCATGCGTAGGTCACAGTAGGGCTCACACTCCTTTGAGAATCTAATGCCGCTGCTGATCTGACAGGAGGCTGAGCTGAGGCAGTAATGCTCGCTTGTCCACTGCTCACCTCATGCTGTGCTGCCTGGTTCCTGACAGGCCGTGGACCAGTGGTACTGCACCCCTGTTACAGAGTACATCCAACTTATGGTTAGTCCCGTATCCTAGCCTCATTGGACCCTTGGGATCTCAAAGTATCTTCAGATACTTCCCAAGCGAGTGTCCGTTTCCTACAGCGAGATCAGCCTGATGGTCATGGTGATGGTGGATGCGAATGGAAAGAAAACTCTGTTGTGTCCGCTCCTACTTTGGACTGCCCATGACTTTCTCAACACCAGTCCCAAATGTGAGCAAGCATCCTTACTGTAAGCGTACCTAATTGCATGACTGCTGCTTGGATTTTTGCCACACTCAGGTTGGATCGGGCTTTCTAGGTCAAGTGCATGCTAACTAGTATAACCAATTCATGTTTTATAGGCCACGAAGTTGTTATAGAACAAGGAGGAAGAATATTGCAAAAGCTTTAAAAATTTGCAGCAAACTCTAGCATGTGGTAGTGGTTATGCAGACAAACTGCTCATTTTCCACACATCTTAGCATTCCTTCTTGACTCGGAATTCTTTCATTTTATCTTCATAACTTTAATATTTGCATCATAAGTTAGTACTAATATTTGTCATAAATATAAATTATCTAGAAAAAGTCAGTATGTTGAAGAACAGGCTTGATGGATTCTTTATATTCTAAAAACATTAGTACCAAGTGTTTAATGATCTTTATTATAGAATCAAACCAAATTTACGTGACTATTGAAAAACGATCGTTACTATGTATTCTTTTTTACTGTGTTTGTCACATTATAACCTTCCAAACATAAGTTTCTCTCTTCCGTTTTTCTAATGAAACCTGTAAACATGTTTCTGTGGTAAGGTAACCTAGCAAATTTAGATGTGGAATCTCAATATTGGTGGTGGGGCATTGGGCGGCAGGGGGGATGTTGACCCCTGCCTTACAAATGAGGAAGATTGGCATTTTGAGTGTTTTACCCAAATAGCTTCTGAATATTTAGTTTTCCTGTGGGTCCTTTTGGGGCCCAACGTGATATTTAAATGCTGCGGGTATTCAGTGACCTTTTGACTTTGTGGATAGCTTTTCCTCTTGCCCTCCTCTGAACAAGACAGCTCCATTTTATCATAATTGTTCTCATAATTTAGTTCCTGTATTCATCATATAATTATATGATTTTATAACTGTACTTGTAGAGTGTTGCAGTTAATCAGACATACTCTCTAATAGTATAACTTCATGTATGCCACAGATGAAATGCCAGTTTTTAGGAAGTGATCTAGAGAAGTGCTATGGTGAGAGGGTAAGTTTTCAGTGGGGTGTAGGTCTTCATACAGTCATGCATCACTTAAGCATGGGGGGGACATTCTGAGACGTGTGATAGGGCAACTTTGTCATTGTATGCACATCACAGAGTATCTTTCACAAACCTATATGGCATAGACCTTTACACACCTAGGCATATGGTACGGCAGATTGCTCTCACAGCTGTCATATATGCAGCTTGTTGTTCTGTTTTGAGATAGAGTGTCGCTCTGTCACCCAGGCTGGAGTTTAGTGGCACAATTTCAGCTCACTGCAACCTCTGCCTCCCAGGTGCAAGCAATTGTCGTACCTCAGCCTCCCTAGTAGCTGGGATTACAGACGTGCACCACTGTGCCCAGCTAATTTTTGTATTAGTAGTGACAGAGTTTGCCATGTTGACCAGGATGGTCTTGAACTCCTGGCTTCAAGTGATCTGCCCACCCCAGCCTCCTGAAGTGCTGGGATTACAGGCATGAGCCACCGCACCTGGCCTGAAGTTCATTGTTGACTAAAACATCATTCTGCTGTGTATGACTATATCTTTTCCTTGTCCAGTATTAGAAAATTACTATCTATGTAACACTTTCTTTAATGCTGTATGCAAGTAAAATGTAAAGTTGCTAGTATCATTTAAATCAAATGATGGTGGCTCCAGGATGATAGCCTAAAATATTGTGGAATTATGGTGAAATACTCAAAATCTAGAACAAGGTTTTTCAAAAATTCGTAGGAATCACATAGGGTCCCTTTTAAGTTCATAAGAATCACTTGTGGTGCTTGTTAAAGTGATAGATTCCTGGTGCCCTGACCGCTGAGCCCTTAATTTCGTGAATCTAGACTAATTTGCATAGGAGTCATTCCAGGTGGTCACACTTTTGAGACAACAGATGTAGAGTTTCTCAAATTTTAATGCTTGTAAGTCATTCTGGGATCTTATTAAAGTGCAGATTCAAGTTCAGCAGGTCCAGATCAGAACCCGAGACTCTGCAATTCTAACAGGCACCCAGATGATGCTTCGGAAACACTGATTTTGCATCTCACTCCACCACGGGTACCTTTGTATTCCCTTCTATAACTGGCCACCTTTTTGTTATTGACTATATTTATTTGAACTAGGATTTTACTTCCTTTCAGCTCTCTGCTTGATAGAATTGCTTATCTTGTCCTTTTCATTTGTTTCCTTTAATGCATATAGATGGGCACCAGTTGCGTCTTGAAGTGCCATCAGCTGTAACTAAAGTTCCCAATCCCAACACGACAGCCAGGCATTCCTGCCCCCAAGAACTGAAGACCATGGAGCTCTCTGACAGCGACCGACCCATAAGCTTCGGTTCCACGTCGTCCTCGGCCTCTTCCCGGGACAGCCACGGTTCCTTCGGCAGCAGAATGACCTTAGTTTCAAATAGCCATTTGGGCTTGTTTAACCAGGATAAGGAAGCAGGGGCCATAAAACTGGAGCTGATTCCGGCCAGGCCATTTTCCAGCAGCGAGCTGCAGAGGGACAGCCCCGCCACCGGGCAACAGAACGTGGATGAGGGCAGTGAAAGGCAGCCCAGGGCACCATGGAAAGTGGACTCAAACGGGGCACCCAAGACGACCGCAGACTCGGCCACCAGCCCCAAGCTCCTCTATGTGGATAGAGTTGTTCAGGAAATTCTGGAGACCGAAAGGACTTACGTGCAAGATTTAAAAAGCATCGTCGAGGTAAGGCAGACTCTGCTTTTAATGTTTGCCAGGCAGGAGAAATATGCTTGCAAAAGAAACAGCAAAGCCAAGCCAGGTGTAGGGGATGTCTTCTCAGAGGCAGAAGGGATGTGAATGTTTAAAGAGAGAGTAACTTAAGAGAAAACCTAAGGCGGTAACTCACTGTGTTAACATCCTCTTAATATTTGCATTAACAAATTAGTTATGAGGGAGGAGCAAAAATGATGATACTGTGCTCATACCAGTATGATGTGTTAATAAATCCTACACCCACGATCTCAGAGTGACTCACAGTGGGGCAGATGAGGATGGGGGAGGGCTCAGGTCTCCTGGAGCATGAGTGTCAGGTGTATGACTGAACCCCTCAGCTGTCCTTACCTTAATCACCACTCTCTACTGGTGTCTGGGCGCTTCCAAAACTACTGAGACTTGAATCTCACACTCAGCAACTGTGATTTCATTGGCCTGGGTGTGGCTTGGGTGGTGGAATTGTTGAAGATGCACAAGTGATTTTAATGTGCAGACAAGTTTACAGCCACTGCTCTCTTGCTATTCCTGTATTGGTTTGGTTGGTGTTTGGGAAAAGGATTGAAAGAGAAAAGTCATGGACTTTGTCTTGTCTCAATGTCTCCTTTCTGTTCACTTTTTTCTTTTTTTATTTTGAGATGGAGTCTCGCTCTGTTGCCCAGGCTGGAGTGTAGTGGCAAGATCTCGGCTCACTGCAACCTCTGCCTTCCGGGTTCAAGCGATTCTCCTGCCTCAGCCTCCCAAGTAGCTGGGACTACAGGCGTGAGCCACCATGCCCGGCTAGGTTTTTTTTTGTATTTTTAGTAGAGGCGGGGTTTCACCATATTGGCCAGGCTGGTCTTGAAGTCCTGACCTCATGATCCACCTGCCTTGGCCTCCCAGAGTGCTAGGATTACAAGTGTGAGCCACGATGCCCAGCCTCTAGAGGTTCACTTTTACAGAGAGTAATCCTATATAAATTAGTTTGCATAAGTTATTATAATTATAAATTACTTGCGCAAATTATTTCATGTGAATTGAGCTCAGCTTATGTGCCAGGTCACATCCTCTGGAAATTCAGCTATTTGATTTTGATTTCTGGGTCCTTTTTTAAAGGATAAAGCAAGAATTATCAGAGAAGCTCAGATGTTAACTCACTGTCAATTATAGTTAAAAATATTACTATCTCAAGGGTGAATTTATATATTATAAAGCTACGCCTGCCTTGTTGCTTGGTAATACACCAGATTCTTTCATTGGCTGGTACCTGTTTGCTGTTCTAAACGTTGACTCTAGAGTATGTTTCAGAGAACAGTAAGATATTGACAATGAGCACGTTCTCTCCTTCAAATACACTCTCATAGCTTTAGAAAAAGAATTCTAAAGCATGACCATGTGTGATCAGCAATGATAGAAGCAGACCCTGTCTGCTAAAAATAGTTATGATGTACCTTCCCGGTAAAAATAGAAAAGTCAATTGATGGTCAACTAAAACAATATGTGGTATCAAATGTAGAATACAGCAGGCCTGTTTTCAAAAAATTTCAACAATGATGTCATTTGTACTTGAGAAGAAATACCCATAAAACAGCCAAAAAATTGTACAGCCTCTCAGGAAACGTGGTTATTAAAGCTCTCTTTGGTCTATGCTTTTTTTTTTTTTCTCCTTTCTTTCTTGGAAACTTTTCCACCTAATCAAAACTTATCTTACGGAGAGAAACCTTTAATTACTGAACTGGTATTCCATAAACACTTTAATTTTTTTCCTGAGGCTGGTTGATAAACCTTAGGTGAGAAGAAACAGGTAAGAGATGATTGAAAGAAAACAGGCCAGGCGTGGTGGTTCATGCCTGTAATCCCAGCACTTTGGGAGGCTAAGGTGAGTGGATAATGAAGTCAGGAGTTCAAGACCAGCCTGGCCAAGTTGGTGAAACCCTGCCTCTATTGAAAATACAAAAATCAGCCAGGTGTGGTGGTGTGCTAGTCAGGAGGCTGAGGCAGGAGAATCATTTGAAACCGGGGGTGCAGGTTGCAGTGAGCTGAGATCACACCACTGCACTCCAGCCTGGGCGACAGAGTGAGACTCCATCTCAAAAAAAAAAACACAGATAGAGATGGAATTATTTTTTCTCAGAAAATTTCAGGGTAAGTTCTTTGTAAAGCTGTCAGATGTTCTTGCCTTTTTCTCTATTCATGAATCAGCTGTGCTCTACACTAGGGGTTGGTGAGCCTTTTTCTAGGCAAGGCCAGATACTGAATAGTTTCAGACTTACAGGCCCTAAGGTCTTGGTCACAACTGATCAACTCTGCCATTGAAGCTCAAAAGCAACCACATACACTGTGACTTACAGGGCCTGCACGTGCCAGTCCCTCCTTAGAGTCTTGTTTGACCACTAGCCACAGTTCGCTGACCCCTGTCTTAGGCTATAAGTTTGTGCCATGTTTCATCAACTGTCAAATGGAACTAATAAGTAGGACCTCCCTCAGAGGGTTATTATGAGAGTTGGATTAGATAAGGTATAAAAAGCTCTGCAGCCCTGCCTGGCACATAGCAATCAATTAGAAAATGGAAACTACACTCATTGCTATTGCCAGCCTTCTCTAAGTGTGCTAGCTGAGACTGATCACTGTGTATGCTGTGTTTTACCTGAAGTCTTTCACAAAAATAATCAGATTAGAGTTGGTGCAGTGGCTCATGCCTGTAATCACAATACTTTGGGAGGCCGAGGTGGGGGGATCATCCGAGGTCAAGAATTCGAGACCAGCCTGGGCAATATGGTAAAACTCCGTCTCTACTAAAAATACAAAAATTAGCTGGACGTGGTGGTGCACGCCTGTAATCCCAGCTACTCAGGAGGCTGAGACAGGAGAATTTCTTGAACCTGGGAGATGGAGGCTGCAGTGAGCCAAGAGGGTACCGCTGCACTCCAGCCTGGGTGACAGAGCAAGACTGTCTTAAAAAAAAAAAAAACAAAAAATCAGATTAATCAATTCACTGCAGCAGCAATTTAATTAGGAAAAAAAAAACTTGGTGGGTGATTTCAACATTATTATTTTGAATGAAGTTGGACTGTTTCTAATGAACCCACTGGAAATCTGAGGTGGAAATTAGGGGAAAGAGAGGGGCAGAAGGAGGTGGGCGTTGGAAAGAAGGGTGGCTGGGGAGGAAGAGTCCCAAATGAAGAGGGAGGGACTCTGTCAGGAAGAACTGGATGCTTCCGTCTTCCAGAAGTCACTGGAATGCTTTGCATCATTTACCCTGTCCTCCTAGAAAACTTTAGAATTGTTTCCTCTCAGGGATTAGTTGGTTGAAGCCTCTTCATCTAGTTTGGCTATGAGACCGCCTGTTTCTCCAGATCACAGCTTTATCAGAGAGGCTAGACCGCTTTTATCTAGTTCTTTTCTTCATGAAAAGTAAACAGTTATTTTCAAGCCTGTAGTAACTCCACCCAATAAAAGACTGTCATATGGGTATTCTTTTAAAACACAAGAATATCAATTCCTTTAAAATCTGTTTTCCTTGATCTATTTCTAATGTATTTTTATAATTTTGTAAATGACTTTTCTTATGTCCTCCATTTTTCAGTTGCAGAATTTTAAATTAAGGGCTGTTCATTGACAGCCTACTATGATAAAACTTTCACCCTGCCTAAAAGACAGGCTTTTTTTTAGTTGGCACTTTTATTTATCTATTTTGAATTCAGGTCTAACTCTATCACCCAGGCTGGAGCGCAGTAGCATGATTATGGCTCACTGCAGCCTTGACCTCCTGGGCTCAAGCAATCCTCCTGCCTCAGCCTCCCATGTATCTAGGATTACAGGTATACACCAACACAAGGTGCTAAGTTTTTTTTTTTCTTTTTCTTTTTTAAATTTTTGTAGAGACAGGATCTTAATATATTGCACAGGCTGGTCTCAAACTGCTGGCCTCAAGAGATCGCTTTGCCTCGGCCTCCCAAAATGGTGGGCTTACAGGTGTGAGCCACCACGCCCAGCCTTAGCTAGTCCCTTCCAAGCAAAAATAGTTTCTGGGGGAAAAGAAACTAGTCTAATTGAAGTCACCTGTAATTTGTACAGTAGTGTGATTTCTGACTCTGAACACTCTCCTCTCAGCTTACTCACCCCCATTAGCAGTACATTTTATCTGCATGCCATATAGACATATAATCTTCACCACTTAAGTTTAGATTTCATTTTTAGGACTTGTGAACATTTTGTGAAAGATCATTGATATATATATATATATATATATACACTGAGTTAAAAAACATGAACAGGACAGATGATTGACATTTCAACACAGTCCCAAATTTCAGAGCAGCTTATTTCTGAGAAGAGATGCTCCTAACCCCAGTTGAGTAACACGATTACCAGAAGTTGGTTACACGTGTAAAGAGGGTGGTGTGCCCTTCTTTCCCGTATGTGGAGACTTTGTAGTAAAATAGCCTCACATATTCAGGTATTTTTTTTCTTTCCCATGCCATTTAAGAATTCAGAAGTGAATTCCTAATGCTTTCTGAACGTCTAACCCCAAAATGTGGTGGTTCTCATTCCTGTTGTTCTTCATTCTTCCCCAGACCCTTCTCTCTCGACCCCTGTGCCCTTCCAGCCATGGCTCTTCCATACTCTGCTCCTAGTCATTTACTTTTATACACTTGACATTTTCAAGAAAGAGGTAAGATCTCGACTGTGAACTGTAGTCAAAGGAACAATGGAGCTGTTATTTCTATTTTACTTACGCCCCTAACGGCATTCACAGATAAAATGAGATGATAAATATGAAAGCAAGCTTTAAAAGTTAAATGGCCAATGATACAATTTGTGGAGAGACAGACAGAAATCCATAGTTGGAAAGCAGAAAATAAGGGTCTCTTTCATGTTTAATGGGACCTTCGATTGAGCAGGGGCTGTCATGGTTAGGGTGAGTTTCTTTAATCTTTCTAAATGATCTATAAAAGAGCCTTTGAGAACCTCATATGATTTGGCCTCAGATATAATTCATAGCCTGTTGTAACCTTTTAGTAAAGTTTTAAAATAGTTCATAATGTTGTAAAATGTTGTGTACTTAGAAGTTACATTTTTACAAAATGGTATCTTTGAGCTCTGACATACTAAATTAAGCCATTTTTCTGTTATATGCTAGAGAGCTAAAATCCTTTTCATGTGCCTTTATCCATAAACTGCGTTTAAAACAACAACAACAACTAAGTATTTGGGTCAGGTGCAGTGGCTCACACCTGTAATCCCAGCACTTTGGGAGGCTAAGGTGGGCGGATCACTTGAGGTCAGGAGTTTGAGGCCAGCCTAGCCAACATAGTGGAACCCTTCCTTTACTAAAAATACAAAAATTAGCTGGGCATGGTGATGTTTGCCTGCAATCCCAATTACTTGGGAGGCTGAGGCAGGAGAATGGCTGAACTCGGGAGGCAGAGGTTGCAGTGAGCTGAGGTCGCGCCATTGTACTCCAGCCTGAGCGACACAGCAAGACTCCATCTAAAAAAAAAAAAGAAAAGAAAACTAAGTATTCTAGGCTTAATGTTAAAAATTTAAACAGCAGAAGTGTAAGCATATCTTTATTGGAAGCATTCAGCATTATTGAAAAGCTGTAGCTAAACAAGGATTAGAATGGTGATCACCAACCCCAGCTCCATGTTCCTTAGTCTGTGTGGACTCTCTGTTTATTGAGTGATGGTACAGACAGTGTCAGCGTAGATAAAAGAGAGAAGGGTGTTTTTCACACACTTAGTGCCTTGAAGCACATTGAAAGCTATTCTCCCCACTGCCATAGCCAAGAAAAGAGGCTTCTCTTTGTACTGATGATATCAAATTAATTGAAGAGCTGTCTCATGCTTGGGAAGCAAACCTTGTCCAAAATTTTTGCAGAATGAAAGAAGGAGATACAGGTTGCAGGCCTGGGGAGTTTGTGCAGTGATTTCAACACATGCTCTGCCTGGACACTTAGCTCTTAGCCCTGTGAGATGTCTATGACTTGGATGAAGTGGAATCTGAGTTGGCTTTTGTCCTGGGGGCACCCCTCCCTTAAGGACAACACTATCAAGTGCGGAGGTGGCTTCTGATTAAGCTTGTCTTCCCGTTGATCCTGCTGGAGAGACAAAATTGTCTGCTATGGACAGGGCAGTGTGCGTCTGTTACTCTTTTTCCTTGGCCATAATGGAATGGTTGTGCATAGGCGTTCTCTGGTCCCGCCACACCTGCCTAGGACACGGGACTAAAAGAGTCATGTTTTGCACCAAGAGAGAAGCCTGTTGAGAAGAAGGGAATTGTCACAGATTTTACTGCCTTTTTACTTACAGATATCTTCTCTCCATACTTTCTCTCCAGTTTAAATAATATTTATTAGACACTTTTTACAAGGTTTACTTCGACTAAAGTTTTTTAAATACGGAGGGAGAAGATGTGTTCCATGCTGGAGTGTAGGAGTTGGCAGGCATTGTTTTTAATGAAGGCTTGTTACGTGGGTGGATTTAATAAAGAACTTACACTGTAGTACTTGGCATCATTTAATGTACTTTTTTTTATGAGACATTTGATCACTTTTATGTGAATGTGTCTATTTTTTTCCTCCAAGGGATTTTATCATAACGGGTGAATGAGATCTTTCTTAAAACCATTTAATATCTATGATAATTTAGAGACAAACCTGTTAGTTTTCTGCCTATTTAGGAGTCACTGCTTACATAGTACATCTAATCAGTGTACATATTCCCTCAAAAATCTCACTTTGACTACATATTTCCACATCTCTGTATTATTGTTGTTGTTCTTGTTATTATGACCCCTCATTCCCCACCTTACCTTACTCTCATCTTTCACCACCTCAACAGCAGCAGCACAAGCTCAGAAGGTGGCAACAGTGAGTGATTTTGAGTGTTCACATCTTCATCCTGCAGTCCGATCTGGGAAGGAGGGCAGGGAGAACGGATCTTTTGCCTCTTTCATTTCTAATGGGTTTGCCCATTTTGATTGTGACCTAAACACCTGCTGATGGATCACAATGACCACTGAGAACAATGCAAGGTGGGCAGCATTCAGTGAAAGCAAAATGAGTTGAGATTTGCAGAGTTGCTCTGCAAAAGTAGCTGTTGGCTGAACACAAGAGTTCAGGTGTACTTTGTGACTGATGTCAGTTTGGGTTATTTGCTCCAAATTTTCATGGCCAGCTCTTGACTCAAAACTTAGGAAAATAATTTAAAATACCTGTATTGGTCAGATTCTCTTGTGAGCCTGGCAGGCAATGAATAAGTTTTGTAACCATCCCCGTCACCTCAATAGATTCCCGCAGCTGTAAATATACTGTTCAGCCATCATTTGTAAATTTTCTAAATAGTTACCTCAATAAAACAAAAACACTAAAAAATAACATTAGCAGCAATTAATATTTGAGTACTTACCACATATCAAGCACTAGGTTAAGCATTTATTTGCTCACTCACTGTCCCATCATGTGGGTACTGTTTTAATTTCTATTTTAGCATGAGAATATTGAATGTACAGAAGACTAAGTGACTGGTCCCAGGTCACATAGTTGGCTAGTGGTTGAGCTGGAACTGAAAAGCAGACCTCTTTCTGAAGCCCACTGCTTTCACTGCATACCTTCCCTTTGACTATAACAAAAGATTCAAAGTTCAGCCCTCTTTTTTTTAGTTGCAGTCTCTCTCTGTCACCCAGCTCACTGCAACCTCTGCCTCCCAGGTTCAAGCCAGGCTGGAGTGCAGTGGCACAATCTCGGCTCACTGCAACCTCCGTGTCCCGGATTCAAGCGATTCTCCTTCCTCAGCCTCCTAAGTAGCTGAGATTACAGGTGTGCACCAACACACCCGGCTTAGTAGAGACAGAGTTTCACCAAATTGGTCAGGCTGGTCTCAAACTCCTGACCTCATGACCCACCTGCCTTGGCCTCCCAAAGTGCTGGGATTACAGGCATGAGCCACTGCACTCAGCCAGGTGCAGCCTTCTTAACCTTTCTAGAGCAGGCATCAGCAGTTCTGTAGACATTTTGGACTGCATAGTTCTTGGTTATGGGGACAGTTGTGTGCATTGCAGGAATGTTTAGACACAAACCTGGCTTCTATCCATTAGAAGCCAATAGAACCACCACCGTCCCCGCTCATGACTACTAAAAATGTCTCTAGACATTGCCAGAAACCCTCTGGAGGGCAAAATTGTCCCTGGTTGAAATGACAGCTTTAAATATTTGGAACACATAGTGTATTGCTAAGGACAGGCCACAGTAACCGTATTAGGCTGTTCTTGCATTGCTACAAAGAAATACCTGAGTCTGGGTAATTGATGAAGAAAAGAAATTTATTTGGCTGATGGTTCTGCAGCCTTTATAGGAAGCATCGTGGCATCTGCTTCTGAGGATGTCTCAGGAAGCTACTAATCATTGCAGGAGGCAAACAGGGAGTAGGCATGGCATATGTCATGAGAGAGCGCGGTGGCTCATGCCTGTAATCCCAGATGGGTGGATCATGAAGTTTGGAGTTCCAGACCAGTCTGGCCAACATGGCCTCTACTAAAAATACAAAAATTAGCCAGGTGTGGTGGTAGGCGCCTGTAATCTCAGCTACTCAGGAATCTGAGTCAAGACATCACTTGAACCTGGGAGGCAGAGGTTGCAGTGAGCCACAATTGTGCCATTGCACTCCAGCCTGAGCAATAGAGTGAGACTCCATCTCAAAAAAAAAAAAAAAAAAGAGAGAGAGAGAAAGCACTGGGAGGGGCCGTACACTTAAAACCACCAGATTCTCTCACTATCCTGAGGATGCTACCAAGGGGATGGTGCTAAACCATTCATGAGAAATCTGCCCCCATGATCCAGTCACCTCCCACCAGGCCCCACCTCCAACCTCGGGGATCACATTTCAATATGAGGTTTGGGCAGGGACACAGATCCAAACTATTTCAGTAACATACAGACCTCCAAATCTAGTGACTTCACCCAAGCTTCATCCTTTCTCTTGTAACCGTCCTTTGTGAGTGTTCAGGTGAGTAGGAGCAGCACTCCTCCATGCAGTCATTCAGGGACCCAGGCTGATGAGGCTTTGCTGTCTTCAGCACATGGCTTCCAAGGTTTCTGTCTCAGTTAGCTGGACGGGCAAGAAGGCATGGAGACACGTACGGGGGAGGTTTCCGAGACAGTTACAGACCTGATGCACGTCCCTTTTTTCCAACTCCCTATGAGAATCTTGTCACCTGCACCAAACCACAAGGGAGAATGGGAGATGCAGTCTAGCCATGTGCCCAAAGAAGGTAGGAAACAATTTTTATGAACAATCGGCAGCTTCCGGCATGCATTTTGTATAACGAAGGCATTCTTATTGTAAAAGCTATCATTTAGTGATGGTGTATCCCCCACCTCCCTCACTAAAAATAAAAATAATAAAGAGGCCAGGCATGGTGGCTCATGCCTGTAATCCCAGCACTTTGGGAGGCCAAGGCAGGTGGGTCATTTGAGGTCAGGAGTTCAAGACCAGCCTGACCAACATGGTAAAACCCCGTCTCTACTAAAAATACAAAAAAAATTAGCCAGACATGGTGGTGGGTGCCTGTAGTCTCAGCTACTTGAAAGGCTGAGGCAGGGGAATTGCTTGAACCCGGGAGGCGGAGGTTGCAGTGAGCTGAGATCGCACCACTGCACTCCAGCCTGGGTGACAGAACAAGACTCTGTCTCAAAAAAAATAAATAAGGAAGAAAGCAAGAAAGATTTTGGTGCTGCTTTCTTGCTGAGATGAACATTACTATCTCTACTAAATAACCTCAAATAATTTTTAAATGCATTCTTTATTTAGGGTTTGAGACCAGTGTATCTTCTACTGCTCCTCCCTCCCTTCGGTGTCTCCACACCTTTTTCTGTACCCTTTCTTTCATCATCCCTGATTACCTCCCTCCCCTCCTTTTTTTTCCTACTCATTCTAGTTCATTTGACCTGCCAGTAGAGCTCTGTGAAATTACTTAACACCGTAGTTAGTGTTTCAGGCTAATGAATACTGGATCTAGGCTGGGTACAGTGTCTCACACCTGTAATTCCAGCACTTTAGGGGTTGAAGCAGGTGGATCACCAGAGGTCAGGAGTTCTAGAGCAGCCTGGCTAACATGGTGAAACCTCATCTTTACTAAAATAAATGAGGTTAGTAAATGATCTTTACAAAAACTAACTGGGCGTGGTGGCACGTGCCTATAATCCCAGCTACCTGGGAGGCTGAGGCAGGAGAATCACTGGAACCTGCGAGGCAGAGGCTGCAGTGATCGGAGATCTCGCCACTGCACTCTAGCCTGGGCAACAGAGCGAGACTCCATCTCAAATAAATACATACATACATATGTACGTACATACATACATACATACATACATACTGGGCCTAGCCTAGTTCAAAGGCAGGGATTGTGCTTGTCTTGGTAGCATTCTGAAAGCCTTGTGAGTGGGAGGGAATGAATAAGGGTAACGGATAAAAACCATCAGAAGCTTAATAAAACAATGCTTGGAAGCTGCAGGTTCATTGCCACACTGATAAAGTTGTAAAAAAATTGAATGCCCTCCCTTGTACTGCCCCGCTCCCCCCACTTTTTTTTTTTTTGAAATGGCGTTTTGCTCTGTTGCCCAGGCTGGAGTGCACTGGTGTGATCTTGGCTCACTGCAACCTCCCTCCACCTCCTGGGTTCAAGTGATTCTCCTGCCTCAGCCTCCCAAGTAGCTGGGACTATAGGTATGTGCCACCATGCCCAGCTAGTTGTTGGTATTTTTATAGTAGAGATGGGGAACTGGTTTAGTAGAGATGGGGACTGGTTTCACTGTGTTAGCCAAGGATGGTCTTGATCTCCTGACTTCAAGTGATCAACCCACCTCAGCCTCCCAAAGTTCTGGGATTACAAGTGTGAACCACTGTACCTGGCCCCTGCCCCTCTTTTAAACTGATTTCTGTAGCCATTTCAAGAAGCCAAAATGGGAACATGGGCACAGGAATCAAAAATAGTCAAGGAAGAAACAAATTATTAAACATTTTTTACTGCATTTTTAAGACTTGCACTCCCCAAATTAACCAACATTGTTATGAATGCTTTTCTATAAGAAACTGAAGTCAGCTCACATCTTTTCAGAGGTGGACTTTTAGAGAATAAATTTACATCATTAACCTTTACTTGTGGTACAATTTTCAAATTACCAAGAATTTTTTGGCGATAGTGTAATCAGTTACTGGTATAATAATTATGGATGTGGTGACATCCCTCAGTGTCACACTAAATCTCAGATAAGGGCAAGGTCACCCTTGAATTCCAGACAATCTTGACTGACTTTTTGAAACTTGGAGCTGGGATGAATAGTTGAGTCAATCCAAGGAAACCCGGGATATTGCAGGTCCCAAATCAGGCTTTGTAGGCCATTCTGCCCCAGTTTCAAGAATGCATGATCTGAGAATATATTATACACAGGGATCGTTTTTACTCCCCTATCAAATGTGTAAGATCCAAGAGAGTACAGATGATAGAGGGAAAGAGCTATGTGCGTTTCAAAGGGCCTATGATCAGTTCTTCAGTAATACGGTCACGTCGTCGCTTAATGACGGCAGTATGTTCTAAGAAATGTCAGGTGATTTTGCCATTGTGTGGGCATCATAGAGTGTACTTACACAAATCTAGATGGTATACCCTACCACACACCTAGAGTATACAGTATAGCGTGTTGCTTCTAGGCTGCACACCTGTACAGCATCTTCCTGTACTGAATACTCTAGGCAACTAAAATACTCAGGCGTTTGTGTATCCAAGCTTCAAAAAGGTACAGTAAAAATGCAGTATTATAATCACATGGGACCATCATATCTACAGTCCATCGATGACCAAAACGTCATTTTGTGGTGCATGAACTCTATGGCGCATAACATATGTGTTCTCAAAAATCACGCACTTTGGCTAGATGCAGTGGCTTACGCCTGTAATCCCAGCACTTTGGGAGGCCAAGGCAGGTGGATCACTTGAGGTCAGGAGTTCGAGACCAGCTTGGCCAAAATGGTGAAACCCCATCTCTACTAAAAATACAAAAATTAGCCGGGTGTGGTGGTGTGTGCCTGTAATCCCAGCTACTCAGTAGGCTGACGCAAGAGAATCACTTGAACCTGGGAGGCGGAGGTTGCAGTGAGCTGAGATTGCACAATTGCACTATAGCCTGGGTGACAAGCAAGGCGCTGTCTCAAAAAAAAAAAATTTACTCAGCAAAATCACATGGGGAGAAAAATGGGTTACCAAGAGCAGCACTCAAAAGCTTCATCCATGACACATATACAAAAAAAATAACAAAAATGGTGGCATAGTTTTATACATAATAAACAATTAAGACATACATACATGCTGTAGTAAATATGGTACTCCACCTTGAAAAAGATTTGAAGTTGTATATGGAAGCCACCGGGTACCCACACCAGCCACCCTGGAGAACAAAAGGAAGCAAGAGAGGGAGACAAAGATAAAAAGAACAGAGAACAAAGAAGAAAAATGTCAGATGGACTGAGAGGAAAGAGAAAATTAGAGAGGGGAGGCTGTGGGCAGGGCTGCAGCTTACGCCTTGTCATGTGGGAGGGTCACCTGCCAGGCACCCGGAGCTGGCAGACTGGTGTGAATGGGCGAGTTTTCAGATGCACTCAGGAGAGACCAAGGTAGCTGCTATGTTGTCAGGAGCATGCGTGTGTCTTGTGTTCCTATGCTGCTCTCTGTAACTCGATGCAATTCTATGCATCCACCCAGTGTTCCTCATGGATGAAATCTTGCACAAGCAAAAGCAAAACTCAGAAATGAGCACCGGGTTCAAATTGTTTCCTAACATATTAATGTCATGGGAACAATTCATGTTTTCAAAACAAACATTATAACAGAACTGATTGTACCTATTCTTTGGAGTATTATGACTTGTTACAAATACGTTTCACCTTTCCTCCCTCCCCTTTGCTCAGACTAGAAGGTTCAAGACTCCTACGCCAATTGCCAAAAAACATGGTCTTCCATTAATGTTAAGTAAGACTAATAAAAACTGCCACAAATATCCTTAATGCGCTTTTTATTTCAACCTTATAAGAAAAAAGACGGTTTGAAATAATTTTAAGCTCTTAGTAGTTAGAGAGTTGATTCACACTTCTGAAAACTAGCATGATATTTGTAAATAGTTGTAGGAAGTTTTTTACTGAAAGGATTTGCATAATTTGGTCCCATATTCTTGCATAAACTATAGCATTTGCTATGAATGTGAAACTCTTAGTATGCCAAGGAGATTTAACATATCAGTGAGTTTCTGATGTTAAAATAATTTCCACCTGCATTTATAGATTCAGCGTTAGTGTATTGAAGGAGAGGACAGACAGTGTAATGGGAGGCAAGTAGAATACATAGAGAGCTGTTCTTTTCCTGGACATAACTAGGTGTATTCAGTCCATTTGCGAGCTCAAACACTTCCAAAAATGTCTGCAACTGCAAAGTTCCTTTTTATTCTCTTAGGCTTTGCTTTTAAGGCAACATTTTGACTTTTAATGAAAAGGCACTTTAAAAACTTCAGTTAACTCAGGTGATTGAGTAGCTATTACTACTGGTCTGCTGAAGAACTGCTCATATATTGTCAAGACCGCCTGTAGGCAAAATTCTATTGAAGATTTGCTAAAACAGTTCCTGTTCGGTTGGGTTAGAATCATGCTGCATTTTGAGTATGTGCCATCTTGAATATTCAATTATACTGAGTAGGTAGAAAATTATAGAATTCAGAAAATTATCTTCTAGACACACCAGACTTCAGTTGGGAGAGGTTTCCCACGCCCAGAAATTTCTTCCAAAGTGAAGGGTTACCTGCACCTTGGGAAACTGATCACATAGAAGATTTCCCTGGATCATATGATAAGCCTAGAGTTAGTGTCAGAGTCTAAGCAGCCCTGCTCTGTAACACGTAGAACCAGAAAGACAGCTTGGATTAACTTATGACTTTGTAACCTACATAACAGTGGTTAACTGCTTTCCAGTCATTTATGTTTCTGATTTTTTATCTCTTTGCTAAGATTGTTTTGCCACTTAAAGGGAAGGGCAGTTGTTCTAGATAGTAGCTTGCATGAAGTTTTTAAATCATTTTTCTAAATTGTGACAGCATATACATCAGAATTAGCGATTTTGGCTGGGCATGGTGTCTCACGCCTGTAATTCCAGCACTTTGGGAGGCCGAGGTGGGTGGATCACCTGAGGTCAGGAGGTCAAGACCAGCCTGGCCAACATGGTGAAACCCCATCTCTACTAATAATATAAAAAGCTAGCCATGTGTTGGCGCATGCCTGTAATACCAGCTACTCTGGAGGCTGAGGCAGGAGAATCGTTTGAACTCGGAAGGTGGAAGTTGCAGTGAGCTGAGATTGTGCCACTGAACTCCAGCCTGGGTGATAAGAGCAAAAGTCCATCTCCAAATAAAAAAAAATTTAAGTGCACGGTTCACTGGTACCAAGTACATTCACATTGTTGTGCAATCATCACCACCATCTATCTCCAGAACGTTTCCATCCTCCAAACTGAAATTCCACACCTAATAAACAATAACTTCCCGTTTCCCCTGCCTCCACCCCAGCCTTGGGAACCATCTTTCTACTTTCTGTCACTGGGAATTTGACTACCTGAGGTATCCCAATATAAGTGGAATCAAAATATCTGTCTTGTTGTGATTAGCTTATTTCACTTAGCATATTATCTTTAGGGTTCATCCATGTGATAGCAGGTGTCCATTTTTTCCCTCTTAAGGCTGAGTAATATTTTATTGTGTGTGTAGACTGCATTTTCTTTATCCGTTCATCTGTCAGTGCACACTTAGATTGCCTCCAATGGCATGGGATTTTTGATGTACTAGAATCACACCAAATTTTAGACCTGGAAATAACTCAGTTAAATCTGACCGTAAATTCTGAAAGAGTAAGGAGGATTTTATTTATGTTTGGTATTTTATAAAATTTTATATGTTTTATATTCCTCACATTCAGCACTATGTCTGACACTTAATAGGCCAATTTTAAATATTTGCTGAGTAAATTTTCTAGTATTTGCTGTGATTTTTATACACAAGAAAATGGAGATCCAGGGCTGGGCGAAGTGGCTCACACCTGTAATCCCAGCACTTCGGGAAGCCGAAGCGGGTGGATCACCTGAGGTCAGGAGTTCAAGACCAGCCTGATCAACATGGTGAAACTCTGTCTTAAATAAAAAAAAAAGAAAGAAAGAAAAAGAAAAAGAAAAGAAAATGGAGATTCAGAGATGCCAGTGATTTCTCCAAATGGAAACAAACCCTGGCTGTCACTTACTCCCTTTGACCTTTTGTGTGTGTGTATGTGATGGAGTCTTGTTCTGTCGCCTAGGCTGGAGTGTGCAATGGCATGATCTCAGCTCACTGCAACCTCCACCTCCTGGGTTCAGGAGATTCTCCTGCCTCAGCCTACCCGAGTAGCTGGGATTGCAGATGCCCACCACCATGTCCAGCTAATTTTTTTGTATTTTTTAGTAGAGATGGGGCTTTACCATGTTGGCCAGGCTGGTCTCGAACTCCTGATCTCAATTGATCCTCCCACCTCGGCCTTTTGAAGTGCTGGGATTACAGGCATAAGCCATCATACCTGACCTACCTTTGATCTTGAACAGTTACTTCTGTAACCTGCAGTGTCTTCATCTTAAAATGGGGGAGACGTTGCATTCCTTTTAGGATGGTATGAGGATCAAATGGTTTATGCCCATGAAGTGATTAGCACCGAGTGTTCATTAGCATAAGCACTCAACAGCTGATAGCCGCTCACACCCTAGATCCTGCAGCTAAATATTGGCAGTAACGGGATGCATCCTAGTCCTGCCTCCCAGCCGTTTCATTTGGAAACAACTGGAAAAAAGCCTGAAATATTTTATTGAGTGCCTCCTACATGCCAGGTAAGGTGGGTCCTCAAACATACTTGCTAATGAAATTTTCTGGAAACATACCTGATTGCCCAGTTGCCTACCTTTCAGCCACTGACCAGGGTGAACTTGAGCCTTGGCAGTTGTGAAGGGAAGAGCTGGCCACTTCATCTACGACCAGCTGCCACGTGGTTCAGACAAAACCAGAGCCTTGGGACAGAGGGGCGGTCTATGCTAGGGGAACTATTAGGGTCACTTCCTTAGTTATGTCTTGAGATGAGTCTAAAGCAATCTGTGACATCGCCCTTTTTTCCCCTGGTAGAAATATAGGTAGCCTTCTGAGGGTGAGAAATTGGCACCCACTCTCCTGCAAGACCAGAGTGTCTTTCTAGACTCATCTGTATATGATAATTAACAGACCAGTTGATAGTCTGGGACCTGATTTTGCCACCTCCTGTTCTGAAGTAGGACCTGGCTGTGAAGTTTTAGGTCCTATTTGAAAAAGGATGGGGAAAAGAAGGCTTCTGATAAAATACGTAAATTAACCTACGTTCAAATTTATTTAGAATGTTCAAGGACTACTTTTGGTAAGAAAAGCCACTAGAAGGGCAGGGTGCAGTGGCTCACACCTGTAATCCCAGCACTTTGGTAGGCCAAGGCAGGTGGATCAGAAAGTCAGGAATTCAAGACCAGCCTGGGCAACACAGTGAAACCCCATCTCTACTAAAAATACAAAAATTAGCCAGCTGTGGTGGCACGCACCTGTAATCCCAGCTACTCAGGAGGCTGAGGCAGGAGAATCACGTGAACCCAGGAGGCAGAGATTGCAGTGAGCCGAGATCACACCAGTGCACTCCAGCCTGGGTGACAGAGCAAAACTCCGTCTCAAAAAAAAAAAAAAAAAAATCCACTAGAAGAACATTCTTACTTCAAAAGGAGGAATAAACAAAATATTACAATGTCTTTTGTGAGAAATACACAATTAACTGGTCATCAGCTCTATTAATACCAAGGATAGGAAGCCCACATACGCAGCTTTAGAGGGGCTGCTATTTAAGCTGTTAAAGGCTATTGCCTAAGAAATCTGGTTAGCAGGAACAGCTGAAAACTAGGGGGGGTTCGTTCTAAAGCAGAGGTTGCACATGAGAGTCACCTGGGGAGCTTTTACAATTCCCTCCACCTAAGCTACACCCTGGGCTAGTGAAATCCCAGTCTCTGTGGCCAGGTCAGTTTTCCTTAAAGTTCTGGAGATTCCAATAGACAATCAATCTTAAGATCCAGTATCGTAAAAGGAATTTTTTTAAAAATAAAGCAAACAACAAACTGTTAAAGGCAGCACAGATTACCTCCTGATCACCTTGGAATGTAACCAAAGGACAGAAAACACAGACTTGAAAATCTCCAAGAACTGAATCCAGATCCTGGCCCAGCCATCTCCCTGTTTGATGTGGACAAGTTACTAAACTTTTCCATTTGTCAGTGTCTTCATCTGTAACATGGGAATAATAGGATTGTTGTAAAAATTAGACCATTCATGTAAAATGTTTAGTACAGTACTAAGTGTATAGTAAGCATTCAAATGAGAGCTATTATAACTATTCATATAATAGTTGGACAAGGCCAGTAATTTCTGGTAGGTTCTAAAGTGTTATGCTGTTATGCTTGCTAATCAATGTTAAGGTATTATTTCAGAAAATTACTTCAACTTTACAAATAAAAAAGATACTTTGTTGCAATTTTTAATTCACCTGACATGTCTTCATGTAGTTGGAATTCATTTCCACTATAATATAGGGCTGCAATGGTGGAATAAATGATTTTTTTTTTCAGAATTTTGATCTGAGCTGAGTCAAATTGGAGTTAATTCAATGGACAGAGCATACAGGTCTGGGCTTCAGACCCATGCTGACAGTCAGCTGTATGCCCATGGACAAATAACCATTCTGACCTCAGCTTCATCCTCTCTAAATGAGTCTAATTCAAGAAGCGTAAGTCTACTGATGACTAGCGGTGGCATCTCCACCAGCCTCAGCCCTCAAAAATGCAACCAGGAAATAAGTAAGTCCTTTGAGCAGCCAAAACAGATATTTCAGATACCCAACAGTGAGTCCTGTGTCCTTCCCCAGAGAGAGGCCCCAAGCTCTCACTAAGAGCCTGTTCACCCTGTATGTTTAAAATGAGCTTAATTATTTGGTTTCTCAGCCCGCAGCAAATGGAGTGGGTAGGAGGAGATGGATGTGACAGGACCAAGGAGCCAGAGGAAAGAACTCCTTAGTAGACTAATGAATGTAGGGTCATTAGGAAGGGTGAGGACTCACCTTGGTCCTCCTTGGTCACCATAATTTGTGAATTGTGACCCAGAGCATAACTGAAATCCTTACCGTTGGGCCTAAATAGCAAGGACTTTTTTTTGTTTGTTTGAGACGGAGTCTCTCTCTGTCGCCCAGGCTGTACTGCAGTGGCCCAATCTCGGGTCACTATGACTTCCACCTCCTGAGTTCAAGCAATTCTTCTGCCTCAGCTTCCCAAGTAGCTGGGATTACAGGTGCCCGCCACCACACCCAGCTGATTTTTTGTATTTGTAGTAGAGACAGCATTTCACTGTGTTAGCCAGGATGGTCTTCATCTCCTGACCTCGTGATCTACCCGCCTCAGCCTCCCAAAGTGTTGGGATTACAGGCATGAGCCACCACACCTGACCGGAAAATTCTTATAATGTTTGCTGTAATATCTCAAATATATTGTAGTGGCCGAGCACGGTGGCTTACGCCTGTAATCCCAACACTTTGGGAAGCCAAGGCAGCTGAATCACCTGAGATCAGGAGCTCAAGACCAGCCTGGTCAACATGGTGAAACCCACCTGTCTCTATTAAAAATATAAAAATTAGCCAGCATGGTGGTAGGCACCTGAAATCGCAGCTACTCGGGAGGCTAAGGCAGGAGAATCACTTGAACCCAGGAGGTAGAGGTTGCAGGGAACTGAGATTTCGCAACTGCACTCTAGCCTGGATGACAGAGTGAGACTCTGTCTCAAAAAATAAAAATAAATAAAATATATTGTCTGTTGGCTGGCCTTTATAAAAAAGTGAGTTTTTAATTATAATGAACTTTATAAATGCTTTTCATTGTGGGAAGAGACACTTAAAACTTACTGTAACCATTTTTAAGTATCTAATTCAGTGGCATTTAGTATACCCACAACATTACCCAACTGTGGCCACTGTCTATTTCCAGAATGTTTTCATCATCCCATCACAGAAACTCTGTACCCGTTAAACACTAACTCCCCATTCCCCTCTCCCCAACCCCTGGCAACCTCCAGTCTACTTTCTGTCTCTCTGAATGTGCCTGCTCTATATCCTTCATGTAAGTGAAACCTTACAGTATTTGTCCTTTTGTGTCTGGCTTATTTCACTTGGCGTGTTTTCAGGGTTCATTCATGTTGCAACATGTATCAGGATTTAACTGATTAGAACGGCCTTTTAATACTTAGGGAAGATTCCGTTAACAATAACTGATCCCTAACCAAGGTGAGATGACACTTTATAAAAAGAAAGAATCCTCGTTACTCTGTAAGGGGAGGAGGTCTTATGAAAATAATGCAGACATCATGACAAATTGCCAGCTTCCATCCAACCCAAAGCAAAAGTGAATGTTAAGATTCTTCGTTTTAGTCCAGGCATGGTGGCTTACGCCTGTAATCCCAGCACTTTGGGAGGCAGAGGCAGGCGGATCACTTAAGCTCAGGTGTTTGAGACCAGCCTGGGCAACATGGCGAAACCTTGTCTCTACAAAAAAATACAAAAATTTGCCAGGCATGATGGCACCTGCCTATAGTCCCAGCTACTTGAGAGGCTGAGGTGGGAGGATGGCTTGAGCCCAGGAGGTGGAGGCTGCAGTGAGCTGTGATTGTGCCACTGCACTTTAGGCTGGGTAACAGAGCCAGAGCCTGTCTCAAAAATATAAAAGTTTTTATACAAGATTCTTTGTTGTGTTAAACTGATAAAAAACAATTCCTAATGACCAACACCCCTCAAACCCACCCCATAAAGTAGGCCACTTTAAAAATGAAGAGAGCCTGCTGTTTCAAATGGCGGAATCTCACTGGGGCAGAATCACCCTTGAAGGACGTTGTGGTGGGGGTGGGAGATGGAGTGTGTGTTGTGGGAGGCAGGGGGAGCCATCCATTTATACTTGAAAATACTTTCTTTTGAAAAAAGACTTTTTCTCTACGGATCTACAAGAAGTGTTACAAGTGTCCCTTCGGTTTCATAATGGGGCTTACGGTGATGCCCTTAACCTTTCAGAGAACCCAAAGTGGGTGCCTCATAAGGAGGGGACCTGCCGAGCTGCTGCCCAGCAGCAGCTGACCATAAATACAGAACTGCTGAAAAGACTGCTGCTTTTGTCTGGTTTTCTGTAGAGCTGTGGATAAATCACTCAACCCAGGGGTCTGTTTATGGCCTCGTAAATGCTGTTCCAAGTGCAAATGCATAGAGAGAAAAGGGTGAGAGTTAATCTACTTTTGATTGGAGAAGCATTTCTTTTCTTGTGCAAAGGCAGGAGTGAGGTGGGTGGGAAGAGAGTTAAAAACGCAATGCATAGCTGAGGGACCTTTGTCATCTTCAAGAGGTGGTGGTGTAAAAATGCTGTTGCTGCCACAAAGGTGGGGAGCCGGGGAGGAATGTTGGGCTGGGTTAAGATTCTGTACAGCCCTGGCCTCTTAGCTGGAGAGGGAGCAGCCAGGGCTCCATTAACCCTTGACTTCCCGGGCTCTGCACATTGCTCATGTTTCTGGGAATTCACTCTGTGAGATCGCTGGGTCTACACACATTCCATGCTGGGAAAGCTAAAGCACAGCACCTGCTAAGTGTTCATATCAGTTTCAGGGAGAGAAGGAGCCACAAAGATATTTTTATAGCACTACATGATGATGACCGTATGCTTCCTTTATCATGAGTTACAAAGACTCAGAGCACCTGACCCAGACGGGGCAAAAGGGTAAGAGAAGCATTCCTGTGAAGAATCCTGAAGGGTGAATGAGCCAGGTGGGGGTGAGCAGGAGAGCCAATCCTGGCATTGGGGAAAGATAGATAATAATAGACTCGCATGGCTGGGTGCAGTGGCTCACACCTGTAATCCTAGCACTTTAGGAGGCCGAGATGGGTGGATCAATAGGTCAGGAGTTCGAGACCAGCCTGACCAACATGGTGAAACCCCATCTCTACTAAAAATACAAAAAATTAGCCGGACGTGGTGCTGCACACCTGTAATCCCAGCTACTTAGGAGGCTGAGGCAGGAGAATTGCTTGAACCTAGAAGGCAGAGGTTGCAGTGAGCCAAGATCACGCCACTACACTTCAGCCTGGGCATCTCAATAAAAATAATAATATTAGAAACAGCATGAGAGAGCAGGAGACAGGGACGTTCTTGAAAGAGCAATGAGTAAGTGCCTGTGTTGGTGGAGGTGAGGGAGTGAGGGGGAGCAAGAAAGCCATCCAAGATGAGCCCAGGAAGTTAGGGAGGGATTTATGAGTCACTGAAGGAGTTTACCCAGGAGGCATGACACCAAATTTGAGCTTTAGAAAATCATGCTAGATAAACTTGAAAAGTTGTGGGGAATCAGACCAACAGTAGAGAGCTGGGTTAGGATGTACTTGCAGTAGTCCAGGTGAGAGATGAGAACAAGGTCAAGGCAGTGATGAGAGAGAGGACAAGTCAGTTTCAAAAGAGAAATAGGTGCGAGAGGAGATGCAGGATTTATTGTCTGGATGGTCACAGCAAGAGGGCAAGGGTCTGAAAACTTTTAGATGGCAACTTTTAGATGACCCGTTTTTTGAGATGGGGTCTTGCTCTGACATCCAGGCTGTAGTGCAGTGGTGTGATCATACCTCACTGCAGCCTTGATGTCCTGGGCTCAAGCGACCCTTCCACCCTACCCTCCCAAGTAGCTGGGACTATAGGTGCATGCCACCATGCCTGGCTAATTTTTAAATTTTTTTTGTGGAGACAGGTCTCACTTTGTTGCCCAGGCTGGTTTTGAACTCCTGGCCTCAAGCAATCCTTCCGCCTAGGCCTCAGAAAGTGCTAGGATTTCAGGCATAAGCCACTGAGTCTGGCCAGCGTCCAGGACTTTATTGATTGATTGGTTGATTGATTGATTGATTGACTGAGACAGAGTCTTGCTCTGTTGCCCAGGCTGGAGTGCAGTGGCGCAGTCTCAGCTCACTGCAACCTCCGCCTCCCAGGTTCCAGTGATTCTCCTGCCTCAGCCTGCTGAGTAGCCGGTACTACAGACACCCACCATCACGCCCAGCTAATTTTTGTATTTTAATAGAGATGGGGTTTCACCATACTGGCCAGGCTGGTCTCGAACTCCTGACCTTCTGATCCGCCTGCCTTGGCCTCCCAAAGTGCTGAGATTACCGGCATGAGCCACCACACGTAGCCGGCATCCAGGCCTTTTTATACACGTGTCTCCTTTGACAATAATCTTCAGACTGCCTGCCAGCATTGATGGTTAATAATGAGCTGCATAAGTAAATGAGCCTTCCTATGGGACTGTTATTGCCAGGGGCAGAGAAAGGTGGGGGAAGAATGTTTGTATATGATTTATCAGCATATAGAGTTTATTTACTTTTGAACCCAGAGAGGCTCCAATCTGACCTACCTTGCTGCTCTGGGAGGGAACCTGGGACATGGCCTCATAGCAGCTGCTGACACCTGCACCTGTGTGCCGAGCTCCCTTGACTGGACCATGCGTGTGGTTTAACCCCTGGAATGATGAGGAGGCACTGGCGGTTGTATTCTTTCTGCTTAACACTGAAGCAGTAGAGCCTCAGCAAGGAGATAACTCACCCAGGGTCTGATTTCCAGACCCAGGCTGCCTGATCTTGAGGCTGATACATTTCCCACCTCACTGCCTCTGCAGCCAGCCCTGCAGCTGAGGCCTTCATGCTGCATCTGGCAGTGCCTTGCCCTGTCCTCAGATCTCCTGTCCTGGGAAAGCAAACTTCCTTTCCCAGGACAGTACATTTAATTTTTTTATTAAAGATTTAATTTTTAATAAAAAAGATTTACTTTTTCTATCTTGTAGTAGATAGAAACTGCATTTTTTTTTACAAGAAAAAGCAGAGGGCACTTCTGTTCAGATGGTAAAATTGCTGCTGTGGAAATTCGTAGCATCGCTTGAAAAATCACTTACGGAAACTTCATCCCTAAGAATCCACTCCCTTAAATTGAAGATGGGAGGAAATTTTCCCCATGTCACCTTTTTCACCCTGTGGGCACTAATTAGAACCAGTCCTTGAGGACAGTATGACAGAAGGAAATCTTCTGCTCCTCCCCACCCCAGGCTCTTTGACAAAGTCCAGTTTCTGGGGAGCCTCCCATCACTTTGGCTCCCGTGCCTTGCTGACACCCTCCACCGCCTGCACGCGCCTCTTCCTCTGCCTGCAGATCCTCAAGCCTGCGACCGTTTCTCTATCAATATATAAATTCTGGTTAAGATTTTTCTGTGATGAGATCAACAACAATATAGTGAGCAAGGCAAATATATCCTAAGGGCTCTTCATTGTTTTTAGTACAATGAACGGAATAGCTTAGCCATACGGTTCCATATTTAGCAGCTGATTACCTAATGCCGCCAGGGCGTGATCACATTCATCTGCCTTGACAAACCACCCATAAAGAGGTCCGTCCTTGTGTAGATTCTTTATTTTAATATATACAACTGCGTTGCATTGCAGTTTTCAAGTAGAATAGCTTGACTTTGAGGGTCATTACCGATTGCGTGACTCCGGAGATGAGAAGTTGAGCTCACCATGTCTTCCAGCCTTTCCCGGTTAATATTGTCCAGGTAACCCCTGCCTTTTTTTAGCTGGTTGAAGTTTCATTTCGATTCAGGGTTACAGTTTCAAGGCATTTGGCATGAATAAGTCAAGGCTTTTGTCTTTAAGGCCTTGTTTCTTATCCACCAAATGAACGCTTTTTGAGTACCTACAATATACAGATCAGTTCCTGTGAGATAATCTGTACTACTATTCTTGTCTCAGTAAAATTAGATGGGCAAGCACTCCAATTTATTACATAAGTCATATAGGTAATTATTGTCCGATGCTTGTTTAAGTAAATGATCGTTGACAATGTGTACGTAGAAAAACTGTACCTGGTTGGTTTGATTGTTTGTTTCAAGATGGAGCCTTGCTCTGCTGCCCAACCTGGAGTGCAGTGGCACGATCTTAGCTCACGGTAACCTCCGCCTCTCAGTTTCAAGTGATTCTCCTGCCTTAGCCTCCTGAGTAGCTGGGATTACAGGTGCACACCACCATGCCCAGCAATTATTATTTTTTTATTTTTAGTAGAGACAGGGTTTCACCATGTTGGCCAGGCTTGTCTTGAACTCCTGACTTCAGGTGATCCACCTGCCTTGGCCTCCCAAAGTGTTGGGATTACAGGCGTGAGCCACCATGCTCGGCCTACTGTACCTGTTTTAATGTACTATTACTTGGTGTCCTTATATCAAAATTTCTTATTCACTAGAATAAGTCCTCGGGTGAAGTGTGGGTTGTTATTTGATTTGTGAACAGGAAATGTTTTTCCTGCAGAAATCAATTGGCATTTTGATGTTTGGTAAAGGCTGTTAAGCTGTCAGTGAATTAAAGTGGTATGCAGAACTCATGCATGACATGAGAACAGCCCTGATAAAAACCCAGATTGTCTGTGGTGCGCACAAGTGTGTGTGTCAGAAGTTACTCTAAGAAGCTTCTTCCTCGCCCACACCTGAAGTGTCAGAACACCTTCCACAATCACCCAGCCACAGTGATAGGGATGCTTTTTTCTTCAACATTTACTTTCTGGGGTACATGTGCTGGATGTGCAGTTTTGCTTCGTAGGTAAACATGTGCCATGGTGGTTTGCTGCACAGATCAACCCTTCACTTAGGTATTAAGCCCAATATTCATTAGCTTTTCTTCCAGATGCTCTCCCTCTCCCCGCCCCCTCCCAACAGGCCCCAGTGTGTGATGTCCCCTTTCCTGTGTCCATGTGTTCTTATTGTTCAGCTCCCACTTAGAAGTGAGAACATTTGGTGTTTGCTTTTCCATTCCTCCATTAGTTTGCTGAGGATAATGGTTTCCCGCTGCATCTGCGATCTTGTTCCTTTTTACGGCTGCATATGGTTCCGTGGTGTATATGTGCCACATTTATCCAGTCTATTATTGATGGGCATTTGGGTTGATTCCACGTCTTTGCTATCGTGAATAGTTCTGCATTGAACATACGTATGCATGTATCTTTATAATAGAAGGATTTATATTTCTTTGCAGTAATGGGATTGCTGGGTCAAATGGTATTTCTGCCTTTCGGTCTTTGAGGAATCACTGCAATGGTTGAACTGATTTATCCCATCAACAGTGTAAAAGTGTTCCTTTTTCTCTACAACCTTGCCAGCATCTGTTTCTTGATTTTTTTTTTTTTTTTTTGAGATGGAGTCTCACTCTGTTGCCTAGGCTGAAGTGCAGTGGCACGATCTCAGCTCACTGCAACCTCCACCGCCCAGGTTCAAGCAATTTCCGGCTAATTTTTGTATTTTTAGTAGAGACAGGCTTTGACCATGTTGGCCAGGCTGGGCTTGAGCTCCTGACCTTAAGTGAGCTGCCCACCTTGACCTCCCAAATTGGTAAGATTACAGGCATGAGCCACTGCGCCTAGCCTGTTTCTTGACTTTTTAACACTTGTCATTCTGGCTGGCATGAGATGGTATCTTATTGTGGTTTTTATTTGCATTTCTCTAATGATCAGTGGTGTTGAGCTTTTTTTCATCTGTTGGCTGCAGTGGAAACGCTCTTCCACGCAGGTCCTGAACCTCTTTGGACGTTTCCATCACAGTACATGAGCATTTTCCTTTGTGGGCTGTCTTCAGAACTGCCATCCTTCTCTTCATTCCTGATTTGTCTTCATTTCAGAATGATTGCTAATTCTCTGGCGCCAAAACACTCTGCTTTCCAGGCTCCCCACTGTGGAGTAATTTCATATTACTTGAAAGTAGCATGGTGCTTAGAGAGCCGAGGGAATGCATCTGCACTGACTGAACGTGACTGGTTTGGGGAAGGAGTGTGTTTCTGTGGGAAGAGGTATATAGAGACTTGTCCATAAAGAGGGACCACGTGACCCACTGTGGGTAGGTGGCAGGAAATGGGAAAGGAGTGTAGAGCTATGCGTTGGTGAGAAGGAAGGATGAGGACTCGCGAGCCAGTCTTGAAGGGAACGTGGCAGATGGTTGAGAGCCGGTGTGCTTGGCTGATGGAAAACATACGCTGTAGTGTGTATGTATGAAAACATGAAAGCAGTGGGTACCGCGTGTAACAGGGACTCATCCTAATTCAGACACAGCCTGTGATGATCCTGGCAGGTGGGAGGTGCCTAGTCAATCAGGGTGACTGTTTTTTTTTTGTTTTTTGTTTGTTTTTTGCTCTGTCACCCAGACTGGCATGCAGTGGCATGATCTCGGCTTACTGCAACCTCCGCCTCCTTGTTTAAGTGATTCTCCTGCCTCAGCCTCCTGAGTAGCTGGGATTAAGGCGCACACCCGGCTAATTTTTGTATTTTCAGTAGAGACGGGGTTTCACCATGTCAGGCTGGTCTCGAACTCCTGATCTTCTGATCGCCTGCCTCAGCCTCCCAAAGTGCTGGGATTACAGGGGTGAGCCACCACACCCAGCTCCTGACACCTGATACAAATTACCTTTAACTCTCAAAAATTAATCAGCAGCAAACCCCTCCTCCTGTTTAAATATACTGTGTTAAGGTATAAACAGTGCAGGATTTCAGTGCCCAGGATACTGTCAGCAGATCCTGGTTTGAGCATGACTTGAGGCATTTACTGTCTGTATGATCTCAGCAGAGTGATTGAGCCTTTCTCAGTTTCTAGGAAAATGGGATTAATGGGGCGCACCTCCTAGGGTTGTGGTGAAGATGAAATGAGAGAATGCATATCAAGCAGACAGCTCAGTGCCTAGCAATAAACTTTAAAATAATAATGATGATTGCTGGGTGTGGTGGCTTATGCCTGTAATCCCAACACTTTGGGAGGCTGAGGCAGGAGGATCACTTCGAGGGCAGGAGTCCCCTGGGCAATACAGTGAGACCCCATTGCTAAAAAAAAGTAGAAAAGTTAGCCCAATGTGGTGATGTGTGCCTGTAGCCCCAGCTACTGGGAAGGCTGAGGCAGGAGATTGCTTCAGGCAGGATTTTGAGGCTGCAGTGAGCTATGATAAAGCCATTGCATTCTAGCCTGGATGACAGAGACCTAGTCTCTAAACAAAAAGAAAAAGAAAAACCAATAATAATGATAAATAGCAGTGAGGAGTTAAAATTCAGATTATGTAATAATGTACACTTACTTTACTGATCTTTTTTTCCCCATATTAAAAACCCTTTGGGCTTTACTTAATTTTCCATAATCATCATGTTTCAAATTACACCAGCAGCCCTCTGATGATAATTAAGATGAATCAGTTTATTTTCAGGTGTTTAAAGTGTTGCCAAGACATTGCATCCCTCCACCACCTCACCAAGCTTTCCCATCTTCCACTTTAAGGATTATTGCCACGTCTAATTGTGTCTGTTTGCTTCCTTACCTGGTCGGGGACCTAGAGGGAAAAAAGGCAAAAAAAAAAAAAAAAATGCAATGTAAAGTTAACCTGATGACAACAAAAACAGAGCTGTAGGAAAGGAAGTCAGCTTGAGGGATCCTTCTCAAAAGAGTGGTTAATAAACTCGCTTCACTTCTCTACACCTAGTCTGCGCCCACTGCAGCCTCATACTGGTCTTTACTCCAGGGGATTATTCTGGTAAACACGGTGGTGGCCCATTTTGAAAACTTTAAAATACACGGTCTTCGCCAGGCACAGTGGCTCATGCCTGTAATGCCAGCACTTTGGGAAGCCGAGGTGGGCGGATTACAAGGTAAGGAGTTCGAGACCAGCCTGGCCAACATGGTGAAACCTCGTCTCTATTAAAAATGCAGAAATTAGCCAGGTGTGGTGGCGGGTGCCTGTCATCCCAGTTACTTGGGAGGCTGAGGCAGAAGAATCACTTGAACCAGGAGGCGGAGGTTGCAGTGAGCCGAGACTTCACCATTGTACTCCAGCCTCGGCAACAGAGCAAGACTGTCTCAAAAAAAAAAAAAAGTCTTCGACTTTGTATTTTTGTGCATTCAAAAGCACATAGATTATTTCAGGAATGCTTTGCTTTTTTATTTTGATCACTAAAAACAATGATAAGATTTGCACTTTAGAAAAAACAGTAATGGGAGGTTGCAAATAAATATGGAAAGACATTTCAGTACACAACAGTCAGGACTTCTTCATGGCCATGTCTACAAATCTCAGTTTTAGAAGCACTTTGGCATATGAGAATGCTGTCAGTGTAATTCGGAAACTCTAAGTGGAATTTTGAAAATAAATACTTAACAAAGCAACAGAAAATTAAGTTTTTCTGCTACTTTATTACTGTAAAAAGGCCTCTTATAAGGACTTTTCTAATTGTCATACGGAAAGATAATACAAGGAACTAATTTTAGTATTTACGTTTATACCAAATTGCTTTTCCATTATAATGATTTTGGGTTTCACTACACTTATACACATCCATATGAAGTCAATAAATAAATGACATCACCATGAAGTAAATCAAGACAGTTGATTTTTTTTTTTTTTTTTGAGACAGACTCTCACTCTGTGGCCCAGGCTAGAGTGCAGGTGCAATGCTTGCTCACTGCAACCTTCACCTCCCAGGTTCAAGCGATTCTCCTAACTCAGCCTCCTAAGTAGCTGGGATTATAGGTGTGCGCCACCACACCCAGCTAATCTTTGTATTTTTGTAGAGACAGGGTTTCAGGCTCGTCTCCAACTCCTCACCTTAGGTGATATGCCTGCCTTGGCCTCCCAAAGTGCTGGGATACAGGGTGAGCCACTGCACCTGGCCTAAGACAGCGGATTTCTGTAATGATTGTCAGAAGTGTAGGAAAAAGTGAGCATCCAGCTGCTTTAAGAACTTCAACATATTAACACAATGCCTATTTCTTAATATCTTCTTCATAAATGTGTTTTTGCTTAAAGTCTTTAGGGGAAAACCAAACAAATATTCCTGTCTTTAGGCAAAGATGTATTTCTCTTTCTACTCAGTGTTCCTATTTTTAACAGAATTCCTGTTCCAAGTTTCTTTTTCTGGGAAGAGCTGCCACCTCCTGCCCCTTCCCAGGCCTGGCTGGCCCATCTCCTCACTGTGAGAAAGCTCCCAGCTCTCCTTGCTTTCAGGAAGAAGTAGGAAAACAATAGAGGGACTGAACAGGCAATGTATCATCTGTCACCGCTTAACAAGAAGGCCATTCCTGACATTTTTTACTGATGGTTTACGTACCGCAAGCATTATAGGTGGTAAATGAGGCTGAAACCATGCGATTTTTTATTTAGAGCCATTAACAGAGCCCCACACATTACCAGTAAGATCAGCCTCTATATCATAAATTAGGAAAATGGAAATGAAAACTGATCCCGGCAACAGAAGCTTCTTTGAACTTTCATTTAGGGTGCCACACCTGGGGAAGCCTTCCCCAGCCCACCTGGGGAAGTCTCCTGAGATGTGACGATTTTATCAGGAGTTTCTGCTTTTGCATCTGCCTCATTTTCTCTTGCCGCCACCATGTAAGAAGTGCCTTTCACCTCCCGCCATGATTCTGAGGCCTCCCTAGCCATGTGGAACTGTAACTCCAGTTAAACCTCTGTTTCTTCCCAGTCTTGGGTATGTCTTTATCAGCAGCATGAAAGCAGACTAATACAGGCTATTTGGTGTTCCCCCTGAGATGGGAGGCTCCCTGAGGGGAGGCCTTTTCGCTGGTGCTGGGGCTGCCAAGGTTGCAACTTGCTGGCACTGGGATTCCCTGAAGCTGCTTCCTCGTGGCTACACACTGGATGTGGTCCTGGACCCCAAAGCCTGGAAGAGCATTTCAGAGTCACCATCTTCTCACAGCTGACAGTTGGAGTTCGTGGCTGCAGAGATGGACACTTTCACCCCCCACCCCCTCCACCCCATCCCCCCTACAGAGGTCATTGATGCTGTCCTGATAGCCCTCTCCTTGGAGATATCCTCAGTCTTAACATATCCAAAACTGACGTGTTATCTTTACCCCCAGACCACTGCCACCTTCTTTCAGCTTCCCTAGAAACAGGAAGAGAAAGTGCATGAGTGGGGATTTGCTCAGGGACCTGTGATTCTGAACCAGTATCTTTTTTTTTTTTTAATTTGCAAAGGAAAGAGGTTAATGAACTCAAAAAGTTCCACATGGCTGGGGAGTCCTCACAATCATGGTGGAAGCCAGAGGATAAAGAAAGGCATGTCTTACATGGTGGAGACAAGAGCTTTTTTTTTTTTTTTTTTTTTTGAGACAGAGTCTTGCTTTGTCAC
>NW_022437045.1:6388953-6429286 GCF_009761245.1 Sapajus apella | reverse complement strand
CAATATCTTATCAGTCACAATGTTCTCTAAGGGAACTCTGTGCAAAAGACGATGGCTGGAAAATCAAACCCATATTTCTTCTTAGAGCTTGGGCCCTGGCAAGAGCAAAATGAGCCGGGCTGAGCACATGAAAACCTATGCTCTGGATTAACTAGGCCAAAAGCAGGCCTGTCGCCTTTCACCACAAAACCCAGAGATGCCTTTCAACATTTCATCTGGGTGTGAAGAGGTCCAGTCTAGCGGGCACCGACCCTCGGAACAGCCCTGCCCAGGCCTCTGCAGATGGGGCCTGCTGGAGCTGGCCCTGGCTTGGCTTTACCTCACCAGCCACCTAGGAAGGAAAATCAGAGGGGAGAAGCCAGTGGGTCCTTCTATCCAGAGGGAGCAGTCCAGCTCTCTCCATGCTACCACCAAAAGGAAGAGGAGACAGATGGGTCCCCAGGTACTCATTGACGTTAATTCACTCATGCCACAGTGGATAAGAAAGCATCTTGGCTGGGAGCTGGTGAAACAGCACTTCCTCCTTGGGATGAAAAGCGACAAAGAGAGAGGAGCCCCAGACTTCCTTCCCCCGAAAGCCCACATGGCTGATCAGTTACTTCAACCATGGCTGTCATTCTGGACTCTCTGCTTTCTCTTATTCTCCACATCCCATTAAATATCTCTCCTCTCCACCTGACTCAGGGTTAGGAGTTGATCTGCGGATACCAGCACTGCTGCATGCATCACCTAACCAGCCTCCCAAGCAGCTTTATAGCTTCTCTCCTACTCTCTCTTTTTTTTTGAGACAGAGTTTCACTCTTGTTGCCCAGGCTGGAGTGCAATGGCACAGTCTCGACTCACTGCAACCTCTCCCTCCTGGGTTCAAGTCATTCTTCTGCCTCAGCCTCCCAAGTAGCTGAGATTACAGGCCCCCGTCATCACACCTGGCTAAATTTTGAATTTTTAGTAGGGACAGGGTTTCACCATGTTGGCCTGGCTCGTCTTGAACTCCTGACCTCAGGTGATCCACCCGCCTAGGCCTCCCAAAGTGCTGGGATTACAGGTGTGAGCCACCGTGCACGGCCCTATTTTCTTTATGGATGATAGAACCATCTTTGATCTCACCAGCCATTCAGTGGTTACCACCATCTGTGTAGCATGGAAGGTTCTGCATTACCGGCCCTCACTTAGTCTCATCTAGTAGTGCAGCCCCACCCTTGAGGGTCTCTGTGTTCAGGCTCACACCCCACTCTGTCCAGCTGGTCTCAACCCTGACATGGCCACAAATCTGGCCTGAAATCTAGCCCTTTTCTACTTCTTTTAATGTTCTTCTTGTTACCCTGTGCCTTCGTTTACCCAATTCTGGCCTCCTGGATGTTGTGTCCTTCCTCCCTTCTCTGTGTTGAGAACTCCATCCTTCAAGATTCAGTTCCACCCTCACCACCCCTGTGAAGCCTCTCCCCTCCCTGGAACTGACCACTTCCGCCCTTCCTGCCCTCTCTTGTGTACTGAATATTTATCAGTCTTGCTGCCAAAACACTGTATTCTATTTATTTGTTTACACTTGGCTCTTCAACGAGACAGGGAGCTCTGGGGGAAGGGATCGTGTTTTATTCATTTTTTTTTAATTCCTAGCTTGTAAAACAGCACCTGGCACACATTCTTACATCCTCAAAATAAAAAGATGGGAGGAAGGTTTGTATAAATGAATGTTAATGTGCTTTTAAACTGTAAATTACTATACACATGTAAGTTTTTCTAGCTTCAGAGGCATCCCAATGTAATACATAAATTTGGAAGGCAAGTTTTTGGATAAACAGACTACTTTCTAGAAAAGGTAGAGAAGTTAAAGAAATGAAAAAATATTGTTTCCCAGGGCCAGACACAGTGGCTCATGCCTGTAATTCCAGCACTTTGGGAGGCCGAAGCAGGTGGATCACCTGAGTTCAGGAGTTCAAGACCAGCCTATCCGACATGGTGAAACCCTGTCTCCACTAAGAATATAAAAATTAGCCGGGTATGATGGCGCAAGCCTGTGATCCCAGCTACTCAGGGAGGCTGAGGCAGGAGAATTGTTTGAACCCAGAAGGTGGAGTTTGCAGTGAGCTGAGATCATGCTACTGTACTCCAGCCTAGGCAAAAAAGCGAGGCTGTCTCAAAAAAAAAAAAAAAAAAAAAAAATATACTTTTCCAAAAAAAAAAAAAAAAAAAAAAAAAGATATTTCTCCAAAATAAAAACAAAACAAAAAATCTTAAGAGTATGTTAGGGGCTTGGCATTTGGAAGTGCTAACGACAGAAGCTGGACCAAAAAGGCTGAAACCTGAAACTACTAGGTAGGATTTTTGACTGTGAGCAAAAAGATTTAGAAACAGAATCTTTTTCATTCTGTGTCTACAACAGGAGTATCTATAAGAGAAGAATAAAAAGGTAGAAAGAATATGAAGTATTGATTGACATTGTAACTGTAAATAACTATCTCTTACTATAGTTTATCCTCATTATCATGTTAAATAGACTGTAATTTTTAAAAATTTTGTCCAGGCATGGTGGCTCACCCTTGTAATCCCAGCACTTTGGGAGGCCGAGGTGGGTGGATCACCAGGTCAGGAGTTGGAGACCAGGCTGGCCAACATGGTGAAACCCCATCACTATTAAAAATACAAAAATAAACTGGGCATGGTGGCACACACCTGTAATCCCAGCTACTTGGGAGGCTGAGGCAGGAGAATTGCTTGAACTTGGGAGTTGGAGGTTGTAGTGAGCCGAGATTGTGCCACTGCCCTCCAGCCGGGGTGACAGAGCAAGACTTACTCTCAAAAAACAAACAAGCAAAAAAGCATTTTAATGTGATATCAGAGGAAAAAGGGAAGTGAAGGAGCCATTAACTAAAGTATTTCTGGGATCTCAGAAATAAGGTAAGCTCCCAACGGCGCTGAATTTGCCTTCTGTCTCAGTTCTTTCTACAGCATGTCGCTTCTGGATGGTTATGTAGATCAGAGCTTTGCAAACTGTCCATGGTGAGGGGCAGGTGTGTGTGTTTTCTTTCCGTCTGTCACTCCCAATTCTTTTGTAAAATACACTTTATAAAACGAATACTGGAAAAATTAGAGGAAGAGTAAGATATATAAAATACAAGCACAAATTTATTATTAGGTTCAACAGATATTAAATCATTCAGTAAACTACTGTAAAGAGTTCTACGTGCTCACCTGATGTCTGTACTTCTCTCCGTGTAGATCAGCAGCAAACAGTTTGCAAATCGGCTCCTGCCCACCTCCCATACTTTGAATAGGACTAACTCAGATTCAATATCTGCTTGGATATTTCAATAACAGACATTACAAGGAATGAAGAAGTTAGAGGAGGACCCTCGTGTGCAAATCTTACAATGGTAGAGATCTTAAGGACATAAACTGATGAGAAAATAAATGGGGGAAATTTTAAATCACAGAAAATCATTCAAATGGTGAAAAGCCCCTTTGTGTGTTAACTCTCTGCTCCTTCCCTCACCAAAGTAGAGTAAATTCATTGATCCTCTTGGAGAGTAATTGTTTTCAGTGCAAAAGTGTTTTGTTTTTGTTTTTGTTTTTGTTTTTTGAAATGGAGTCTCTCTCACACTGTAGACCAGGCTGTAGTGCAGTGGCGTGATCTCGGCTTACTGCAACCTCCACCTCCTGGGTCCTGGTTCAAGCAATTCTCCCACCTCAGCCTCCCAAGTAGCTGGGATTACAGGCACGAGCCACCAATGCCCAGATAATTTTGTATTTTTTAGTAGGTAACGGAGTTTCACCATGTTGGCCAGCCTGCTCTTGAACTCCTGACCTCATGATCCATCCGCCTTGGCCTCCCAAAGTGCTGGGATTACAGATGTGAGCCACTGCGCCTGGCCTCAGTGCAAAAGTTTTAAATTGATGCTTCATAGCCGTTAACAGTAGGGTAACCACAGGTGTTTACATAAAAGCCAATAAAATTAATAAGCAGCATGACAGGCTCTAATAAATTTTGTTGGTGTCCTTACTCTGTCATTTATAGCACAGAATGAACTGTTATTATCACTGAGCTTCGAACCACTCATTTTGGCTGCAGATGATTACAGCTGCAAATGCAGGGCATGCCACAGTAGTTTTCAGGAAATAGTCTAGGTTTAAAGTATCAAATTTAAAAGACTTTCTTCTGATCAGTGGGGGGAGCAAGTTATGACCATACAACTTTGATCTGTTTTCTAGAGTGGCCTACAAAAATGTGGACTCCTCACGATCTGTTTTCTCAATAATTTCTGAAAACAAGCAACTTTTAAAATTTAGTTTCTCTACCGTAGAGTCAGAGATTTTTGAAACTCTTAGAACTGGAGAGGGGCCATCAGTTGTTGGATGCAGGCCATGGTTCTTTGTCTCTAACCCCAGATGAAATTCTTTAAGCCCCTTAACTCAATCTTTCTTTCACATGAAGAATTTAGTATCAAGTTTCTGCAAATGAGCAAGCTTCACACTTGAAGTGAGAGAAAGGGTTGTTCATTCTCCCTTTAAGCCCCACTGCGGAGCCTCTGAAGTCAGCCAGGTAAATGTTGTGGCTTGCGTCTGTCACCTCTGCCTGCCCCTCATCCTGCCACATTGGTGTGGCTAGTGCCCGTCCACATCCTCCTGTTTCACCTTCTTAATTTTGTATACAGTATGCCAAAATGTCCAGCAAACTCTTAAGCTGCTGTTAAATACAAGCATTCACTCCACGTTGTCAGTCCATCCCTTTGCACCTGTGTAATTTAACAGAAATCTCGATGAATATTTATTTATTTTTGCGGGAGTATAGGTTTTATGTGTTGTTCACAGTGTACCATTCTTGCAGTTCTGGGCTCCTTTTGTTTTTCTTATTTGGGCCTGTCTATCCTATGCAGGTACTCAAGCTCTTATGATTGTTCCATTTATAACAGTAAGGGGAACAGGCCAAGCCGTTTGGGGATTTTAATGCCAACTACTCTTAAACTTTTTGAATCTAGTTTCTTATTGAGGTGACTACTTTCTCAAGAAGAAAAGCTGTTACCACAAGCTTGTTTTGAAAAAGGTTTGTGAACATTGGTTCATGCGTGACAGTGATTTTAGCATGAAAGAACTAGAACGAAACCTGATTTGATGCAAACTGTGAAATGTGCTACTTGAGAAAGTTTACGATGAAAGCCCTGCCTGTTTTGCATTGGAGGAACCTAAAGAACATGAGAGAATGAAGGTGGACTACTAGAAGGTGTAAGAAACAATTAGCTGATGGTTCTGACATTTTAGCTTCTCCTTTCTCTAGCCGCATCTAAATACGACTGTGTTTGCTGTGGGACATTGGAATGCGGCTGTGTGCTGGGATTTTCATGGTCTGGTTGACTTTTCACAAGGTTACTTCCTCTAAATGCTGCAGATCACCATGTTACGTTTGGGAGGGAGCCATACTTCATTGTTCAGCCTCGGGCAAGGACTGTATTTATTTTTTATTTTACGTTATTTCAGCTGTTTTCACTTTTTTCTTTATTGTTTTCTTGCCTCCTACAGAATCCTTTTTCAAGTCTTGCTAGGGAAAAGGGAACACTCAGTTATGAACTCTTTAGCACACAAGGGGCAGAAAGCGGCCTTCCTCTTTCTCAGCAGTTCAAATTGCTTGTTAGCCACATCAGTTTAACCCATTACGGGTCTGAATCCGCAGCAGATTTGTGTGGGAGCTGTTTCTGTGTTAAAACATACAAAATCAATTGAGAGTTTTTGGGCTCATTAACAGCATAGCAGAGAGCAAAAAAGTAAGTTATACACTTATTTTTTTCACTTAAAAAAAGTAAGTTGATATTTGAAAAAAGAATTTGGTTCTATAATTTAACAACAGATAGTTTTGTGACCTAGAGGTTATGTTTAAAACAGTTCTTTCAGTTCAGAATTTTTATTTCTGGTTTTTCACTATATGAATTTTAAAGTATGTTTTTATCATACACATCAGTCAAGGAAGCAGCAGGCAATGTGGTTATGCCAAAACTCACATAATTGGCACGGTGGTCATTGTGGCACCCATCTAGGGAAGCTCTAATATATTTTGGAGGTAGATAGAATGTGTACCATACTCAGGCCGGGCGTGGTGGCTCATGCCTAACCAGCACTTTGGGACGCTGAGGCAGGTAGATCACCAGGTCAGGAATTCGAGACCAGCCTGACCAACATGGTGAAACCCCACCTCTACTGAAAATTCAAATAAGCTGGGTGTGGTGGCACAGCCTGTAAATCCCAGCTACTCGGGAGGCTGAGGCAGGAGAATCGTTTGAACCTGGGAGGTGGAGGTTGCAATGAGCTGAGATTGTGCCATTGCACTCCAACCAGGCAACAGAGCGAGACTCCATCTCAAAAACAAACAAGGAATGTATGCTACATGCTTTCTCTTTGCTAAAACTCTTCATTCTATAAATAGGTGAGTATTAGGGCCAGTAATAAGAGAGCAACTGTGTGCTCTCGGAGTTAATGAGCACATTGGCATAATAATGACTCGAAAAAGATATTAAAGATTCAGTAGGCATAATTAAAGATGACTTGGAAAGGACGGGAGTGTTTAAGGCATCCTTCTCTTTGATCTCATAGGATTACCTTGACTGCATCAGGGACCAAACAAAACTTCTCATGGGGACCGAAGAAAGATCAGCCCTTTTTGGAAACATACAGGATATCTACCGCTTCAATAGGTAAGTTAATATTCAAAAGATCGTTCTTACATAGAAACATTATAAAAATTTCTCAAATGAATGCAGCCTAAGAAAACTTTACCTGTAACCCCTGACTCAGCCTCATACATTTTTGTGGGCTATTGTGCCATGAAGCTTTCTACTTAGAAGCATCCTTATTTCCTTATGTGTCTCACGTGTATTCCATATTTTCTGTCTCCCTCCTCCTGGCTCAGAAGAAACCTATTTGCCCTGGCAGGGCAGTGACATCTTTTCTTCTGCAACATGACGTGAACAGGACACCTAAGAACACACACTTGCTCAGTTTCCAGGATCCCCAGCTACACTGCATTTTCTATAACTTTTCTTCTACCTGGGGAGTGGGCTGGACGCAGTAAACACAATACATACTTCAAATCATGACATATTAATTCAATTGAATTGATAATTTCAATCAGTTAATTAAAAATCCAAGTATGTAGCAGATACTAGGCTAGAAAATTATAATAGCAAACAAGACAGTGAATAAATAAGTTATTATATTAATGCTTCTTGAAAGAAAACTTAGGGGGTACATAGTGGCTCACACCTTTAATCCCAGCACTTTGGGAGGCCGACATGGGCAGATCACCTGAGGTTAGGAGTTCAAGACCAGTCTGGACAATATGGTGAAACCCCATCTCTACTAAAAATATAAAAATTAGCCAGGTGTGGTGGTGTACACCTGTAATCCCAGTTACTCAGGAGGCTGAGACAGAAGAATCGCTTGAACCCATGAGGTGGAAGTTGCAGTGAGCCAAGATTACACCACTGCAATTTGTCTAGCCAGGGTGATAGAGCTAGACTTCATCAAAGAAAGAAAGAGACAGAGAGAGAGGGGAAAGGAGGGGGAGAGAGAGAAAGAGAGAAAGAAAAGAAAAGGAAGGAAGAGGGGAGAAAGGGGAGAAAGAAAGGGGGAAGGAAGGACAGATGGACAGAAGGATGGATGGACAAGTTAGTAGGGTGGTTAAGGGCACAGAAGCTGGTGTTCAACCTATGTGAGTTTGCATCCCAGCAAAGCCACCTGTATGTGTTGGGTGAATCTGCAAATGGAATGAAATGAACTAACTCCGGTATGTCAAGTCTTTGCTCAAATCCTTCTTCTCGCTGAGGCTCCCTGAGTCTCCACACATACCTTACCCCCTCCACTTTTCCTTTTTCTCATGGCGCTCATCAATTTCTAACGTGCTATCTGATTGACGTTTAAAGACGTGCCTGTTGTTTCTTTCCTCTCCACCCTGACTCACAAAACACTTGCGCCATAAGGACAGGAGTCTGTTCTGTTACCGTCCAAATGTCTGAAATGGTGTCTGGCCCACAGGAGGCATCCAAACGTTTATTGAAGGAAGGAATGGAAATAGTAGGAAAATCTCCCTCCTGTGGTTGTGGTGAAGCTCCCATGACCTGATAAACTGAAAGTGCCAGCACAGAGGAGATACCAAAATATACGCTAGTGATTGGTTTTGTGATAGCGAATTCCCATCATCACATTCTGCAATGCCCTGTCATTCTGTGGCTCAGCTGTAAATGCAAGCTCGGTCCTACCCATCTCGGCTTACCAAAATTGCTAAATGTGAGCTCCTTGAAGGCAGGCTTCACGTCTCCTTGGCCAACCTTGAATCCCAACACCTCGCACAAGCCTGGCCTCTGGGAGACATGTTCCTTGATTTGAAACGCCTTATCCTTTCATTCTGAAAGCCTAGGGTGTAGGAAGTATCAGTGTTAGAACAGCGCTTTTTTCATTTGACTCAGTTAGACTTTGAAAAACAGTCTGTTAATGTTGCATCAGTGTTTCTCAGCCCAGGCTATACACTGGAATCACCTGGGAAACTGGATCCTGCCTCCAGAAATTCTGACTCGTTGGTCGAGGTGAGGCCAGAACATCAGAATTTTGCAAAGGTCCTCAAGTGTTTGGAAAGTGCAGCCGTGGTTGAGATACGCAGTCTAGATAAAGTAAACAAACTAAACAGAAAATAGAGAAAGGGCATAAAAACTGAGTTAGAGAATCCAGAGACTACTTGTAATGTGCTGGTGTGAAAGCCAGCCCTCATGGCGCAGTCGCTGATGATAAAATCCTGTGTGCCCCTGAAGTTTCTAGTTTCAGAGCCCACTGATGCCTTCTAACTTAGAAAAAGGCAAGAGGGCTAGGTCCTGGGAGGCCCCTGGCCTAGGTCTTCTGTGGTTTGGCTGTGAGTTGATGGTAAGGCATATTTATAGAGTGCTTGCTCCATACCAGAGGCCATAGAGCACTAGGTGCATTTTTACTTCATATGCATCATCTGAGCCTCTCTGACTCCAAACCCCAGGCATTTAGCCATGTGCCCTCCTGCCAGAGTAGAGCCCTGCTTCTCAGGCATGTTTCATGAAGTTGTGGCTTACTCCAGCAGGGGCTTTTAATCCTGGAGTTTAAATCTTCATGTGTCTCCTAATTTAAAGAAAGATAAGAATGAGGCCAGGCCCGGTGGCTCACACCTGTAATCCCAGCACCTTGGGAGGCCGAAGTGGGCAGATCACTTGAGGTCAGGAGTTTGAGACCAGCCTGGCCAGCATGGCAAAACCCCATCTCTATTGAAAATACAAAAATAAATTAGCTGGATGTTGTGGCGCATGCCTGTAATCCCAGCTACTTGGAAGGCTGAGACAGGAGAATCACTTGAACCCAGGAGGCAGAGGTTGCAGTGAGCCGAGATTGCACCACTGCACTCCATCCTGGGCAACAGAGTGAGACTCTGTCTGAAATAAATGAATGAATGAGTGAACAAGTTAGCAAGAAGAGATCTTTGCAATGGATCCCAGTCTGCGGAAATTGGATGACTGAGATTTATATTCCTCAATCACGTCTCTGTTATTTTGTTTTCTTTTCTTTTTTTTTTTTTTTTTTTTTGAGGCAGAGTTTCACTGTATCACCCAGGCTAGAGTGCAGTGATGCAATCTCAGCTCGTTACAACCTCCGCCTCCCAGATTCAACCAATCAATGGGTGTATCAATTTCAAATCTTTGGTTGGCGCTTGAAGTAATAACTTTCAGCTCCTATTAGTTCAGGTCCAAGTTTTTCAAAATAATAATATTGTGGCCAACTAGATAAGACTTAAATCTAAAATTAGAGAGGACATAAAGAAATGGTATTATGCTGGCCTGAAAAATTCAACTGACTGGGTCTCTTTTTTCAGTAAAGATTTCCAAAATACAGAAAAGCACAGAACGACATTCTGTGAAAGAGTTAGGCATGGCTCATTTATCATATTACTCCTGTCTTTGGGCTATATTTGCTTTAAAATTTGTTGGATGCATAAAGGCATTACAAATAATGTTGAATCCACTCACATACCCTTCCTAGTCACATGCCGCTCTGTGGAGAATGGCACACTGGTGTGTTGGTAAACCAGTTCTCCAGCGTGGGGAAGGGGAAGCTAGGATCTGGAATTTGTGCTGATTTCTGTGGTATAAACACCCATCACAGCAGATTTCAAGTTACTAACACAACATCGCTGAACACGGAGTTAAGAAGAGATGAGCAGAATTGGCTCAGGCAAGCCAGTATAAGTTGGCTTGGTATACAACTGTGCTGGAACTGCTATCCAAAGCTTGGGGTTTCTTTCCCAAGCATGGTACTGTTGCCATCACTAGATAGACAAGTATTTATTTAAAATGTGTAACATGCTGTGGGAGGGCTGCTTGAGCCGAGCAGTTTGAAACCAGCCTGGGCAACGTGGTGAGATCCCATCCCTATAAAAAATCAAAAAATTAGCAGAACATGATGGCACATGCCCATGGTCCTACTACGCAGGAGACTGAGGCAGGAGGGTTGCTAGATCCCAGGAGTTTGAGACTGCAGTGAGCTATCATGGCACCACGGCACTCCAGAATAGGCAACAGAGTGAGACCCTGTCTCAAAAAATAAAAGAAGTCACATGCTTTCACCTGTTTCAAATATGGCATACATGGTGCCAACTTACAGCTTATTTTCACTCAACATTGTTTTGGGGATTTATAGCTCTAGTTCGTTTAACTGCTATGTAATAGCCATTGGGGATGATCTGTCTCTGCATTTTGCCAATTGCGTTAAGATTGAGCATCTTTTCTTGTTGGCCACTTTGCTCTCTTTTGCAATTTCCTGGCTCATGTCCATTGCCCATTGTTCCATTGGGATATTTCTTTTTCTTGTATAGGAGATCTTGATGAATTCTGGATAGTATCTTTGTAGATTATGTGAGGTGGAAATATCTCCTACCATGAGACATGTCTTTTAAATTTAATTGGGCTTTATTTGAAAATAAGTTGTGGACCGGGCACAGTAGCTCACGCCTATAATCCTAGCACTTTGGGAGGCCGGGGCGGGCGGATCACAAGGTGAGTAGCCCAAGTCCAGCCTGACCAACATGGTGAAACCATGGCAAAACCCTGTCTGTACTAAAAGTACAAAAATTATTGTATTTTTGGGCGTGGTGGTCACACCTGTAATCCCAGCTACTCATGAGGCTGAGGCAGGAGAATCGCCTGAACCCAGGAGGCGGAGGTTGCAGTGAGCCAAGATCATGCCACTGCACTCCAGCCTGGGCGACAGAGAAAGACTCCATCTCAAAAAAAAAAAAAAAAAAAAGACTTACACGGATGTTTCTAGGCTCTGTGTTCTCTTTCACTGGCCCACCCATTCTTGTCCCATACCACACAGTTTTGATGATCAAGCCCACGTTGCTCTTCTTCAACACTGGCTTAGCTTTTCTTGGACTCTGCACTGTCAAGGGATTTTTTTTTTTTATTTATTATTTCCTTGAACTACTCTATTGGGATTTTTATTGAAATTGCAATAAATTTATAGATTAATTTCAACAGAATTGCCATCTTTACATTAGTGTCATTCCATACATAAACATATATGTCTTCAATCAAGCCTTTTAAAAGTTCTTCTGATAATGTATTGTAATTTCTCCATCACATTCATATGTGCAACTTTCATGTTTTTTTCATACATGTAACTTTTAAAACTTTATTACTAGATACTTATAGCTTTTGATGTTATTTGGACTAGAACATTTTTTCCTTTTTTGAAATTTGGCTGTTATTCTCATCTAGCAATGCTTTTGATTTTTTTATATGTCAGTACTGTAACAAACTTTCTCAACTTTCCTGCTTAAGAGTGGTTCCTAGATCTCTTGCATTTCTATGTAGATAATGATGTGTGAAGAGGAGGAAGCTTTTTTGTCATCTTTTATAGTACTATAAAATTTGTAGAAAATTTTCTTTTCCTCTTTCTACCCTTTATTGTCTTTTTCGTGTCTTATTGCTTTGGGTAAGTCTTCCTATACAATATTGTTTAGATGTTAGCATCCTTATCCTTTTTTTGCCCTTAGCAGGAATATTTTACCCTTAAGTGTGATGTTTGCCGTGGTTTTAGACAAACACTTGTCCTATTTTGCTAAGATTTTATTGTAAATACTGAATTTTATTCAATGCTTGATATGTCTTTAATAAAGTTAGCATACAGTTTTACTCTTTCAATTCATAATGTGGTAAATATTATTAATAGGGATTATGATTTGAATCATATGTAAAATTAGTAGAATAAGCCCTACCCAGTCATGATGTTTTGTATATTTAGGCACTGATTCATTTAAATTTTTAAAAAATTTTTGTTTATTTTTTTTGTGACAGTATCACTCTGTCACTCAGGCTAGAGTGCTGTGGTGTGATCTTGAGTCACTGCAGCCTCTATCTCCCAGATTCAAGCGATTCTCTTGCCTCAGCCTCTCAACTAGCTGGGACTACAGGCACATGCCACCACACCCAGCTAATTTTTGTGTTTTTGTAGAGACGGAGTTTCATCATGTTGGGCAGGCTGGTCTCAAGCTCCTTGATCCACCTATCTCAGCCTCCCAAAGTGCTGGGATTACAGGAGGGAGCCACTGCGCCCAGCCCAATTTATTTATATTTGTAGAAGAATTTTTTCAGGCATGTTCATAAATGACAGTAGTATATAATTTCTTTCCTTGTCCTATCTTTGTTTGCTTTTGGTATATGACTAGATTTAAATTGCTATTTCACAAAATCTGTCATGAAATGTTTTGGAATACAATCGAAACTTTATTTTTGTGTTCTTTTTGTTACCCAAATATCTCTTTCTCTTAAAATTCCCATGGTAACCTAGAAATTTAAGTCTCTGTTTGGTGTCTGGAATAAATAACCACGAGGTCAGGAAACTGGGTTAGTCCAAAGAAACCACTTTTCTCATTTGAACTAGCCGCCTAAAATCCAGTATTTTACTGCAAACCAAAAAGAAATGCCAACTTCTAAAGTATCAAATGCATTTATTTTGTATAACTAAAAAAAAAAATAAAAAGAGAGAGAGAGAAAGAAGAAAGTAGCCCTCTCTTGGCATACAGAAACGTAAACTGCAATTTGCAATTTGAGTCTTCCTTTAAGAATGAAGAGTGAGGAAATAAAGATCATTCCTCCATATTGAACGTCTGTTTTTAGACATTCAGTTGTTTCTTAGCAGATTAAAATCATCCAAGCTCTCTCCCTCCCTCCCTCAGAAGATCAGAGTAAAACTCTCCTTTTTCCTTCAACTCTTTTCTTTATTCAGTGTACCTATGTTGAGTCATTACTCTGTATGAAACCATGGACTAGTCTAATAGTCTAAGGATGAATGACACCATTGTACAACAGAGGCAATAAGTCACATAATCAAGGAAGAAACAGAATGCTTTGAGAATGCTGAGGAATGTGCAATTAATTTTGTCTGAGGGGGACTTTACAGAGCAACTAACACATGTCTGAAGACAAAAGAAATTCTTTGGGCCACGCTTTTTCTTCTCCTTGGTTGTAATTTAGGGAGTGAAATCATGGGATACATAAAACAGCAAGGCAAAGGAAGGTGGAATCGTTTTCTTTTCTAGTGTATTTCCATACCACCAAAATGTCTGACTTCTGTACAATGGTAGAGATATTTTTACCCACACTTTTTTTCAACTGGACTTTTCCAGACCAGTGCCTGGAAAGTATGAGTGAAATTATTGCAGTAATTTCTCTTCCCTGCACATGTGTCTGTGGATGCAGTGGGTTAAAATGCCAGCTGATTAGGCAATGGGAAAGGGAAGTGCTGCTGAGAATGCTGCTGAGAATCCTGCAGACCGGAAGGGGAGGGGCTGCATCCTCCAATCTCTCTTAGTGTAAAGGGATAGAAGATTCAAGGTCATAATATAATTCCTGCCTCAAAGTTCACATCAGGGTTCAGAAAAGCTTCACATGTGGTATGTTCTGTAAATGAGAACAGTGTTTCCTCTCATTTCCCACCCAACTAAGGCACCTGAGCTCAAGTAGGAAACTTTATAATTGTTTTAACAGTCCTTCTCAAAAAGGAGAAAATATTTAGAATAATAACTACAGGAAAAGAGAAAATATCCAAATCCTAAAGGCAAGATGACTCTAATTTAGTTTTGAATACAAAACGCAATCTGTGAGTTATTTCTTCCTCCTCGTGCACAAGTGCAGGTACACCTTAGCCACACTGATGCATTCCAGGAATACATGGTGAAATTTCACCTTAGTCACACTGATACAGTCCTGGTGCACATGTGCAGTTGTGCATTAGTCACACTGATGCAGTCCTGGTGCACATGTGCAGTTGTGCATTAGTCACACTGATGCAGTCCTGGTGCACATGTGCAGTTGCACGTTAGTCACACTGATTCCATGAGAAATCCATAGTCTTCACCCCATGAGGCTGTAACTGTAGAATCGTCCCCTGTCTGGTATTTAGAAGTGTCTTCAGTGGCTGATGCACTGCATTCCAGGTCCCGACTGTGCTCTAGTACTTTGCGTGTTTGCGTATCTTTTATAGACTGATGTCTTCCTCTATCCTGCCACACACTCTGTTGCCCACCAAATTCCAGCCACTGTGGCTCCCTTTCTATACCTCACAGGAGAACCCACCAAGTTCATTCTATCCGAGTTTTCAATCCCATTCTTTTTTTTTTTTTTGAGACAGTCTTACTCTGTTGCACAGGCTGGAATGCAGTCGGGGAATTGCAGCTCAGTGCAACCTCTGCCTCCCAGATTCAAGCAGCCCTCCCTCCTCAGCCTCCTAAGTAGCTAGGATTATAGGCACTCACTACCATGCCTGGCTAATCTTTTTTTATTTTCTTTTTTCTTTTTTTTTTTAATCTTTTTGGCTAATCTTTGTATTTTTAGTAGAAATGGGGTTTTACCATATTGTCCAGGCTGGTCTCAAACTCCTGGCCTCAGGTAATTTGCCTGCCTCAGCCTCCCAATGTGCTGTGATTATAGGCGTGAGCCGCTGTGCCCGACCTGCAATCTCACTCTTAAATGACTTTCTGTGTCAAGACTTCATGAACTCAAATACCACCTCCTCAGAGAAGCTTCCCTAACTGTCCCAACCTTCCTTCACCCTTGCCCAGCCTCAGTTGCTCTCTATCATACTACCTTCTATTCCTTCATATCACATAGTGCAATGTGATATTGTGTTGTTTATTCAGTGATTAGTACTTCTCACCTGTGGTCAGGACATAAACACATGGGACAGGGCCTGTGTCCACCTTGTTTACCCCATAACCTCACTGCCTCTGACCATGCCTGGCATGTGGTCTTTTAGTAATTGCTTATTGAGTGGCAAGCAAACAAAGTAGATAGGTGCAGCTTCATGGGGATAATAGCCCTAACCAGGCGCACTGGCTTATGTATGTAATCCCAACACTTTGGGAGGCTGAGGGAGGCAGATCACTTGAGGCCAGGAGTTCAAGACCAGCCCAGCCAACATGGTGAAACCTCATCTATAATAAAAATACAAAAATTAGCTGGGCATGGTGGTGGGCACCTGTAATCCTAGAAACTTGGGAGGTTGAGGCAGGAGAATCGCTTGAACCTGGAAGGCAGAGGTTATAGTGAGCTGAGATTACATCATTGCACTCCAGCTTGGGCAAGAGAGCAAGACTCTGCCTCAAAAAAATAATAAAAATAAAATAAAATAAAGTAACAGTATAGTGCATTGTTATGGTGTCAGACTCAAACAGGCCTTTAATCCATTACCACTTGCTGAGTTTCAGTGTACTATGAAGGATATTAGTGTGCTATGAAAGATATCTATACTTATCAGAAAGGCTACTAAAATACTCCTCCCTTTTCCAGTGATGTGCTGTGTAAGGCTGGATTTTTTTCCTGTATACTTCAACCAAAACAACAGATTACAACAGATTGAGTGCAGAAACAGATGTAAGAATCCAGCTATGTTCTATTAAATTAGAGTTAAAATTTGCAAAAATAGGAAACAATGCTACTCTTCTCACTAAATTGTTTAAGAGTATAAACAGGTTCTGACACCGAAAGTTTCAGACCACTGCCTTGGAATGAGGAACACCACATGATAAACTCCATTGACGTTGTGGCTGTCTTTCAAATATGAAAGGACAAATGAAGATACTCAGAATTTGAGAATAATATCTAACATGAAAGAGAGAAGCTAAAATCATCAAAAAGGGAGCTCAGTAGAAAACAAAGAACAGGAAAGAAAAGTACAAAATCATTATCATCATCATCATCATCATGGCATCTTTGGAAATAAGGGAAGATTTTGCACCCATGAAATAAGAACAGAAGCATAAGCAAGAAACATCCAAAATGCATGTTAAAAAAAAATCTTTGAAATTGAAAATCTGATGGTAGAGACAAACAAAAAATCAATAAAAGAAATGGAAAAAGAACAAAAGGACAAAAAAGAAATGGGAAATAGTGTAGAGGTCTCCCCCAGCCAAAAAAAAAAAAAAAAGGAGCAATAAACAGGAAGGAAGACTAAGGAAAATTAGAATCTCAGACCAGGAGATCCAACATGTGAGTAATAAGAACTTTAAACCTGGAAGGGAGGAAATATCAAAGATATAACTCAGGAGCAGATACTCTTTTTTTTTTTTTTTTTTACAGAGTTTCACTCTTGTCGCCCAGACTGGAGTGCAATGGTGCAACCTCAGCTCACCGCAATCTCTTCCTCCCAGGTTCAGGTGATTTTCCTGCCTCAGCCTCCTGAGTAGCTGAGACTACAGGTGCATACCACCACACCCGGGTAATTTTTGTATTTTTGGTAGAGACGGGGTTTCACCATGTTGGCCATGCTGATCTCAAACTTCTGACCTCAGGCAGTCTGCCCTCCTTGGCCTCCCAGAGTGCTGGGATTATAGGCATGAGCCACCACACCCAGACAGGAGCAGAGATTCTCAAGTGTTTTGGTCCAGGATCTCTTACGTGCTTAAAAATACTAAAGACCCAAAAAGCTTTTTTGTTTGTGTTTTATTATGTTTTGTTTGCCACATTAGAAATGAAAACTGAGAACTTGTTATCTGTTTACTAATACTAAAAAAGAAGCCCATATATTTTTAGAAAAATAATTTTGCCACTTTTTCCACTAATTTTTGTTTGTTTTGGAACTGTTTTGCGTTTTTACAGATCTTTTTACTGCCTGACTTACTAGAAGACAGCTGAATTCTCATATCTGCTTCAACTTTCCATCTGTTGTGATATCACATGTCATGTAGACCCTGGAAAAGTTCACTGTACTCTCATGAGAGAATGAAAGTTTAAAAATTTAATAATGTTTCAGTGTTTGTATGAGGTCCAACTTTGTGGACCTCCTAAAGGGGTCTCATTTCAGGAACCCCAGGGGTCCTTAGACCACACTTGGAGAACTACTATCCAGATCATTTCCCAAATTTTTACATTGGCTCAGTATATGAGAAAAGACCCACCCAAAGCCTACTATCACAATGTTGTAATTATGTCAACTAAGGGAAAACTCTAAAAGCTTTCAGAATGGGCTGGGGATCAGAATGATATTGGAATCTCAAGAGCAGCTTTGGAATCTATAAAGCAGCAGATAGCTCCCTGAATACTCAGAGAAAATTGCTTCCAACCAAGAATTTTATATCTACTGATGTTATGAGCCAAGTGTGAAGGGAGAACATTTTTGAAACAGGAAGAGTCTCAGAAAGCATACCTCCTGTTACTCTTTCTGAGAAAGCTATTGCTTGATTTTGTAATCTCCCAAAGGAAGGAATACATTGGAAAGAGTATCTAAGAAGCAAGGCATTCAATACAGGAGACCAGCAAAGGTCATCATTAGGATTATGTTGAAGAAATAATCAGCAGGCCTGGAGAGCAGCCTGTCCAGGTTGAAGCAGAGGTCACCAAGAAAAAAATGCAAACAATAGAATATCTGAAGTTTGAACACAGTGAGACAAGATTTATACTTCTGGCACACAATTTGAGAATAAATTAATGGTGTTGACCTTGAAAAACGAGAAAAAAGAGAAACAATTTTAACTCCAGGGAAAACATGGTTCTCTAAGAAAGGAAATGAAATCATCGTATACTCTAAGGCTAACAGGGAATAATATTTACATAGTCTTAAAGATGTAAATTCTGATATTTAATCTAATCAAATTGCATAACAGAACTAGTTGAGAAGCTGGGTACAGTGGCTCACACTATCCAGCACTTCAGGAAGATCACTTGAGCCCACGAGTTTGAGATCTGCCTGGTTGACAGAGTGAGACCCTGTCTTTAAAATTAAAACAAAAAAAAAAAAAAAGATCTTAGAACTAGTTGAGGAGACAGAAGGGTAAGTTTAAGTTTGGAGAAACTGAGAAGTAAATAATATCTAAAAATAAAAACTAATGAAAACTCATAATCAGCATGTTTAGAAACATGGACTTTCTTAGAGCAGAAGCAGCCTAAAGAATTGAAAATGCTTCTGGGCAGTGCCCATTGAGAATGAGAAGCAGAAAACAAGAAACTGCTTGTTTTTATCATAATTCCTGTGAACTACTATACTTTTATTAAATATATAACATGGCTCATTGAAATAAACACTTAACATAGTAAAGTATATATTAATATAACTTATGTGGAGTGCAATTTGGAAATGTGTTAACGTTTACACTGAGAATATTCTTTGGCCCATCAATTCCATATATAGAATTTAATCCAACAGTGTGAGAGTCATTGAATTAATTATGGTACAGTCACACAATGAAGTATTATGCTTTTATTTAAAAAATGATACTGCCAGTAAAAAAATAACGTGGATTTGCATTTGAGGAAAGATACTTCCCTCCCCAGCATATCTCTCCTTTAAAGCACTATCTCTATTATAATTTTGTTAGTGTGATTTTTTTCTGTTTTTGAGACGGAGTCCCACTCTGTCGCCCAGGCTGGAGTGCAATGGTGCAGCCTTGGCTCACTGCAACCTCCGACTCCCAGGTTTAAGCAGTTCCCTTATCTCAGCCTCCCAAGTAGCTGGGACTACAGGTGACTGCCACAACGCCCGGCTAATTTTTTTGTATTTTTAGTAGAGATGGGGGTTTCTGCATGTTAGCCAGGCTGGTCTCAAACTCCTGACCTCAGGTGATCTGCCTGCCTAGGCCTCCCAAAGTGCTGGGATTACTGGTGTGAGCCACCGCGCCTGGGCTGTCAGTGTGAAAGTTTATTGAATGCCTGACTCTTCAAGTGGATTGGAAGCTCCGTAATACCAGAGCCAGGGGGTCTCCAACCCCCAAGTCACGGAGCAATACCAGTCTGTGAGCTGTCAGGAACTGGGCTGCGCAGGAGGAGGTGAGCAGCAAGAGAAGCTGAGCCCTACGCCCTGTCAAATCAGTGGCGGCATCAGATTCTCATAGGAGTGCGAACCCTATTGTGAATGGTGCATGCTCAGGATCTAGGTTATGAGACTCTAACGATAACTGTAATGCGCTTGAATCATCCAAAACCATCCCCACAACCCAGTCTGTGGAAAAGTTGTCTTCCACAAAACTGGTCCCTGGTACCAAAAAGGTTGGGGACCCCTGAGAGCCCATATCTCACTTCGCTCACTGATGTGTTCCTAATTCTTTACACTGTGCCTGGTAAGCAGGCAGCTGTTTGATGTCTAAATGAGCATGAATGAGCATTCATGTAGATGAATGACAAGCATCTATAAAACTGAAATTATAGGCAGGGCTTAACTCTGGTGGGAGAGCTATGGGTTCAACCTGTGTTTAATCCCCTGCTCCACCATGACCCTGGGTAAGTCCCTTACCTAAGCCTGGGATACAATGACAGCAGGTCCTCAGTTAACCAATTATATGATTCCTTGTAAATGCCATGGAAATGTTTAAACTTTTAAATTGTACAAAATGTTCTCATCCAGAAGACTATAATCTAATACTTCCTGGCTGTTATTTTTTTATTAGTGAACTTCTGCAAGATTTGGAAAACTGTGAAAATGATCCTGTGGCCATAGCAGAGTGTTTTGTGTCCAAGGTAAGCAGGGTTCATTTTTCTGGGCCAATTGAGACAGATACAGAGTACAGAATTTTTCATTTTAAAGTTAAAATGACTTGTTGGTTTCATATCAGTTGGAGTTAGTCACTGATGTTTCTCTGGTCTGTTTGTTTCAGTAGCAAAAATGTGTTGTTCCTGAAGAAAGGGAGACACTAACCTGTAGTTGTTCTAGAACTTACACAGTAACTGAATAATGTTACTCTTTGCTAGGAAAAACTTAAAGCTTGAGAGGGGAGAGTCTGGAGTAGAAGAATGTTAGACAAATAGGCCAGGCACGGTGGATCACCTGAGGTCAGGAGTTCGAGACAAGCCTGGCCAACATGGTGAAACCCCATTTCTACTGAAAAAAAAAAAAAAAAAAAAAGCCAGGCACAGTGGCTCAAGCCTGTAATCCCAGCACTTTGGGAGGCCGAGGCGGGCAGATCACGAGGTCAAGAGATCAAGACCATGCTGGCCAACATGGTGAAACCCTGTCTCTACTAAAAAAAAAATACAAAAATTAGCTGGGCGTGGTGGCGTGCGCCTGTAGTCCCAGCTACTGGGGAGGCTGAGGCAGGAGAATTGCTTGAACCCGGGAGGTGGAGGTTGCAGTGAGCCGAGATTGTGCCACTGCACTCCAGCCTGGTGCCTGGCAACAGAGTGAGACTCTGTCTCAAAAAAAAAAAAAAGAAAGAAAAAAAACTTCAAGAGAATCGAGATATTTTATGTATAATATATGTGGCACTAGCCTAGTCTCTATAATTATCTTTAATGTAGATAATTATCTTTTGAAGGATAGAAGCAGGATTAATCTCCTACATTTTAAAAATGTACTATTTTACAGTTTTCTTAAGATGCATCAATGGTTTAGAAAAATACAAGGATTTGACTTTCAAAGCTTAAATGACCTGCGCTCATGCTCCAAACTCGAATAGCAGATGGAATTCTGAAACATACCCAACGAGCCTTTCCTACATTACTTTCTCAGTATGCTACCTAGTATATATAGATCCTGGTCTTGTTTAAATTCCCTTAAACATTCAACGGCTTTTGTTTGGAAAGCCTTTAGCGAAATTGTTTTGCAGCAAACCTTCATGTGGTTTCTGCAGTTGTAGTTTGAAGAAGGTTTAAGAAAAGTTCATGACGACGCTTTGAGACCCACTGGGAATTAGCACTTCATTTTGAGCCCCGGAGTCCGGTGTGAACGGGGAGAGGTCATTCCAGTCTGACCTGGCTCTGGATTGTCCCACAGGGTCTTTTCTGATGGCGGCAGATCCATCCGGATGGCTTCCAAACACAACACCCTGGGTTTTATTGGAGCGAAGTTCCTTAAAGGCAATCCGCGGGCTCATATATAAAACTCTCCTGACTTTGTGTGTATATGTTCACATGTAAAATGTTTGCGCACACACATTTACACGTGTAAGCGTACACATACAATCCTTTTCACAAGTTGCCGGTGTCAAAATTGGGCAGGGCTTTGAAAAAAAAAGAAGAAGAAGAAAAATGAAAGACAGAGAAATGGGTAAAAAGATATGCTGAGTATTTCAGAGGAGGTATGTTAAAATAACCACAGCACATAAACAACGTAGAAGCTTCCGGAAACGCTTGGGCCTTCGCTGGCAACTAATCACAAGTTGATTAAAGATGTTCCAGCGTATGCGTAGCTCTCGCTTAATTATTCACATAAAAGTTTGTTTATGTGCCATGTTGCCAACTCCCAAATCTTCCTTTTCATTGTAATATTGCCAAGTTTAATTAGAAGACTGACTTAAGCACTCGCACTTTCGCCTGGAAACGGGGTGGTGAGGGAGTGCTGGGCCAGGCACCGCCTGCCTTTCACTCAGCACCCTGACATTTACAAGATGTTACGTCTTCTGAAACACAACACGCAGCTCAACTCTAAGGAGGAATGGAAAATTGCTTTAATTGGGAGGCCATTAATGAAAGAGGTGAAGCTGGCGGTTGACTTCGGCTTTTATCTGAACCACTGAGGCTTGCACAGAGATTCATCTTTGACCTTGCTTACTGTCGTGGTATGTGTAGGTTACCAAAATCCTTGTCGACAAATGGAGAACATGGTTGCTTTTTACCTGGTGCTCATGGAAGAATGAACCCACGGTTCTCTCGAAGGACAGAAATTAAAGTTCCCTACTAGGCAAGCCAAACCTCCCAGTAAATATTTGTCTGTTTTAGGTCTCTGGAAACACCTAGAATGGCCCACTTTGCTGCCTTTACCTCCACCCTCACATCCATCCCTCATCTTGACTGGCAGCAAGGCTGACCCAGGGCAACGTTTAGAAGGGGAACAAAGTCTGTCCTTAGAACCTCAACGTTCCCTTAGTTGCCTCCTCTCCCTCACTGTCTGGCTCTCTCTCTGTTGGTGCCGCCTTCTTTTAGAGCCCAGGGAGTGAGCATGTGTGTGCGCACACACACATGCACACACACACGCACATGCACACACACACGAGCATGCACACACATGCACACACACACAAGCATCCACACACACCCACATGCACACACACACGAGCACACGCACACACAAGCATGCATATGTGCCACCCACTTACTGAAATTATCCTCAAGGAAGTGTGGATATTGGATAGTCATATCATTAGAGTGAATTTAAGTCAAAGTTAGCTTATCCATATGCTATTTACACATTAAGTCTTTCTTGTAGTGTCCAGTGAAAACTTCTTAGGAATCAGAGAGGGAAAGGAGGACCCTGTGGCAGAAGAAACCCTAAAATCACACATACTGCTTTACTGTGGCTACCTATTCAATAAAATTTGAGGGACCCATGTGTTTGATTGGTCAAGCACTGATTATGTCATATTTTGGCTTTTTCATATCTCTAATTACAACTTGAAAGATTTGAAGAACAAGAAGGAAATATCTTTTTTTTTTTTTTTTTGAGACAGAGTCTCGCTCTGTCACTCAGGCTGGAGTGTAGTGATGTGATCTCGGCGTACTGCAACTCTGCCTCCCAGGTTCAAGTGATTCTCTGCCTCAGCCTCCTGAGTAGCTGGAATTACAGGTGCTCGCCACCACACCCAGCTAATTTGTATATTTTTAGTAGAGATGGGGTTTCACCATCTTGGCCAGGCTGGTCTTGAACTCCTGACCTCGTGATCCACCTGCCTCGGCCTCCCAAAGTGCTGGGATTACAGGCGTGAGCCATTGTGGCTGGCCAGGAAATATCTTTACTTATAATTTGTATATATTTGTAAAACATATTCCCCTAAATCCTTCAGTGGATTTGGGGTGGTATATTTAATAACTAATGGTATGTAAGGATTTAACTAACTAGGAGCTGTTGATTTTTGTGTGAAATCATCATTTGTAAGGTCCACAGAGCTTTCCACACCTAAGGGCAAACTTGCATTTAATTCCAATTAAGGATATATAGCGGATTTAAATCAAAACCTTCCGATTTAAAATAGGGATAGAGCCATGATGTCACAAAATGCACATAAATTCAATTGTGCAGAAGTCACGAGGTCTTATGATAGCTGGGTGTGAGTAGGTCAACTATATTATGCAATGTAAACCTATTTCATTGAAACTATTGTTTTCTAATTTGGTATTTCAAATGATCCTACAGGTCCCAAAATGTAAGAAAAGCCAACTTGATACTGTTCAATTCCAGGTTGGTATAGCAAAAGGCAGGAAAGAAAAAGCAAGAAACTCAGTAAGTGTGAGCCAATCAGAGAGAAGTCCCCATTTGGTACATTAACTCACTCACAGACCTTGAGCAAGTCCCTCTGCCATTTTCATCCATGGAGCCAGGGCTGGCTTCAGGAGCCAGTAAGTGAACTCAGGTGCACAAAGGGGCCCAGGTGGAGTCTATAGCAATCGAGGTGTTTTCCTGGTCTCCTGGGGATGCTCATTGCCATGGGAAACTGCAGGCCCAGGGCTGGTGGGTCTTACATTTTTCAGGAGAAGCTAGAAATTGAAATATTTATATCTTTCAACTTTTAAAAGTTGGCAACTAATTTAGCTTTTTTAAAATACCATGCTTGAAAATTTGGTACAGTGCTGGAAGTGTTAGCAAGGCCATGGGGTAACAGACATTCTCACAATTGTAGAAAAGCAAAATGGCCTGGACCCTATGGAGAGGAAGTGGGCTATGCATCGAGCATCCGAATTTACCCTTTCACCCACCAAGCCTGCATCGAGAGATCTGTTCTAGAGATACACTGACAGAAATTCATGTCAGCATAATACTGTTCTTTGCAGCAATGTTTGTAACTGCAATAGACTAGAAACAGCCCAAATGTCCCTATACAATAAGCTGGTTGAATCAACTGTAGTATGTCTACATAATGAAGCACTGTGAGGCAATAACAGTAAAGAATATCTCTGCTGGGCGCAGTGGCTCACGCCTTTAATCCTAGCACTTTGGGGGGCCGAGGTGGGCAGATCACCTGAGGTTGGGAGTTCAAGACCAGCCTGGCCATCATGGTGAAACCCCATCTCTACTAAAAATACAAAAAATTAACCAGGTGTGGTGGCAGGCACCGGTATTCCCAGCTGCTGGGAGCCTGAGGCAGGAGAATCACTTGAAATCAAGAGGCGAAGGTTGCAGTGAGCCGAGATCACACCACTGCATTCCAAACCTGGACGACAGAGTGAGACTCCATCTCAAAAAAAAAAAACAAAAAACAAGAAACAAAAAAACAACTATACACTCCTCAGGGGAGGGAGTGGATAAAAGTCATTTCCGAAGTGTGGTCCTGGACCTACTGCATCAACGTCACTTGGGAAGTCTTTAGAAATGCAGATTCCTAGGCCCTACCCCAAGACCCACTACATCAGAAACCCAACAATCTCTGTTTTAACAGGCCTTCCAGGTAATTCTGATACTCAAGTTTGAGGATCACTGGTATAACATGATTTGTTTATCTAGGAGAGAAAAACCTGTCAGATTAAAAATTGGTTACCAAGGGAGGAATGGAGGGAACAAATTAGAAGGGAAAGAATAGAGGTTAGCCTTCTTTTTTTTTTTTTTTTTTTAAGATGGGTTTCACCATGATGGCCAGGCTGGTCTTGAGCTCCTGACCTCTTGTGATCCACCCACCTCAGCCTCCCAAAGTGCTAGGATTACAGGTGTGAGCCACCGCGCCCGGCTCGAAGTTAGGCTTCGTTAGAGCTGGGAGCCGTGACTCACACCTGCAATCTCAGCACTTTGGAAGGCCGAGGTGGGTGGATCACTTGAAGACAAGAGTTTGAGACCAGCCTGCCAAACATGACAAAACCCCATCCCTACTTAAAAAAAAAAAAAAAAATTAACTGGGCCATAGTGGAATACACCTGAGGAAGCTGAGCTGTGAGATTCGTTTGAACCCGGGAAGCAGAAGTTGCAGTGAGCTGAGATGGCACCACTGTATTCCAGCCTAGGTGCCAGAGTGAGAATCTTTCTCAAGAAAAAAAAGAGGTTAGAATATGAATTCTTCTTGGAATATGAATTTCTTTGTAAAGTTGACTTTGAGGCCATATAAATATTTTACATAATTATAGAACAAAATGAAGGTTTAGAAAAGCAGCCTCCAAAAATTGAAAGCAAAATTAAACTATATTCAGTTGATGGCATAACCATGCAAAAGGAATTTCCATTGATTTGAAAATATGCTTTAGATGAAATACAGCAAATACATCTCTGTTTTAGTAATGATACTATTTATGGTGGTGTTGCTATTGTTATTCTGAAATTATTGAGTGTGTTGTGGGATAAAACAAAGAAGTATTTATGTTAGCATCACTGAGAAATGGAATTGGTAGGAGAAAGAAAACACAGACAAAAGAATAAGTGTAGCTAATCAAAAGTCCTATGGTCCGGTATCTGAATCATTAATGTAAATGTTGGTATGAACTAAGGTTGTATTTTATCCTTTAAAAAAACACCACTTACTAGCCTGGCCAACATGGTGAAACCCCATCTCTACTAAAAATACAAAAATTAGCCGAGCGTGGTGGTGCATGCTTATAGTCCCAGCTACTTGGGAGGCTGAGGCAGAAGAATCACTTGAACCCAGGAGGTAGAGGTTTCAGTGAGCCAAGATTGCATCTTTGCACTCCAGCCTGGGCAACAGAGCGACAGAACGAGACTCAGTCTCAAGAAATAAAAATAAAAAAACATACCACTTCCTGGCCAGGTATGGTGGCTCACGCCTCTAGTCCCAGCACTTTGGGAGGCTAAGGCAGGTGATCACCTGAGGTCGGGAGTTTGAGACCACCCTGGCCAACATGGCGAAACCCCATCTTTACTAAATATACAAAAATTAGCCAGGTGTGGTGGCAAGTGCCTGTAGTCCCAGCTACTCAGGAGTTGGAGGCAGAGGTGGGAGAATCACTTGAACCCTGGAGGCGAAGGTTGCAGTGAACCAAGATGGCACCGCTGCACTCCAGCCTGGGTGACAGAGCAAGACTCCACCTCAAAAAGAATCAAAACACCACTTTCTAACTCTGTCTGCTGGAAAAGTCCTAGAAATGACAGTTACCCTACAGCAAGTGTCCCTGATACCCAGACTGTGGTCTCCAAACACTGTTACCTGCCAGAAGGAACAGGGGATCCATGAAGAATGACTGTGGGGCATGAAATATACAAGGTAGCCTGGAACATCTTGTCACACCAGGAAACAAGCTACAAAAGACCATGGGCCAGGTCATGAATGCTCAAGAAAGGGCTCCTATAGCCAACAATGGGATAATTTGAGCATCAGTCGAGATAATTAACTGAAAACAATGGAAACTCATTAAATAGGCTCATGTTAATGAATTTGCAGTGATATTAAAAACCAAATTGATTACCTTTTCACGATACTAGAGAACCAATACATTATTTTGAAAATTAAAGTATTGGCTGGGTATGGTAGCTTATGCGTGTTATCCCCTACACTTTGGGAGGCTGAGGCAGGGGATTGCTTGAGCCCAGAAGTTTGAGACCAGCCTGGACAACATTGTAAGACCCTGTCTCCATAAAAAAAATTTAAAACTTAGCCAGAGGTGGTGGTACACCTGTGGTCCCAGCTACTCTGGAGACTGAGGTGGGAGGATCACTTGAGCCCAGGAGGTTGAGGCTGAAGTGAACCATGACCACACCACTGTTCTCCAGCCTGGATGTCAGATCAAGACTCTGTCTTGAAATAAAAAAGGAAAGAATTAAGCATTTATCTGTCTTTCCCATATAAACCATAAACTGCAGAGTAACCAAGAGTTAATAGAAAGAGGTTATTTTTTTTGGACAGATTCTAGCTAATAAAAGCTAATAAATAAGGAATAAAGTATTATAAATACCACCGTCTTTCAACCCCTAACAAATAGAGTTAGCCAATAAGTACCAATGGCTGTTAGCATCACAGAAGACAGACAACCAGACTTTATGACCATTACACTTCCTGATTCCATTAGAGGAAGCACCATACAATCACTAATGCATTGTGCCATTGAACCTAAACCTGAGGAAGCCTCTATTAAACCAGTAAGAGTATATTTATAAATAAAACCAGGCTGGGCGCGGTGGCTCACGCCTGTAATCCCAGCACTTTGGGAGGCCGCGGTTGGTGGATCACTTGAGGTCAGGAGTTCAAGACCAGCCTAGCCAACATGGCAAAACCCCATCTCCACTAAAAATGCAAAACTTAGCCAGATGTGGTAACGCATGCCTGTAATCCCTGCTGCTTGAGGCGCTGAAGCAGGAGAATCACTTGAACCTGGGAGGCAGAGGTTGCAGTGAGCCAAGATTGTGCCACTACACTCCAGCCTGGGCAACAGAGCAGCACTCTATCTCAAAAAAAAATTAAAAGGAAACTGTAATGATGTAATCAGTAGTACTGAGACTGGGCTGTGTAACACAACAGTACGGTTTCTTCAACTAACTTGCAAAAGGAAGAAAAATAGGGGAGAACTTAAAGATCAAAATAGACTAAAGAGGTATCAACCACTTGCTCTGTGTGATTTTCATTTGCAAAACAAACAGGCAAAATATTTTTTAAAAAGAGAAAAAAGGAAATATGGATAGTGACTGGCAAAACTCCATGATGTTATGGAATTATTTAAGTGTAACAATGATATTATGTTTAAAGTCCTTATTTTAGTCCAGTCACAGTGGCTCATGCCTAAATCTCAACACTTAGGGAGGCCAAGGTGGGTGGATCACTTCAGGCCAGGGGTTGGAGACCAGCCTGGCCAACATGGCAAAACCCTGTCTCTGCTAAAAATATAAAAAATTAGCTGGGCGTGGTGGCACATGCCTGCAGTCCCAGCTACTCAGGAGGCTGAGGCAGGAGAATTGCTTGAACCTGGGAGGTGGAGGTTGCAGTGAGCCGAGATCACGCCGCTGCCCTCCAGCCTGGCAACAGAGTGAGACTCTGTCTCAAAAAAATAAAAAATAAGCCCTTATTTTAGAGATACATGTTAAAATATTTACAAGCTAAATGATGTCTAGAATGTACTTCAAGGTGATGGGAAAACAGAGGCGCTGGGGGTGTAGAGAGGAGGACTTAATGATTATTGAGGTTGGACAACGGAAACTTGGGAATTCATTATACTGTCCTCTCTACTTTTATATATGCTTGAAACTTTCCATTAGAAAAAAAAAAGTTTAACCTAATTCCAGTTGAGGTTAACAGGAAGGATTCAAAGTAGAGATTTTAGAATTTAAAAAAATTAAAGCTACCAGAATAATAGGCAATAACGTAGAGTCACATGTAAATCCAGTATTAAGTGGTCTAAAAAGTAAAATCAAATCAAAGTTAAAAAAAAAAAAAACTGTAGAATGCAGAATCCACCAGAATAATCTGTGGCTCTTTTTCAAAATATAATTTCAAGGCCAGGCATAGTGGCTCATGCCTATAATCCCAGCACTTTAAGAGGCTGAGGTGGACAGATAACTTGAGACCAGGAGTTAGAGACAAGCCTGGCCAACATAGCGAAACCCCATCTCTATTAAAAATACAAAAAATTAGCTGGGCATGGTGGTGTGTGCCTGTAATCCCAGCTGCTGGGGAGGCTGAGGCACAAGAATCACTTGAACTGAGGAGGCGGAGGCTACAGTGAGCAGAGATCTTGCCACTGCACTCCAGACAGAGTCTCAAAAATAAAAAAGTAATTTCATTTTAGATTTTAGATTGTGCAAGAGCTAGTATTCCTTGGTCTTGAATTAGTTATTCTGACAGTCTTACCATCAAAAGTTCCATCCACTTCCCTTCCTGTATACATATCCCTTTTCTTTGGCAGCCTGGGAAAAAATTGTAAAAGACATTGAAATCCACCAGAGCTGGGCACTGTGGCTCATGCCTGCAATCCCAGCACTTTGGGAGGCTGAGGTGGGTGGATCACCTGAGGTCAGGAGTTCGAAACCAGCCTGACCAACATGGAGAAACCCCATCTCTACTAAAAATACAAAATTAGCCAGGCATGGTGGCTCATGCCTATAATCCCAGCTACTCGGGAAGCTGAGGCAAGAGAATCGCTTGAATCTGGGAGGCAGAGGTTGCAGTGAGCCAAGATCACGCCACTGCACTCCAGCTTGGGCAACAAGAGTAAAACTCCATCTCAAAAAAAAAAAAAAAAGTCAAGGCCTGAATGCTATTTCTTTTTATTGTTTTCAAATGAATATTTATGTCTGTGCTTTGTTGCCTATAAAAATTTCTTTCCTTTAATTGCAGAGTGAAGAGTTCCACATTTATACCCAGTATTGCACGAACTATCCAAGGTATGGATCAAGAACAGCCCAGGCATACTTTTGTTCACTTTCACATTGTTTCAAGTCAGCTGGAGCAATACAGGTGGTTGGTTAAGCATTCTGACCTGGTCCTCTGCTGAATACTATGGGAAGAATGCAAAACATGCTGAGAACAGATTACAGGGGCACCCAGATATGGGTCCATCTGGACTTTGGGGCTGCCTGAAGAGCCAGTGTGGGAGAAATTGTAAAAGTGTATGGAAGAAACCAAAAAGATGACTGGGTATCTCCAAAAGGATGCTAAGCCAGCTGTGCATCAGGCTGCAGGTCTTGTCTGCTAACCCTTTTCTGTGTGGGTCATGTTTTTAAGAATTTAGGAAACATTGCTAATGAGTTTCTATAATCTAGGTGGGGAGAAAACAGCTGCTGTTTTTGCCAGATACGTTTTATGAACTATGTAAGTTGAACAGAGTTCAGGGGAAGGACAGATCAGATCGCCATAAGCCTTGATGAGAAGCGGGCGGAGGCTCGCCTGGGTTGTTGCTTCGTTTTTCCTGACGTCAGAAAGCAATGGCAGAAGGGCGGTGTAGGAAACATCCTTGGACAGTGCGTCGACCATTTCAGTAAGGGAGTCAGGCCTAAGGTGATGGGCTACAACTGGAGGAATTTCTTTTTTTTTTCTCCAGAAGACATTTATTGGGCACTTAGTAATTCCTAAGCACTGTGCTAAATGCTCTAAATACAAAATACTAAATTTAACTTTTCAAAGCAATCCAGAGACATTGAGGGATTTTTCTTAACCCAGAACGCCCATCCCAGTGTCCGGCCCCTCCTAGGTTCTTCATAAGTGTGAGTTCATCGTCACCCCTGTCACTTCTCCAGTTCATGGATGAAATAGGCTGTGATAGCTTATTACAGTGATTCTATGAGGGGTGCAGGCTGATGAATGGCCCAGCTTGGATTTGAACCAAGGTTTTCTTCTCCGACTTGTAAGACCTCATGCTTACATGAGTATGTTCTTGTAGAAGTTTCTGAAACTTTGTGATTCTCCCCCTGCCTTTTTATTTTCCTTTTTTTCCCCACATGATTAGCAGGACTTTGAGTTATGGGGTTTTTTTCTTTCTTTCTTTTTTTTTTTTTTTGAGACAGAGTCTCACTGTGCCACCTAGGCTGGAGTGCAGTGGCGCAATCTCAGCTCACTGAAACCTCCCCTTTCCGGTTCAAGTAATTCTCCTACCTTATCCTCCTGAGTAGCTGGGATGACACCGCACCCCACCAGACTTTGAGCTATCTTAAGGACCAGCCAGGAAGAAGAGAGCTAGGGAGACTTTCCACACTCTGTGTCCGGTCTTGGTAGACAGGTCCCTGATGATAAAGTGGGTGGTAGGACCCATCTAGACGAGAAGCCAGCAGGATAAGCCCTGAGTGTTACTTCCAGAAGGGGAAAAAAAATGGGCTCCCTGCTCCCCACTGTCAGAAGCAACGCTGGAAAGCCAGTGTGGCTTAAAAGACCCCAGATGTTGCTGCATGTGGTAGTATGTACCTGTAGTCCCAGAGCTACTCCAGAGGCTGCGGCAGGAGGATAGCTTGAGCCTAGAAGTTTGAGGCTACAGTGGGCTATTATCGCACCACTGTACTCCAGCCGGGGCAACAGGGCAAGATCCTGTCTCATAAAGACCCAAGAAGCAGCCAGGTGCAGTGTAATCATGCCTGTAATCCTAGCACTTTGGGAGGCAAGCAGATCACCTGAGGTCAGGAGTTCAGGACCCACCTAGGCAACATGGTGAAACCCCGTCTCTACTAAAAATACAAAAACGAGCCAGGCGTGGTGGCACATGCCTGTAACCTCAGCCACTCAGGACACCAAGGCAGGAGAATTGCTTGAACCCAGGAGGCAGTGGTTGCAGTGCCAAGATCGTGCCACTGCACTTCAGCCTTGGCAAAAGACCAAGACTCTGTCTCAAAAAAAAAAGGACCCAAGAAGCCAGAAGTTCAGAGGCTCAACTTATGGCAAATACTTTTCCTTGTGGGACCCATGCTTTCCCCAGATTTCCTTAAAAAAACAAATAAAATATAAAAAACCTACATGCATATTAGAACATTTATCACACATCTGTATCTGTAGACCCACCCATAGTTAATTTACATGGTTTCACTTAAGCAATTTTCTCTCTTAAAGTATTTGTTTCCACTTTAATGCTGAAAACATCAGAAGATTGCAGCATGCCCTGACTAAATCCCAAGGTTCTAAACCAAAAACTAGCTGGCCTCCCACCCCAATTCAGAGAAATCACAGAATCAGCCGTCAACTTCTCCACAAAACTTCTTCCTCAAGGAAGGAAAAAACATTCAGATTCTGAAGATCAACAAAGTTCTGGACCCAATTATGAGACTCTAAAATGATATAGGAGCTTGTTTGGGGAATTAGGTTTGTATAAATTTCAGTATAAACATATCATTTGAAGAAATAACTTCTTAATTTAAACTTCCAAAGTTGCAAATTCAGATTTTGTGATTTACTAAGAAGAGTACAAAATAAAAACCGCTTCTTTATATGCTAGGCTGCTTCAGACCCAGAGAAAGGCAAAATCACTTGTGCAAGGACATTTTTACGAGCTTGTCATTCTGGCTGGGTGCGGAGGCTCACACCTGTAATCCCAGCACTTTGGAATGCTGAGGCGGGCGAATCACTATGTCAGGAGTTCAAGACCAGCCTGACCAATATGGGGAAACCCTGTCTCTACTAGAAATACAAAAATTAGCCATGTATGGTGGCTCGTGCCTGTACTCCCAACTACTTGGGGAACTGAGGCAGAAGAATCGCTTGAACACTGCACTCCAGCCTGGGCAACAGACCAAAACTTAGTCTCAAAAAAAAAGCCTGTCATTCATGGAGCAGTGTCCCAAACTTGGTGTATGTTGGCAGGAAATAGCAAACAATATCTCTTGCCTTCAGGCAGCTTCTATTCCTTTGAAGGTCAGATGTAACTAAATGCAATGGTAGAAAAGCATGTTTTAGAAGATCAAATAAATATAAATTAACAGCAAAAACTCAGTAATGTGTAATAAAAGCTCAAAGTTAAGGATAATTTTCTGGAGAAAGTTGTCTTTTTTTTTTTTTTTTTTTTTTTTGAGGCAGTCTTACTCTGTCACCCAGGCTGAAGTGCAATGGCATGATCTCAGCTCACTGCAATCTCTGCCTCTCAGGTTTGAGCAGTTCTCCTGTCTCAGCCTCCCAAGTAGCTGGGATTACAAGCACACGCCACCATGCCCAGCTAATTATTTTTAGGAGAGATGGGTTTTACCACGTTGGCCAGGCTGGTCTCAAACTTCTGACCTCAAGTGATCCACCAGCGTCAGCCTTCCAAAGTGCTGGAATTATAGGCATGAGCCACCATGCCTGGCAAGAAAGTTGTCTTTTTTTTTTTTTTTTAAACAAAATTGAATCTGACTTTGAAGAAACATGTTAGCAGAGAGGTACTCAAAAGTTGTTCTCAGTAAAGAAGACATGTCTGTTTCTTGTCCATTTGTGTGGTTTTCATATTCATAGAGAAATATCGTATCTTATATCCAATCAGTTTCTCTCTGAGACCCGAGGTTCCCTTCCCCCATTTAACAAGCCAAGAGTGCAAGGTGTCTCAGCCTATCTGACAATTTTCCTTCCCGCTTTGGATCCAGGGTGGTGATATTAAATGTCGCTGGCACATCTTGACAGTGTCCACTTCCTTTATACCAGTCACGCTCCAATGATTTTACTGTGAAGAGACACAAGCTCCCACCTTCCGTTCCCCAGAGAGGGGTGCAAACCCAGCCAGGTCCTTGTCTTCAGATACCTGCCTGTCCCTAAGACTTCCAGGAACCTGGAGCTCAGCCTGCTCTTAATTTGTTGCAGGTTCTTACCCTTGAGCAACAGCCGAAGCCTTCAGGTGGCCAGAGGGCTACAGAGCAGCCAAATCTGGCTCTAAATAACCTTAGAAACATTCCTAGGAGAGGAGATGGAGACTTTTGAAACCTCGACTCAAGGGGAAAATAAATCAGTGTGAATGGATATTTCTCAAAGTAGACTGGCGCAAAAGGGATTCTGTGGCTTAATTATGAAACTTCCATTTCACCTCCTTCCTCATGGTCTTTGTTGTTTGGCTCTATCTGATTTTTTTTCAATTAATCCTGGAAACATTACTGACTTAGGGAGAAAAGGGCTGAAATTATTTCTGCTTGCTTCCTTCTACACTTTTTTTTTTTTTAAGAGAGAAAAATTTTTTTTTTTTGCATATCATCAAGTTTATTTTAATATAAACATTTATCTTACATGCAACCTAAAGAATCTCCAATTTATTTGCTGTATAAATATGGTGATATTTTATTAATTTAATAATCTGAGTAGTGTAGGTAAGGATAAGATATATCAAAATAATATGTTTGAGGGCAAGATAATTATATCTATCAGGTCAAATACGCTGTCTATAAGATAGATGATTTTTGATAAGTCAAATTTTAGCAAAATCTCACTTACTTGAAGTTATTATCTGGAAACTTCAGATATCCATAATCCAGTCAAGAAGTTTGAAGAAAATACCTCATTCCACCAAAAAAAAAAAAAAAAAAAAAAAAAAAGGATCTTCTAAGCAGCCAAGACTTGTAATGATATGAAGTACTGAAAGTGTATGCTTAACAGAGTAAGATTCAGTTGTTTGAAAATTTACTTATATGGATTTTTCCATGCCTAACAGTGCTGAATGAATAAAATATCCTTCTACACTTTGAGAACAAAGACTTTAATTTACCCGTGTGTGACTGCAAAGCCGTTAGCTTGCTTTGTGATGTGAGCATTGTTTCAGCCATTGCCTTAAGGTGTTTTGGGGCTGCGTATGCTTATCACTTCAGGGGGATCTGGGTTGGAGAAGGAATTCTAACCTACATTTGGAACACCGTGATCTGAGACACTCTCCAGAGGAGCAAGACTCTCTGGCCTTCCCAGGAGCCGTATTACGTGTAAGAAGAACCACTTGGAGGTAGAAAGGGAGACTTATTCAAAGATTCTCACAGGGAAGTTACTCACGGGAAGCGGTCTCTAAGGAAGGCCACCACATAGGGTCACACAGTTTGTGCATCTTATAAAAGTGACCAGCGGCCGGGCGCAGTGGCTCACGGCTGTAATCCCAGCACTTTGGGAGACCAAGGCAGGCGGATCATGAGGTCAAGAGATCGAGACCATCCTGGCCAACATGGTGAAACCCTGTCTCTACTAAAAATACAAAAAAATTAGCTGGGTGTGGTGGCATATGCCTGTAGTCCCAGCTACATGGGAGGCTGAGGCAGGAGAATTGCTTGAACCTGGGAGGCGGAGATTGCAGTGAGCTGAGGTCGCGCCACTGCACTCTAGCCTGGCGCCTGGTGACAGAGTGAGACTGTCTCAAAAAAAAAAAAAAAAAAAAAGGGGGGACCAGTAGAGGGGGTGATAAATGTTCTGACAGGGCTGGATCTTCTAGCAAGAAGGAACTCCTTTATCTTAGTACAAAGGTGCCTAGTCCTTTTAATGTAACCTGTGGAAATGGAATAAAGATGTGTGAGCACTGCACAAAGATACCCAGATAGGGCACAACTAGGGGCCCTGGCACAAGCCTGCATCTCCTAGAAGGAAGGAACTTGTTCCTTAGAAGCCATGAGCCCATGGTGCCAGTGCCAGTGGGTCTGGTGCCTTTTTCTTTTTTTGAAACGGAGTTTCCCTTTTGTTGCCCAGGCTGGAGTGCTGTGGTACAACCTCGGCTCGCTGCAACCTCTGCCTCCTGGGTTCAAGCAATTCTCCTGCTCAGCCTCCCGAGTAGTTGGGATTACAGGCATGCACCACCACACCCGGCTAATTTTTTTGGATTTTTAGTAGAGATGGGGTTTCTTCGTGTCGGTCAGGCTGGTCTCAAACTCCTGACCTCAGATGATCCTCCAGCCTCAGCCTCCCAAAGTGCAGGGATTACAGACATGAGTCACCGTGCCTAGCCCCAGTGCCTTTTTCTAATTTCCTTTTTGTTAACTCACCCTCCCAGAGGAAGCTTTCTCCATTTTGCCTAAAGTCATGCTGATCTGGCCACAGCTCTGCAGCTACCCTACTCTTTTTAGGGCATTTACACTTGCAATGACATTTAAAACTTGAATATCCCCGTAAAGCATTACAATGTAGATAATAGCATGGACTCTTTCTGCAGATCCGTGGCCATGCTAACAGAGTGCATGAGGAACAAGATACTGGCCAAATTCTTCAGGGAACGTCAGGAAACTCTGAAACACTCGCTGCCTCTGGGGTCCTATCTCTTGAAACCAGTTCAGCGGATTCTCAAGTATCATCTCCTTCTGCATGTAAGTTTCTGCCTGGCGTGAGCACTTTCCAGGGGATGGGAGTTTTGTGTGTATATATTAAGTTTGGGGGAAAATACCAGAAAATGCTGCGGACATATGGAAGCATTTCCCACACTCATATTTCACAACTGACTAATCTGCTTTGAGGATTTAGAGATATTTATATTCTAGACCCAAAGCCCCATTGACAACAGCCAAGAGAAGAGATTAATCTTAGCTCTGATTCTGATGGGGCTTAGGAGTGCCTCGCCCTAGGCACTGACAGTTTCAGGCAGGGAGCTATCATGCAAATGAAAAACAGATTTTGTAATGTTTCCATCAGCCCTGATTCAGTAGGCAATTGAAAGGAAAAGCTCTTTGTCATAGATTGGCTTTTGTATGGAGAGCAAAGAGAAAGGGCTGAAAAGGGAGAGGACAGATAAGTGGCCTCAGAGCTGAGCTTAGCATCACTGCAGGTATTTCCTCTTACATTATTTTCTACTACTTTTACAAAATTCAAGAAGGCTTTAGAAACAAAGGTAATCATAGCTCTTAAACCCTTTTTTCTTTTCTTTTCTTTTCTTTTCTTTTCTTTACTTTTCTTTTTTCTTTTTTTTTTTTTTAGAAGTCTTGCTCTGCTGCCCTGGCTAGAGTGCAATGGCACGATCTCCACCCCCCAGGTTCAGGTGATTTTCCTGCCTCAGCCTCCCAAGTAATTACAGGCACTCACTACTTTGCTAGGCTAATTTTTGTATTTTTTTAGTAGAGACGGGGTTTCACCATCTTGGCCAGGTTGGTCTCGAACTCCTGATCTCATAATCCACCCTCCTCGGCCTCCCAAAGTGCTGGGATTACCACCATGCCCAGATTTTTTTTTTTTTTTTTTTTTTAAGACAGAGTCTGGCTCTGTCGCCCAGGCTGAAATGCAGTGATGTGATCACAGCTTACTGTAACCTCTGCCTCCTGGGCTCAAGCGATCCTTCCACCTCAGCATCCTAAGTAGCTGGGACTCCAGGTGTGCACCACCATGCCCAGCTAATTTTTTTTGTATTTTTGGTAGAGATGGAGTTTCAACATGTTGCCCAGGCTGGTCTCAAACTACTGAGCTCAAGTAATCCTCCTGTCTCAGCCTCTGAAAGTGCTGGGATTACAGGCATGAGCCACCATGCCCAACCTCAAATTCTTATTTCTTACCCTCCAAAAAAGTTGATAGGAATGGGAAAAAAGGTATTATCATAGGTGATTTTCATTCTGAAGTAGAACTTGCTTACTTTTGTAGCAGAAGAAAGACAGTCCGGTGGAGTGGTTAGCAACAGGGCTCTGGGAAAGACTGCCTGAGTCTAAATCCCATAAATTGCCCACATTCACTGTGGCTCACAGGCACTGATAAAAATAAGCTATTGTGCTCGGATGTGGTAGCTCATGCCTGTAATCCCAGCACTTTGGGAGGCCAAGGGGGGTAGATCACCTGAGGTCAGCAGTTCAAGACCAGCCTGGCCAACATGGTAAAACCCCATCTCTACTAAAAATACAAAAAAATTAAGTGGACATGGTAGCGGGTGCCTGTAATCCCAGCTACTTGGGAGGCTGAGGCAGGAGAATCTCTTGAACCCGGGAGGTGGAGATTGCAGTGAGCCAAGATCGCACTACTGCACTCCAGCCTGGGCGACAGAGTGAGACTCCATCTCAAAATAAAATAAAAATAAAAATAAGCTATTGTTTTTATTATTTTTATGATACATTAAAATCTCCTTTTTCACCTTCTCCCTTCTTGGAAAAAAAAAAGAAAATCTCCTTTTTAAAGGAATTTTAATTCAGAGTTCCTCTCTATGTCAAAAGGCCTGCAATTTATAGGTATCTCTTTTTAAATGATTCTAGGTTTCTAACTTGGATAATTATTCCAGATTTGCTTGGTTCATATATATTTAAAATTTCAAGAACTTTGATGGTCCATCTTTACTAGTAATTTCTCAGCTTTGTCTGTTTGCCTGGGTAGCTCATCTTTGGAGAATATTATGTTCTATGAGGTCACATCAGGGATATCATTTTAATTTTTACATTGATCCTAATGACCTCTTAGATTTAGTGGGATTTATTTGCTAAATTATTGCCCAAATAATAATTTTTTTTTTTTTTTCTGAGACGGAGTTTTGTTCTGTCGCCCAGCCTGGAGTGCAGTGGCGCCATCTTGGCTCACTGTAATCTCCGCCTCCGAGTTCAAGCGATTCTCCTGCCTTAGCCTCCCAAGTAGCTGGGATTACAGGTGCCCACCACCACACCCGGCTTGTGTGTATGTGTGTTTGCTTGTTTTAGTAGAGATGGGGTTTTACCATGTTGGCCAGGCTGATATTGAACTCCTAATCTCAGGTGATCTGCCCATCTCGGCCTCCCAAAGTGCTGGGATTACAGCCGTGAGCCACTGTGCCCAGCTCCAAAGAATTCTTTTTGTTGTTGTTCTTGTTGTTGTTGTTGTTTGAGACGGAGTCTCACTCCGTCGCCCAGGCTGGAGGGCAGCCGTGCGATCTCAGTTCACTGTCACTGCAAACTCCGCCTCCTTGGTTCAAGCAATTCTAATGTCTCAGCCTCCCAAGTAGCTGGACACCAGCGCCTGCCACCACACCCAGCTAATTTTTGTATTTTTGGTAGAGACGGGGTTTCACCATGTTGGTCAGGCTGGTCTCAAACTCCTAACCTCAGGTGATCCACCCATCTTGGCCTGCCAAAGTGCTGGGATTACAGGTGTGAGCCACTAGATAATTCTTAAATAAATAATATTTGTGCAGGACACATCTCTGCTGAATTCCGTTAATATAACGTCTAAGACTAATGTGTCTCAAAAATCTCGAAATGGTCTACTAGACAGTAAGATGGCCTTCAGTAAAAAGGAAAGTTTAAGATCTCGGTTAACTAAACATGTGAGACAAGTTAAGATACTTACAAAGCGTTAATTAATAGGAAAAACAGCCTTTATCTTCCATATTAAGAGCTGGCAATGAAGAAAAAAGAAAGAACAGTGGTTGGATTAATCCAAAACTAACTTCTAGTTGCTTTTGAAGTGTTTTCTGTTTTTACAGTTGATTAGATGGCTCCTTCTATGTCATTCACATCATTTCAAAGTTATGTTGCCACCCGTGAAAATCCCCATAGAAATAGCCTCTGTACTTCCCAGTTTGTTTACTGATGAACACATTTGTCTCTCAGGTTAAAAGAAGAAATCATTATGTTTTTAAATTTGCCATTGAGGACCTTGTTAACAGCCGAGTCCAAGTATGGAAAGAAAATGTAAATTCCTTTGCAGTTTCTAGCTAGATGAAAAACTTGACGACTCAGTAGAAGTAAACAAAGATTTACATTGTTACTATAAAACAATAGGACTAGCCTTCAAGTGGTACCATAACATTGAACCTCCACCCATTAGCTGATTACGTATGATAAATGTCACGGGAACTATCTAATTGACTACAATGTTTTCTTACTGTTTTAAGTGCTAATATAGGATTACTGTTATTGTTGTTTTTAAGAAGGCAATAGTTTCAGTTTAATAAGCACTTATTTACCACCCAGCTCTCTGCTGGGCACTGTGGAGAAAATAAAGACTCAAAGGAACTATATAAAATAGTCTCTATCCTTAGACTCCTGAGGATCTAGGGACAGATGTCTTATGTGCTCGAAAGAACTAGAGCAAAGATCCTGTCCCTCTCTCCTGGGACCGTAGGCCTCCAGTGGTAAGGTGATTGCTAATGTAACATACTTCCGACCATCAGAGTACTGAGTGCTAAAACCATGAGATCTTTCTTGACACTCAGAAGGACTGTCTTTAGTGAACTTCATTTGGCCTTTAAAACCTTGACTACAGGAAAATGTACTTGCTATAGAGATAATTTTTTAAAGGTAATTTTCGCTATATTTTTGTTCTGTTAAATATTAAGGTCCTGTATGGAACATTTTACTTCCTAAATAAATAAGGGGAAAAAATAAGCATGCATTTGATCTTGTGAGAGTGAGAACCATATTACTGAGAACTTCATTACATTGGCCACCAGGAAGCTCGGAACTCCACGTGTCTATTATAATAACTGTAATACCACTATGAGACTCAGTGGGCTACGTGCATGTTGTATTTTATCCTATTTATCCTGGAATCCTATTCTGCTTTTATCTTTTCTATCCCTGTTTTATTATTTTTTTTTTTTGGTTGTTTATTTCCTTGTCTTACCATTTTGTTGCAGGTATTTCTGGCCTCAAAATCTTAAAGAATGATGGTAGTGTGTAAGAATTTTTTTTTTTTTTTTTTTTTTTTTTTTTTTTTTTTTTT